>NC_048225.1:100972409-101122507 GCF_002007445.2 Ailuropoda melanoleuca
GGGGGGGGGGGGCGGGCAGGAGTACACGGGGAAGGAAGGGCCTCCTTCACTTACCCCTGAGGCCCAGAAATCTGTCCCGGGAAAGAGGCAGTAGAATAAGTGCTCGCACCGTGGTGACACTGGCGCATAGCACCGGTGACTCGCTCTTTCCGGCTGAGTTTCCCAAATGCCCAACCCGAGTCAAATGCCTGACCCTGCGTCTGGCACACATTAGGTACTTAACGAGTACTTGGAAAGGGTCTGGTATTTGGGATGCCTTGCCCCAAAACATCAGGAGAGAGGGAGGGAGAAGTTTGGGTGGTTTCAACTGCCATCTGGGCTGCAGAAACCTGCTGATTAGTCTCCAGGGTGCTAGAAGCTGCTTCTGGGTAGGTAGCTGGGGGACAGAGTTTTCCTTGCAAGGGGGCTGTGCGGTGGGGGCACTAGCAAGGTCAGTGGGCTCAAGATGTGAGCTTCATGTCTCAGAGCTTGCTTCTCTTTCTATGGCCTCTGGTGGGGCTCACACTGCTCTGAGTCTTGGACATCCATAATATCTCCAACTGGAGACTCTGGACCCTCTTGGATTTATTCAGAGTCAAGACCAGAATTCTGGTGGACTAACCTTCTAGCAGGCCTCCTAACAGAGTCCTCGGTGCTCAGTGCTGAGGAGGTAGGAAGGCCAGCTATCATGTTCCAGAATGTTCTATCCTAGTTTCAGATTGTGCCCGGGAGCCAAACACTGAATCATCAGGACATTGTTAGGCCTCTTGAGGTCTAAATCAGAGAAAGTATCTGTTATCTTTTGCCAACTATTTATTTTAATGCTTGAGCCTAGAACAAGGACAAGTGAACATAAGCAAGGAAAAAGATTTAATAACTTGATTGAGTCTAACAGCCACCATGTATGTGGAACTTACCTATGCCTTACATATTATTCAAATATGACGTCACCTAGAACTCCCAACAGCCTTGTGAAATAGGTATGGTTTTATTTCCATTTTGCAAGTGTGGAAACAGAAGTGCAGAGAGATTAAATTATTTGACCAAATGTCACAGAGCAAGGAAGTAACAGAGCTGAGTTTCACACCCACACTATCAGGCTCCAGAGTCTATGCTCCACCACCTAGAAAGGAGGAACCTGGGAAGAACCTTCCCGTGGTGTGGTTGTCAGACCCAGATGTCATGCACTCACAAGAATCCCCCTTCCAGCCCAGCGTGTGCAGCCCTCCCTGGAGAAGGGGGAGAGCAAGATGACCTCTGGAGGCCCTTTCACACAAACAGGCCTCCAACTCTCCCTGGAGAATTCCTCCCTATTGGACTTCACTTGCTTTTCTTTCTGTCCGGTCCAACAGGCTGGTCTGGGTCTCCTGATTGAGTTCAGCTGTCGCTGTGGGACCAGGAGAGCAGTGTGCAAACCCCTGCAGGATTAGGGGTGCCGATGGGGCAGCCACCAGAGAACGGCATCACTTGACAGGCCTCTCTCTCTCAGCAGTCACAAGGGCCGAGCCTGGAGCCCTCTTCCTGCTCCTCTGGCAGCCCTGGTCTCCCTGTGACCCAGCCCTTCTGCTTGCCATCCCCCCTTCTCACACAGCTACTGTTTTTGTACTTTTTTGTCAGACCCTCAAAGCGATCCCTCTGTCCTCTGGTCTCAGCTCCCAGAGAAGGCTGGAAGGTTCAGAAGTGCACGTCCTGCTTCTCTGCAGGATATTCCCTCCTCCGCGCCCACCTAAGAGTTCTTCTCCCAAATCTGCATGGGAGGAAATTCTTCATGTTCTTTGTCAACCTGTCTCAGCATTGACAAAGTTGTGAGGCCAGGGCATTTGGTGAAATGGAATTTCTGGGGGCAGGCTTCCAGGAACTTGTTGGGGGTACACACAAAGATTCAAAGTATTCCATTCATCTAGCCCAGGGCTCCGCAAAGGGCCATAGTGAACACTCTGTGTAGGCCCTCCAAGTTCTGCTGCAGCTACTCGATTTTGCTGTCGTAACACAAAAGCACCTCGAGAGGGTAAGTAAATGAATAGGTGTGGCTGTTTCCAATAAAGTTTTATTTACAAACACAGGCTATGGGCTATAGTTTGCTGATCCCTGACATAAAGCAGCAGTGGGCAGCTTCTGTGTCGTCCCTCCTACTGGCTAGGGTACACCTTGGACCAGCACAAGCAGGGACACTTACCTCACCCAGCCCACCAGAGGCCATGAGTAGACAGAGGCCTAGGGGGACCACTGACCAAGGGTCAGGATTGCTATCTTGGAAGCAGCCTGGAATGGGGTGCTGGGATACTGTCTTAAGAGTGAGGAGCCCCACCAGGCCTTCTGACCACTGTGTTCAGTCCTTCTGCCCTGTGCAGACAGCGTTCTTCCTAACAGAGGAGTCCCCACAACCTTATCATCGACGAACACCTCTGACTTCTGCGGCTGGAGCTACAGTGGCCCAAGGCTGATGTGCTTAGGAGAAAGCCCAAACTGGGCTGTGCATGGCTGGTGAGATGCTTCCTGTCTGGGACCTGGTGCTCAGTAGCCTTTGAGAAGTCCCTGATGGGGCCAGGCCTTGGGGAATCATCTCAGATGTCACAGAATTATTTCACTGCCTCCTGGGCACCTCTGTCTTTCCCACCTCTGCATCTCTGCATGTGCTGTTCTCTCTACCCGGAACACTCTTCCTCCATCTTCTTTGCTTACCCTGCTCATCCTGTCACCTTCTCCAGGAAGCCGCCTCAGATTGCTCCTGTTCCCCAAGTCTGGGTTGGGCGCACACCACCTGTGCTCCTGTTAAACCCCGACAGTCCCCCAGCACAGCTTTTATCATGCTCATTGTGACCACCGGCTTCCCTGAGTCCTCTGCTAGCATGTAGGTTAGGCTGAGAGCTCTGTGCACACAGGGACCCCAGCACCTGGCATGAGACCTGCTGCTCAGTCAATATTTATACAGTAGCTGGTCAAGTAAATACTTATCAAAGGAATAATCTCACCCGCGTCACTGGGCGTAGCTCTCCCTTAACTATTGTGGGAAGACATGTGTCCATCACATTCTCTGTAAACTTCCTGAGAAGTTTGAGGGAGAAGAGGTCCTTTCCTGTGGTCATAGAACCAGTCTTCCCCCTTGAGCCGCTGTTTCTATTAATCAAGTCCGAACACGTGTGCATCATACATTCCAAGGGTGGTTTGAACAGAGGCAAACATCTTGTTACTTATTGGGCCTTCGTTTGGGGAGAGAAGTGACAGGAGGAATATTTTCCTGGACTCTGGAAGGGAGACTTCCTGTCTTCCTCTATGCTTGGGTGCCCTATTATTTCTCTATGACTTAGTTTCTCTTTTATAAACAGGAAGGTGACATGTTTGTGGGGGGGAGGGGTGAGTGAGAGAAGGAACCCTTGAAAGAGTGAATGTTAACCTCTAGAGCAGTTTGAGGGGTTTTAGTGTGAAAGGGGAGTTTCTGAGCCCATGTTTTCTTCCGAAAACTCCAACTATAATTGGGATTAGGATTTTTACACTGCTGAAAATTAACTGCAACCCCCTCTCCCCCCCACCAGCTGGAGGAACATGGGCCAGGCTCGCAGTCTGAGGTTTTGATAATGTCCCTTGGGACCAGCAACTGTCTCCCAAAGAGCAAGAAGGACTTCCCAGTTATCACCATACCAACCTTCCCAATTTCCCTCAAATGAAGGGAAGAGACAGAAATGGGTGTTGTAAAGCCAGGGAGACCAGGACACAGGTTGAGGAAGATCAGGTCAGAAAGCCGGTGAGGATTTGAATCCAAGAATCCAAATAGTGGTGCACCCTCCTTTGCCCACGCCCCCACTCCTGTGGCAGCCGTCGAGGGTGGGGTGGGCTCCAGGCTGGTCAGTGAGCAGCAGACTGACTGGTGCAGGTTCCTGTGGTGGGAGAGGCAGACAGGAATGCTGGGGAGAGGAGGAAGAGAGATGTGTTTCCATCCTAATGGTTTTCTCATGTCCATGCCCATCTCTCCCCAACTTTTTGGAAAACCCGTTCTGCTCTTTCTCCCTTTGCTTTAGAGCTAGCTGTAAATGGCCATAGCCACAGCCCTTGGGCCATGCCAGGCCTGTGACTGGGGAGTTGCTAGCTCTCTTGATTTCAGGATTTTTGCCCTTGATGGGATAACTTCTGAGGTATTCTTGGGGGCACCTGGAATTGCTTGGCAGCTTAGCCAGGCCTTCGTTACAAGTAAGTCATGTTTATGTGATATTAAAAATAGATTGCAGACAAATGTATCATTGTCTTTCGACTCTTGGCCCTTTGCCTCTGCTCTCACACCTCTGGGGGGGGGTGCCCTTGAGACTTGATTTACCCAGATTCCCTTAGATTCCCCAAATCCTTGCCATAGGACACCTGCCCTCCCCATTCCAGGTTGTTCTAGGCTCTTCTCACCTTCTGTCCTCTCCAGAGAGCATGTCTCTGGCAGGAAAGCTGACAAAGCAATTAACAGCCCGGGCAGCTCATTAAATGCTAGAGCTGAGAGGTGCTAAATTTTCTCCAACCTGTCAAGGGCAACCACATGTAGGTTGTTCAATAGGAAAGATCTCTTTCAAGTGCTGAGATTGGCCTTGTTGAGTGGGCAACTTAACCCCAGCGCCCGCAGTCCTGAACGAGCTGCCCTTTTACAATCCTGCCCCCATACCCCGGCCCCGCCATGCCTCATGCAGTCACTCGTGAACATGCGATATGCTTAGCCTGCTCAGGTCTCTGCTTTAAGGATCCCATCTCCTGGCAGAACACCCAAGGCTGAGTAATTCCTGGGCAGAACCCAGGATGGGGTGGTACGGGGATAACCAGAGGGAGAAGGAGACGTCGTCCTCTCCTTGGGGAGTTCACAGAGATTGTGTACGAATATGCAGAGGGAGAGAAGGGGGCACAAGAAAGACACACAGGCCCAGTCCTTGGCAAACTTGCTTGCGTTTGTGTGATGCTGGGATGGCAGCAGATGGCAGGGGAGGGCAGGAGGCAAAGGAGTCAAGAGGAATTAAGCAGGGAATGTTTCTGGCAGAGAAGTGTCTTCAACCAGCTTTCAACAACGCTTGACAGAAAGAGAGAGATCCAGATTCAGGGCAGATTAAGTGACCTCAAAACAAGGCTCAGAGACAGCAGAGGGGGCCTTTGATTGGAAGCACTAAAGTCCTTGGAGGTACAGGGGCTAGGATAAAATTACAGCACCATGAAAGATTTCTCTCCCTAGATCAGACCCAGGAGAAGAATGAGCCAGAAAGGCTTCACATCTCGGGGAAGGACTTGGGATCATAAGACTACCTTGCCTGGTGCATGTTGGCCTGGCTCCTGGGTGTGTGTGGGTGTGTGTGGGTCTGTGTGTGTGTGTGCACAAGTGTGCACACTCATGCATGCTGACCAATCCAGTGTATGCACGCTTCTGTGGGTGGGACGGAAGCAGCAAGTCAGGTGCACATGTGTGCTGCAGGTGAGCTGTGTGTGAAGAATGAGGGGAGAGTGAGCCCAAGAGCTCATGGGAATGGCCACGGAGGACAACGGCCAGAAGCGATGACCCTAGCACCATGTGGACGGATCACTAATTTAAAAGAAGACAGTATAGAATCAGGTGGAAGAGGGGCAGCGCTGGACCTCTGGGGCCCCTGCCTGGCAAACCCCTTTCCCGCTTTCTCCTTCAGATTCGCACCACGGCTCCCTCCCTGGTTCTTCTTACACCTCTGCATGCACCTCCCTCCTCCCTCACCTCTGCTCCTCCCACATCTCCACCCACCCACATCCCCTTCCACCCTGCCACTGGGTCACCAGGCTATGGAAGGGGCAGACCTTCGATCCTGGCACCCAAGGAGGAGCACAGCCCCCAGCTCCATGGCTTGTGGGGTTCCTGCTGTGAAGTCCGTCCCCACCTTGCCCCGATCCCATGTCACTGGTGGGCTGATCTCAGAGAAGCATACGTAAAGCCATGCAATTCTACTGGAAAGGTCTGTCTCTCTCCTTCCTCCTGACTCATTCTCCCATCGCCCACTCCTTCTCTTTGGCCTTGTGATTCTTCAGGCTGCTGGCTGAGCGCATCCTTCTCCCCCATTCCTTCCCACAGCTGCCATCATCTCTTCCAGTCCCCTCGGCTGGTGCCTGCAACCCCTCCCTGGCCTCAGAGGATTGCTGAGGGTGGGCAAGAGGTCATCTGCTCTGGGCTACCACAGGCAAAGCCTGTCAAGAAGATGCCCCGGAAGCCTCCATTCTACCGTCAAATATTGTTGAACCGGGCTCAACACGGGAAATCCATCAATGAAGAAAATACATGTATGATCCGTGCTCCACAGAGCCTCCAGTCTAGTGGAACAATGCTTAAAAATAACTGCTCAGATATATAATGATAAACTGTGACAAGTCAGGAGACCCTGCCATTGCCCCCTGCAGAAGTATCCAGAATCTGCCCACTGCCCACACCCCCCCGCTACAAGATGCTCCAAGGCATCTTCATCCCACTGGATACTTGTGGGGGCCACTTGTCTGGTCTCCCTCCTTCTACTCTTGTCTTCCTGAAGTCTGTTTCCAACCCAGCAGCCAGAGTGGTCCTTTCAACACATAAGCCAGATCTTGTGATCCTTCTGCTGAGAACGCCGCAGCGGCCGCCCATCTGAGGGTAAAAGGCAAGTTGTTCATGGCTGATGGCCGTGTGATTGACGACCCCTCGCCTCTCTGATAAAATGTCCTCCCACTTGCCCTCTGCTCAAGCCACTCCAGACTGACAGCCTCCAGACAGTAAAAGTGGTATTTAAACCTGGGTCTGTCTGATTCAAGGGTCCATGACCCCTCCGCTAATAACATTATCATCCCCTTTTTATAAACGAGGAAACAGATGTTCAATAAGTTTAAGATGAGGCTAGAGTCACATGACTAAGAAATGTGACTATCATTGCAAATTGTATCTGTAATTATCTGCATAATTGCAAATCCGGGATAGATCCCCTACCACTTCTTAGTGGGAGATCCTAAGTGTCCACCGGTGTAGACCAGGAAATAATATCGTTGGCAATTCAAGTCACTTCCACCATATCAAATTCCCCTCAGTTTTTCGTTCTACTGAGCTGTGGTCTTGGTCCTTTACACCTAAGATCACTTTCAACTGATCTCAGCAAGTCAGCCAGGAAATGGAAAGTTTTCTTTCTTCAAATTCTCACACTACCCACAATGTGGGGATAACTTTTTATCCCCGTAATTTTTTTTTAAAGATTTTATTTATTTATTTGACAGAGATAGAGACAGCCAGCGAGAGAGGGAACACAAGCAGGGGGAGTGGGAGAGGAAGAAGCAGGCTCATAGCAGAGGAGCCTGATGTGGGGCTCGATCCCATAACGCCGGGATCACGCCCTGAGCCGAAGGCAGATGCTTAACCGCTGTGCCACCCAGGTGCCCCTATCCCCGTAATTTTTGTAAAGCTGCGGCTGGCACCCAGGAAGTCTGAAGATCATATCTTCCGATCCAGAGTCTCCTTCGGAGAGGTCCTCGGGGCCAGGTGCAGGAGAAGCCAGTGAAACCCTTCAGTGTATGGTCCGTGGAATTGCTATGGGGGAACAGAAGAAAGCCCATCAGACAAGGTAACCCCGGAGACAACCAAGAGGCTCAGGGCACCATCTCCCACTCATGCGGGTCAGATCACAATCATGCAAAGAGAAGAAATGGGCAAGAGGGTCCCAGAGAGCTTTCTCCGGGATGGAGATGAACACCAGCATTATTATCTCCAGGATGGACACAAGACTGGACCCAGAAGAGACCTCAGGTCTTCAGGTTCCTGGTTCCATGGAGCCACCATGCTGGTGCTCTGTCAAGTGGTTCCTGATTGATTTCCTCCAGGGGCACAAGTCAGTCAACAGGCAATAAATCCCTCTTCCGCTTTAGGCATTAATGAGATCCAGCCGGCTCCTGTCAATCTCCCAGGAGCAAACATCTAACAACCTAGGCTGACAGGTGGTCCCCTGGGATACAGTCTATATCAGAGCCCAGGGACTGCCCGGGGCATTTTCCAGAATTAACTGCCAGGAGGGTGGGAGGCAGGAGAGCTTCAGGAAAAGGAAAGCGGGGACATGCAGGAGCGGCATACACTCTGGGTCCTGAAGTCTCTTGAGGCAGCCTGGGCTTTCAGAAGGAACAGCACTAAAAGGTGTCATTGAGCTAAACAAACCAAGGGGGTTTGTCACCTTTCCTTGTGACTGGTATCACAGAATTCCTCAGGTGGAATTCCCTTTTCTTTTTTTCTTTTTCTCTCTTCTCTGTCTTCTTCCCTCCCTCCCTCTCTCCTGCCCTTTTTTTTCTTTTGTCTTTTCTGGTTCTCCAGGAGGAAGTTCCACGGGGGGGAATTGGACAGGGTTGCAGTCAGGCAGATCTGGATCTCTCTTGTTCTATAAATGGAGAAGCCCAAGTTTTGAGGGGCAAAGACGCTTGTCTGCCTGGCTCCATTCCCGGCTCTGCCCCTGTGTCAGTCAAGGCTCACTCGGTGAACTAAACTCACTTCCTCTCTCAATGTCTCATGTCCCCTCTCTGCAAAATGGGGATAAGACAGTTGTGGGATTAAAGGTGCCTATACGTGGAAGAGCCCAGGGTGGGGTCTGGCACTAAGTCAAGGCTCTTGGTTCCTAGCCTGGTGAAGGTCTTCACATCCACCTGATTACTCCATCATTCACTGGACTCTGGCAATGTCTCACACCTCCTGGAATGTTGAATTTAATCTTTGGAAAAGAAATCAAGCATGTATCTGGATCCATGTTTGAGAAATTAAAAGAGTAGGGATCAGTTGTGGGGAAAAACATTTGGAGGAAGTCAAAGATTTGATGTTTATCTTAAACAGTAAGATCTCACTTACAGGGTTGGCTTTTCCACCCTGTGTGGGGACAGATGCCTTGTGTAACACCAAACAAACAATTCTTGTAAGCTAAGAATTCTCGTCCCTGCATTAGGGTGACTAATGTCCTCCTGTACTCAATGGTTATTTCCTTTTGTTGTTCTACTCTTTGAGAATATTTCATTATTTGATGGAGTTTTAACACTTTGCATCTCAAATTCCAGTTGAGTAGCTGAGCCCCTGATTGTTCTTTTTGAACCAAAATCAATAAAGAGAAGTTTGTTTTGACTACTGACTGCGGCTTGTTTGTGTCTTCAAACATTAGCCAATTCTCCATCTCTGTCCAAAACTGGGCAGGAGATTGGCGCTGATGACTGTAAGAGTTTGGTAATGATGTGGTTAGGGCTGAAAGCAGGACAAGTCACTCTGTTACTCCTTCATCCTGACCCTCAGCTGTCAGTGCCTTACTTTGAGGCTGTGACCCACCACGTTTCGAACAAGCGGCTCCTATATCGGTTCTGTCATTCCCAGTGAGTCCCATCCCTGCTTTGAATCTCACCTTTCCCCTTTGGTTAGAGACCTCTCCCTTCCCTATCTTCCGGTTTTATTACACAGAACCATGATAGACATCTTCTTCCTGTCTTTTAATCGTCTCAGTTACCTAGGAGTCTCCAAACATGCCCACTTAAAATCAAGTAGTGGTTGGGGAGTTGCTTGTCTCTCCCCAGCCTTAGTCAGGTAAATTATTTGTACATTCTCTGGCAGCACTGGGGGACATCCTTTCAACAAGTGAATGCCAAGCACTGTTCTCAACTCAATAAACAAAACAAAATCTCTCTCATGGGGTTTCTATTTCCAATCGAGGAGAGAGCCAATAAACAAATACATAGATTGGATCGATTCAGTATTAATAAACGCTAGCTTCTTAACATTGGCCAATCAGGGAAGAGGTTCGAGCCAGTGACAAGGAGTCAGCTCGGCAGAAGCATGACAGCACAAACAGCTCCCTGCAATGCACAGTGGAAACAGGAAAGTCAATGAGAGAATTCAGTGACATCATAACACCAAGGGCCTAGCTCAGTCGCTTGCTGTGGAAGCTTCGTGCATGTTAGTTTCCATCTCTGTCATGGAGAGCTGCTGTCACAACCAACCGCAACAATGACAGACACAATTTATTGGCGACCTAACGGTGGAGACTATGTCTCCCCAATCAGACAAGAGTCTCTGAGCTGGGCTGTGCCTCGGCCACCATGTGGGGAAGGCAGGGGCTACCTCCCTGTTATAGGACAAGCCCCCTGAGGGCAGTAACGGTCTCCCCTCCAGTCCCCAGGGGAGGGTCCTGTCCTCAGGGTTCCTTAAGCAGGAGGCTGACAGGCACCTTTCCTCCCCATGGCTGCATCTTGCAAGGACTTAAAGTACCCAGCAGGCCCCCGCCTAACTCCCTGCCCAGCCCTCCGCCAGGCCGCTGCCTGTGGTGCTCTGCTTTGGCATGCAGCCCCAGGGCCAAGCCACTGGTCGGGGATGGGGTTTCATCCTGAACTTTACCACGAGCTGCATGTGGCCAGGCTGCTGGGAACTTGGGAAGTTGATGCCAGAGTAAGGACAGCTGATCTCAGGGAAGGCGCCATACTGCCCTGGGAACCTGAGGCAGGGGGATTGCGTCATAGGATCTCATCCCCATGGTACTGCTCTCAGCTGGCCAGTGGGCGTGGAGGTTCCCGGGAACAAGTCATACCCCATCTGGGCCTCAATTTCCATCTTGCGGAAACCAGTCCCCAAGACCGAGCTTTCCCTGGGTGTGTATCCAGGCTTAGGCCCAGGGATTGGGAGTCCCTGTCCCTGCCCTTGGAAGCCCCTAGTTTGATGTGGAAGACACAGCCCTACTCTTGGGGAGTGCCAGTCAATGGGGGAGATAGGGCCTGGCTTCAGATTTTTTTCCACTCCAATCTAACCAATACATAACACCCAAGAGCTCTTTCTAAAACACAAATATATTATTTCTCTGCCAAAAGACCTCTCCTGGCTCCTCATGCACTCCAAAATAAGGACCAAACTCCATTGCAAGGCACAAAAAGCACTTTACCACCTCCCCGGGTATGAAGCCTGCGAGCTGGCTGGGCCTTTTGGTGAAGGGCTCTTTCCTGCCCCGTCAAGGAATTTGACCTGCCTAAAGGCTCCTTCAAGGGTATGCTAAACTCACGTTTAGCCAGAACTTTCTCCTGCCTAAAGGGAATGTTTCCTTGCACGGTGGGATGGGGACAGCAAAAGGAGAGCTTCTGACCATCTCCCACCCCCTGAGGCTATGGGTTCAGGAGACACTGCCCTGTGATCGAGCTGCCCTGGGAACAGAGCCCTGTCCAGGGGGACAGTGGGTATGCAGAAAGGTGTCATGGAAGGAGAGATACACTCTGGCCTTTGGGAAATTCCAAGGACTTGGAGGGACACAGAATTTGTGTCCCCCGGACAGGCCTGAGACATGAAAGCTGAGGTGAATTAATGTGGTCACATGGACATGTCACTCAATACGGGTATCACAGGAGGGCAGGAAAGTCACCATTCTAGATGGCGTGGGGGGGCGTGGGTGGAGAATGAATTGGAGGACAAGTGCCAGCGAGTCTGCATGGGAGAGAACAAGCCAGGAGGTCAGGGGGGAAGGGTGTTGGTTTGTAGAAAGGCCTTGGACGCCATGAGGAGCTTTGCTTTGGCGCAAGCAGGCTCCTTGCATGGCACGGAGGGTCCCCCAGGCCCAGCACTGACGGAGTCTGCTTCTCATACAGGAGTCTGAGCCGGGCTGTCCTGTGGGGCTTCCAGGGGCAGCTCTAGGGCTTGGGGCTCCCAGCCTGCCTACCCCACTTGGCCTCACGTTCCAGCTCAAGGTGGCCGGTTCCTCCGCCATGCTGCTGCTTCCCCGGCTCCTCACTTTCTCCTGGACTCAGTTTCTCCACCTGAGAAGAGGGAGTTCAGCTCTGTGTTCTCAGAGTTGCTCCAGGCAGCAATTTGACAGAGAGCTGGGTGAGGATTCCAGGAGCGTGCCCAGATGGGGTCTCCAGTCCTCCTTGTCCCCCCTTCTGCCAGCATAAAGCCTCTTGCTGTGAGGCCCAGGATTGTCAGGGGCACGTGGCGTGGATGCCAGGAGAGCTCTTGGGAAAGATGGTAGGAGGGCGTCTTCTCCCCAGTTGGTTTGCCACCTCTTCCCACAGTGGCTGTAACGGGCTGGGGCTGCCAAGGACATGGAGGTGGGACGACTTGCTGAAAGCCTAGGGGACTGGTGAAGGGGTGACACAGAGCCCTTTATGAACCCCACAGGTTTTCCTTCCCCCTGGTTCCTGCTCTGGGCAGAGCCTATCCCTCGTGGTGGCAGCATGCTTCTTGAAGGGCTCCCACATTTTCTCCCAATAAGCTTTCCTCACGGTCATGGGAGAAACACTGATAGGAATGAAAGGGATGTTCCTTTTATATTTTTTTTAAGCAGAAAGAATTAAGCACTAAGAACTAGCCATTTTATCAGCCCTATAATAATCCGGGAAGAGCATGACTACGTTGGCACTTTGTGTCTATGGGTTAAAAGTATTAAGTGGCTAAATATAAATATTTAAAATACACTGCTCAGACGGCACTGGAGGAGATAATGCTAAGTGAAATAAGTCAAGCAGAGAAAGACAATTATCATATAGTTTCTCTCATCCATGGAACATAAGAACTGGGAAGATCGGTAGGGGAAGAAAGGGATAAAGAAAGGGGGGTAATCAGAAGGGGGAGTGAAGCATGGGAGACTAAAGAACTAGCCATTTTATCAGCCCTATAATAATCCGGGAAGAGCATGACTACTTTGGCACTTTGTGTCTATGGGTTAAAGGGCACGTATTGCATGGTGCACTGGGTGTTATACGCAACTAATGAAGCATCGAACCTTGCATCAGAAACCAGGGATGTACTGTGTGATGACTAACATAATGTAATTAAAAAACATTAAAAAAATACACTGCTCATATTTTATCCCTATTTTATTTTTTCTTTCTTTTAAAAAAAAAAACAAGGCTCAAAAATTGCAAATGGTTGGGCGCTTCTCAACTTCCGAGAGGCCTTTGATCTTTTGAGGATAAATAGTTTATGGTCAAAAGAATACAGCCAGGAAGGCTGCAAAAAAAAATTAGATTATATCTAATTCTTCGAGTTCTGAATAGCTGGGCCAGGAGGCAGAAGTGTGATGCAGTCAGAGTGCTTGCTTGACCTTCCTACTCAGTCATTTCCTAGCTGTGTACCTGGGAGGCCGGTATTGAACCTCAGCTTACTTCTCTGTAAAATAGACGTAATAAGGGTCTGCTTCATAGCGCTGTTACGTGGCTAAACAAAACGACCCGTGCAAGGACGTCACACAGTATTTCGGGACGAAGTCAGTTTGTGCTGTAATTTGCTGTGATTCGATGAGAACAGGCGGGCACCTCCATAAGACAGGCAGCTATGCGAAAATGCGGCCTTGGGAAGCAGAGCGGGTCACCTCCTGGAGCAGGACTTGTTTATTTACTTCTTCACCGTCTGACGGACACCTCAAGGGAGCAGCTTTCTGGAATGACTTAGTGATTGGGGCTTCTCCCCAGTTCACCGCCTTTTGGCAGGTTACGTTCCTCTCCATTAACCACTAGCAGTCTGTGGCTCCACTCTGCCTCCCTCCTTTGCAGAGACAGACCCTGAGGCCGGGGGAGGAGCCCATCTCTGGGACGGAGGGAGGCGGAGTAGATCCCCAGCTCACTAGTCATTAAGAGGGCAGATACAAGAGTTAAGGTGTTATACGCAACTAATGAAGCATCAAACTTTACATCGGAATCTGGGGATGTACTGTATGGTGATTAACATAATATAATAAAATTAAAAAAAAAAGAGTTAAGGTGTCTAAAGACCTAGGGGAACATCTGACACGTAGCAAGAGCTCTGTAAGTGTCAAGTACTGTTGTTGTCATTGCGTTGTTGGTGTTAAATGCGCTCAAAGGTTTNTAAGGTGTCTAAAGACCTAGGGGAACATCTGACACATAGCAAGAGCTCTGTAAGTGTCAAGTACTGTTGTTGTCATTGCGTTGTTGGTGTTAAATGCGCTCAAAGGTTCTGGCCAGCTCTCACCTTCTGGGAGGTTCCACACTGCCCCAGTAGACTGATGCTCATCATGGCCTAACCCCTCCTGGAAACAGGAGCAGGGACTCCTCCTGCCCTCTGCTCCCTGCAGGTCCAGAGGACCCCCTTCTGTGACGCTCTGGTCAGCCGGGTCTCCCGGTCGACCCTTGCAAATGAGAGGCTTAGCTCCTGACACTCATTTCTCTGATGATGAAAGCTGGCTTTGCAAGCATGAAATTGCCCTTGGGGGTCTCTAGTTTCTTCAGTTCTGCAGGCCACATTCCCTCCCTGCAGGTGGGTGAGAAAGACAGGAACTAAGGCCAACCGACCATGGGCTGGGCTGGAGACGGGGAGGCATACCGGCCAGGCAGGCAGCTGGGCAGGGGGGTGTAGGTGGTTTGAGAGTGGCCAATGAAAGGGCAGCCCTGACGGTGTCCCAGGGAGGCTGGTGGGAAGCACAGGGAAGGAGACTGTCTGCCCCCACCCCACTCTCTCAGTTCCATCTTCCTGGGTAAGGACTGGTGGGAACGGAGTCCTGGGCCCTAACCCTAAGCTCAGAAAGGGGTCTAAATCCTTGAAGCCATCCCCACAGGGCAGCAGGTGGCCTTCTACCTTTCTGGAAAATCCAGCTCTATTGGTGACATTGTGTGTGTGTGTCTGTGTCTGTGTGTCTGTGTGTCTTTGAGTAGAACCATGCCCTCCCAGCCCATCTACCTGGACATCAGCGGGAACAAGAGAGGACATGGTGAGTGTCTTCAGGGACTTGCCCAGCTGGAGCAGAGCCATTCTTCACACCAAGACATAGAGACAGTAGCAGCCTACGAATGAAGTCAAATTCTCTCCTGAGTCACATGAAATTACCCTGCTTTCCAAGTCCACAAGGCCTTGCCCATGGAACCCACTCAGCAAGTCAGAGAACTCCAGAAAATTCAAGTTGGCCAGGAGCTCAGAGATCATCCCACCTGACCCACGCCATGGGAAGTAAGAGGGCACCCAGAGGGAGGCCTGTATGGGGCCTGAGCCTCTTGGCCTCTGCCACATAATAATGCATTTCCCTCTTGTGGGGACGAGGGGGCAATAATAAATTTTTATCATTTCATTACCTGAAGTCACTGAGCCTTTCCCATAAGACACTGTGAAAGAATGAATATGCATAAATCCTGCCCAGAGCTCTTCCAATATGGATAGTCCCTTAATAATGAAGGCCAAAACTTGTTCCTTTATCTCCCAAAGAAAAAGTCTATCAGGAGGTGTAATAAGGTTACGTTATAGAGAGAGGTGGTGTGAAAATTTTAACCACTGGATAAAATGGGCACTGGGAAAGATCACTGGGGAATAGTCAGAACACTCTTATCATTGGCTTGAATAGTAGGTAGCCAGAAAATTCCTTAAAGGGGCTGGGCTGTGGGCTGGGCACCCCCGTGTCACCCCCTTTGTTACCTACTGCCAATTCCAAGGAGCAATACCAGTGTCTGGCCCAGGATCTTTCATACCATTGAGGATTCTCACCTTCAGGCAGATGGCTGAACATGCCAGGCATAGCTAAATATTACTGGGCATTCCATCTGATAAAGGATAAAGGATAAAAAACAGAGGACAGAGGTTGGGTGAAAACCATTTGACCCATTTTAGTTGCTTGGAGTCCTGAAATTTCCATCTTACTACAATGAGAGGGATTCAAGTATGGGACAGTGCAGAGCAAAGAGGCAGGCCTACTGTGGTCTTCTGGCCATCCCCAGGCCTCAGGAAAGAACCTACCAGCTACTTGGGGGCCAACGGAGGCTTGTAAAATGCTGAAGGGCTCTGTATTGGGCCATGTTCCCAGCCTCCCTCTTCCCCTCCTGGGACAATGGAGCATTGTGGCTCAGAGGGTCTCCTGCAGCCTAGGGCCCCACTATGAGAGAGAACACCTTGCATTTATCGGACCAGCCTCCTGGGAGCTGGACTCCTGCCTCTCACTTCCACCCTCCTTCGTTCCTTTTCTGCCCTGCACCAGAATAAGTTTCTAAAAACACAAACTGGATCCCATCACTCTTCCAGATTAAATAAACCTCAATAGCCCTTAAGACAGAGATCAAAACTCTTCAATGGCTTCTCAGGCCTACCTGTCCAAGCTCAGCTCATGTCACTCTTGCCCTTGGTCTCCGAGCTCCAGCTCTACCAGCCCCCTGGAGGCTCTAGTTCTTCGGAGCACATGCTGCAGTTTATAACTGGCTTTTTACCGTGCATCTGACCCATGAGACTGTAAGCTCCAGGAGGGGAAGGCCCTGTCATCTGCTTACCTTTGTATTCCCAGTGCCTAACACAGTGCCAGACCCAGGACCTGACACAGGGTAGGTGTTCCACACATATTTATTGACCCAGTGTCAGACCCAGCCTCTGACACCTAGAGTTAGAATACATAGGGGGGACACACAAATATATGTGCATGCGTGCACGTGCACACGCACACACTGGAGTGGAAGAGGTCAAACCTGTCCCTTCTCAGGGCACACGCAGAGGTAGCTTCTATAGAACTGGCAATTTGCTAATGAGTACGTGTCAACATCCAGTGGCCTCCCTTTGAAGGTGGCTCTTTCAAAGCAGACCAGGTGGCCTTCTCGTCTCGTCTCCTGGGCCTTGCTTCCCCTCCACACGCCTTAAGAAAATCTGTTAGCTGCAGCCATCCTACCCCGAATTCCCATCTCCCATCCACACATCCTCAAAGACCCAGCCATTTGCCTGCCACTTTCAGCCCCCAGCCCAACTAGCCAGACCCCCCACCCCACCTTCTATCCCAAGAAAGCTCACCTTCTCCCAGAAGGCCTCCTGGCTGCATGACCCCCAGGTCTCCCCGTGCTCCCCCTGCTCCTCTCAGGGGAGTGCACCCCCACAGCAGAGCCTTTGGGATCACGCCCTTCTGTCTAGTTCCCAAAGTTTGTTGCCTGTTTGGTGCCACTTTGGGTTGTGATTCCCAAGAGGTCAGGGGCTTTATGTATTTGTGTGACTTACGGTGTCAAGGGTCTCAAGGGTTCAGCTTAGCTGCAAAATTAGGGCTTTGGATGATGTACCCCACCCCTGCTAAAAGAGGTTATCTACATGAGGCAACATGGAACAAACCTAACCCAGCCGACTTAGCCAAGAGCTTACAGCTTTGCAAACTGAGGAGCTGGATCGGCTAATGTCACAGGACCCTTGCGTCTCTGAGCTCCTCAGAGGCTAGGGCATTAACCCTGGGGCAGGGGCCCTGCCCTGCCAAGCCTGGGCTAGAGCAGGAGGAGGGAGGCGGGGTGAGTGGGAGGGGCAGAGGGAGCCTGGGGAGTCCGCAGTGACCTACATCTGCTCCCAGCACTGCCTGTCCACCAGCAGTCCATTCAGAGTCTCTGGCAGTACGCAGCAGCTGGAAGCAGGGAGGAGGGAGCAGACAGGAGGCTGGAGGTCAGCAGTGTACCCAGGTAAGTAGGCGCTGCGCACCTGGCTGCCCACCCAGGGCAGAGCAGGGCAGAAATGGAGATGCTGGAATGCTCTCTAACTTTTCTACTCAGGAAGGGGCAACAGTAGGCATGAGATCAGCCTGGGGAACATTTAGCTGTAAACAGCTGATTACACGATGGGGCGAAAGTACAGTCCCCTCTAAATGACCCCAGGATATTTGGAAGAGAGAATTTCAGTGAGTCCTGTCCGGGTGGTTCTGTCCTGGCTGATCTTCCAGGCACTGTTTGGCTTAGAGTATGAAATGATGACCAGGTTACAAATCTGACTAGCTGTCTAGAATGAGGACCTCAGGTCTAGGACTTTACATCTTGATTAATAACATGGTCAAAGCAATCGAGACAAACCCCATTTGGCTTTTCCTGCTTCAACCCTACCAGTTTGGAAGGTGGGGGCAGCAGTTACGCAGAGGCGCAAGATGACGGCAGGTGGGGGCAGGGGGTGGGGGGCCGTGGGTCCTGGGACCAGAAGACACTGCCCCGGGGGGCCAGGGCGGAGGGTCATGGTGGGGTAGACTGAACTGAGGACACAGCTGTTGTTTGGTGCTGAGAAAAATTAGGATTTCTTCTCAAAATAGGGAATGAACCATGGGAAGAGAATTCATTTCCTTCCCCATCCCCTCTGATTGAGACCATATCCCTCTAGTCTCCAACCAAGCAGACCTCTTGCCTGTTTGTCACTAACCTTGTCCCAAATCTGACTTCCTGGAGAGAATGGAGGTCTAGAGGGCAAGATGGCTTGATATCAGACCCTAAGTTCCCGGAGGGGTCTGCTTCTCTCTCCCTTCTCAGCTGGGACCTGTAGGCAGGAGGCTGGAGGGAGAGCAGCCATGTTAGCATTCCACTTCATGTGTGGCAAACGGCAGAGCAAGTGACTGAGAGCTGGTGGTGAGGCTGATGGGGGTGATGAGGAAGAGGAAGAGGACGACTAAGGTGTCCGTGTTAAATTCAAATTACTCCGGGCAGGTGCCAGATGATGTACTGGGGAATGGGTGGGACGCAGACCCCTGCAGCTCCCGCCACCCGCAGTCAGCTGCGATCTCCTCCACGGGCGGCCGCTCTCCATCCTCGCCCTCCCTCCTGACTCCCTGCTGCACAGCGGCTGTGGCCCTGTGACCGCTCCAGAACGCAGTTGGCGCGCCATGGCATTCCTGCGCACTGGGGGGCAGCCGCTGGGCTGTAGATGGGACACCTTGAGGCCAGAAGTGCCAGTGGGTGGGCAGTTGTGAAATGCAAGTGTCAGTTGGAGGGAGGAATTTGCTCTGTCATGTGTGATTCTATCCTGAACACAAGGCTTTTTGAGCAGGGAACGGCATCTTCAAAATGGAACCCGTTGGCCATGGGCCAACCGCACAGGAGGTGGGACTGTTGGAGAACTCTTTCAAGACATCCCCCCTATCCCCCTCCAATTCATGGCTCTCATCAAGGCTCTCATCTCAGCCCAGAGCCAAGTCCCCTCTCTCCCCGCTGTGGCACTCCCCAGCAGCCATGATGGAAGGATACAACTGTGAGAAAATCAGGGGGAGACAGTGGTGATGATGGTTAGGAGAAGCTGAAGGGCATTTTTGTTCACCTGACGCTATAACTCACTGGCTTCAGAAGGGAGTTGATGGATTTATGAGGATCCTGTCAGCCTGGGTCAAGAAGAACTAAAGAACAGCCAACTCAGGGATTCTCCCCCACAGACCCAGTGATCAGAAGGATTCCAGATTGGTTGAGGGTGGGAAATAGAAGACTGCCGGGCCCTGCTAGAAAATCTCAGAGTTGGGGTTGGAGCCAAGAGTCCCGGAGAATATCCCTGGAAAACTGATATTCCACAGTCAAGAGGGGGTAAGCTGCAAAACCGCTAAAGAAATCCTAGATGCCAGGAGTTGGATTTCCTGAGGTTCGGGGAGGCTGTGTCTCACCCTCAGGCCTGGGGACCCACCCGAAGGCCAGGCCACTAGCCTAGGCTGCAGGTTCAGCCCCGTGGGCTCTGTTACCTGGGAAAGGTAAAACCAAGCAGCAACCTACCCTCTCTCCTCGTCTCAGGGAAATCAGTTTTGCTGGGGCAGCGACTGGCAGGACACCAATCAGTACCACTAGGTGGGGTTAGACAAGCTCTCAGGGGGCAGCAACTCTACCCAGCTGCCATGCCAGAGACCAGTCAATGCACGGATGGCGTGGGGGAGGTGGGGTGAGACGAGCCTGCGCCTCTCGTAAGCAGTTCTGTCTTCTGTTCTCAGGAGATCAGTTGCACCCGCAGTAACCAAAGAGGCACCCAAACTATGGCAGGTGAGAAAAGAGCTGACCTGACCTCCCCTCCCCTCCCTTGTCCTAGTCCTTCATTGGTGCTCCTCATGGGGTGGGGATGAGGGAAGGATAGGGCTCAGAGATCTTTGCAAACTCACCTGTCTCTTTGTTTTTTCCAGTCTTGGCTTTTAACTTGTTTTCCTGAATAAAGGATGCACAGCCCCCACCCCATCCCGCCCCCCCCAACGGAGCCCCTTCCCATTCTCCCTTCTCTGGCTTTACCCCAGTGATGCTCCCGGGGTCTTCCCTGGGTGCCCCCTGCCCACTTCCCAGGGGCTCCATTCACACTGCTGGAGGACCACTGCCCAATTCCACTAGAAAATTAAAAAGCCCTGCTCACAGGCAGGAGCTCAGAGAGACAATCTCACCCAATGGTGGGAAAGTAAGGAGGGGCTCGTGTTCCTTGGGTGCATGCGTCAGAGCGCCGTTGTGTTAAAGGGCCACCCATGAGGAAGAGTAGGGAGGGTTCATCTCCGTTTCTCCCACCTTCTCAGAGAAGCCCCTCAAGAAGTCCGCCCTTCATGGGGTGAAAATCCTGCAGCTGGTGGAGGAGATCCCCGAAGGCTGCAGCACACCGGACTTCCAGCAGAAGCCCGTCGCCTTGGCTTTGCAGGAAGGTGAGACCCGGGAGGGGAGCTGCTGAGAGTCTGCACAGTGGAGGGGGCTTGGCCCCATCCTTCCCAGCCTGCCTCCCAGCCCCCACGTCCAACACCAGGCTACACCATGTCTCCCTCTCTTTGTGGGGTGCCTGCCTGCCCGGGTCCGCAGAAGGGCCAGGGACCTGAGGGGCAGAATGAGCAAAGGAAGTGAAGACATATTATGGTATGCTGAAACAAGAAGTATTTGGGAACAAGGGTGGGGGATGCTTACCGGGGAGAGGGAGAGGAGGTGGTGTTTCCTAGCTCCCCTCCCCTCTCCTGCCTCTGAGCAGCCAATGTAGACACTGTTAAAATGAGGTTAATTTGGGCCACATGATAAAAGTGACCAGGAAAGCGATGGGAGCAAAGACTTTTGGGGGAAGGGGTGAGAACTGGTGCTCTTTTCCCAGCGCAAGTTCCTATGATACCTTGCAATTTATATCATTTTGGTATAAGAAAAAGAATGGCACTTTAATTTTCTAAATCTGACTCTAAGTTCTCACTCAAAATACAAAGGTCATGAGCACTTGTCTTTCATCACTGGGGAGGGCCCTTGGGTCTTCACTCTGCACTGCTCTCTCTGGAGATGTTCCTGTCAGGAGCCCAAGGAATTTCTTGAGGGTAGGCAGCTCCCAGCCTTCCATGCCAAACATGGAGCTTGGGCTCTTTCTGAGGCTGGAACCCTGTGTCTCGGGATCATTCGCCTTAAAAGTGGGCATGGAACCCCCAAAAGACTCGTCCCCTTCCCAGTCTTGGGAGAGTCCTTCAGACTCCTCCCTCACCTACTTGCAAAGAAACGCACCCTTCCACCCCAAGCCCCGCTTGCCTCCCCTTCCACCATGGACGGTCCAGCCGCATGTTTTCCTCAAGGAGCCCACACTCTGTGGTACAGAAGTCAGGTGGGGATCTATCTTCTGGATGCCTGGAAACTGCTGCTCTCTGCCTGGCATCATAAGAGTCCTTGAGTCAGGGCACCAAGGCCTGACGCCCTTCCTGGAATGGGCAGTTGAAATACCTAGAGCAGTGAAAATAACAAAGTCTCAATAAAGTATACTCTTAGCCCTCCCCCAGGCTGCCAATCTTTTGACTGTCCTTTCCTGCCACAGGGAAAAATGCCATCTTTCGGGCCCTGGTGTGTGGGGAGCCCAAACCCAAGGTGCATTGGCAGAGCACCAAAGGTAACCTCAGTAACTCCAGCAAGTACCAGATCTCCTCCTTCCCAGGCAGCAAGGAGCATGTGCTACAGGTAAGGTCTGCAGCTCGCCCCCGACCCAGGTCTACGCATCTCTCCCTGGCCCCTTGAAGGTCTCCTTGGCAGCCTCCAAGCCCCAGAGCAGCAGGAGATGTTCCCAGTTGGAGGTGAGCCCACTCGGCTCCATCCTGTGGCTCCAGGTGGCCTGAGCCAGGTGTGTACCTGCCAGGCTCGCAGGCACCTCTGCTGATAACCTGGCAGGTGGCAGAGGCTGGAGCTTAAGAACTCTAGCTCTGGAGGCCAACGGCCCGGGTTCCAATCCCAGGCCCACCACCTTGGCCTTGGGAAAGTTCCTTACTTCTCTGTACTTCTGTTTCCTCGTCTGTGACATGGGGGTAGTAACAGTACTTACTTTACGGTGTTGTCATGAATATGAAAAGTTTATGTAAAGTATTTCGCCGGCGGCTGTCCTCTAGTGAGCATTCTATCCCCACCGGCCAATATTAGTAATAATCAGAGCTACCAGTCACAGAACACCTACTATGTGTGTGCTGGGCCTCGGGCTAAACATTTGACACAGATGACACTTTTGGAGGCATTATTATCCTCACCTTATACGAAACTAAGGTTCAGAGACGTTAGGTAATTTACCCAAGGTCCCATAGCCCCTAATACATGACAGAGACGATCCGCAGTCCCGGGTCCATCTGACCCAAAAAAGCCAGCTCTTTCTGCAGCACCACATTGGCTCTGCTGGCAAAGAGGCCCTCCCCGCTCCTGCCCATGGTATATGTGCTCTCCGTCATGACCCCGCTTTTTGTTTTGGGGTCCAACTTCCTTGATGAAGACTGTGAGCTCTCTGAGGAAAGGGCTGTGTCTTATTTATCTTGATACACCTCTAGCCATGTCTAGTAAGTGGAGGAAGGGGGGTGGGTGCTAGCCCTGTCCCCCTGGCCTGGGCTTCTCTGCAGATCAACAAGCTGACCGGTGAGGACTCGGATCTATACCGCTGCACGGCGGTGAATGTCTACGGCGAGGCCACCTGCTCCACGAGGCTCCTGGTCATTGAAGGTGGGCTTGTCCCCCTCCCCTCATCCTGTCTCATCAGTGCTTGGGGTGCTGGCCCTGGCTTTCTCCTCAGAGAGCCCTCAGAGGCCTCAGAGGCTGGGCAGCTGGTAGGGCGAAAGGAGAGAGGGACAGCAAGGCTGCTGTCACATCTGTGCCAGGGCTCTTGGCTTCACCCACTTACACGCCAATGCCGCATGTGGCCTAAAAGGTGCACACTCAGCAGATGTCCCGCTGCAGACGCCCTGAATGATATTCTCTCAACCCTGTGGCATGAGGGCAGGACCACGAGGTTGGTTTCCGGTCCTGAACGCTCTGCTCACTCCTTCCATGGGCTTCGTTTTCTTCTCCGGGCCCCAGTTTCTCCACTGTACAAAGGATACTTTGTACAGGCCTATGTCAGAGATGGCAAGCCAGTAATATGAAAGCTAAATCCTGTCTCAGATGTGTGTGTGGGTTGGGGGGGGTTGTTTATTTTGACTTGCACAGTGTTTCCAAATTTTAAATTAACCGTTGACATAAAATAACGGGAAGGGACATCTCTCTTGAGAAAGCAGATCTAGTCTTTCAATTGGTTATGCTTTTGCCTATGAGTAACAGAAAACCTTACTACGAATAGCCCAAGAAATAAAGACACTTGATTATGTCACATGATAACAAGTCCTGAGGTTGGAGTCCAAGGCTCAAACCACAACTCAGTGCTGTCACGGGACAGCCAGACACTTCCTGTCTTCCTGAGCTGCCACCCAAAGATGTTGGCATATAGCCTGACGGTCGTAAGACGGCTGCTGCCGATCCAAACTGAATCCACGTTCAAGGTGGGAGGAAGGGGAAAGAGGCGGCCCCAGGTACAGCTGGCCCTTTAATCAAGAAAGCAAAAGCTTTCTCAGAAACTCCTTGGAGACTTCTGTTTACAACTTATTGACCAGAACCGTGTCACACAACACTCCTGGTGGCAAGGGAAGCTGGGAAGGCAAGGATTTAGCTTTTCCAGCCTCCTTCTTCCTAGTGGGAGTAGGTGATGAGGACGAGGACGGGGAATGGCTGCAGGATCAGCCAAACAGCAGGGTCAGCCTTCCTGGGCAACACTCAGCCCGTACCCTGAAATGGTAGCTCCCAGGGGGCATGGGAGAGCCGCTCCCCCTGCAGCCAGCCACAGTCGCTGCACGCATTTGTGCCACCCCCCACCCCTGCAGATGCATCGGCGGGCCTCCCCTGCATGTGATGATAATCAGGTCAGCTCCACCTCAGTCACGCTAAGGCTCTGGGCATCAAAGCTTGTGATGGACAGACCCTCCGCCCTGTTCATTCCTCTTGCCGAGCTTTGTGGCCAGTGGGGAGGACAGGGCTGCGGCACTCAGTTCGTTTCCAGATGACCATCAATGCATCTTGCTTCTCTCCCTATCTGTCTACATTAATTTCCTCCTCTCCTCCTGATGGTCCAGTCGGCTTTCGGAAGAATCGGAAGAGGCACAAGGAACCCCAGGAGGGTAGGTGGAAGGGTTGCCAGAAATCTTGGGTTTTGGGGAATGGACTACTCCTTGCCTGGTGCTTCCAACTTGGCCAAGCCCCTACCAACACCTTATGGATCATCGCCAGTCCACAGGACAGCACCTTTCAAAAGCTCATTGTCAGCCATGGACCACAGGTCCTCAGATTACCCCCCTTCCCCCACACCGCCCCCAACTCCCACTGCCACAGAAAAGCCCTGCATTAGCCCCTTGGAATCCCACCCTGGGCTTGGGGCTTCATTCCTGCTCCTTTTCCAGATCTCAGGAAGGAGCTGAAGGACTACCGATATCTTCTGAAAAAGAGGTGGGTCTGGGCCTGTCTGGGCAGGGTTGAAGTCTCCCCAGCTACCTCCATGAGCAAGTGGGGCTCAGTTCTCCTTTGCACTGGCTAGGAAGCTACACTGCAGGTAGCCAATGGGAGGAGGGAAGAGAGTTCGGCTGCCTTTAAGCTCTATGTACTTGAACAAATCATCTCTCCTCTCTGGGTCCTGACTCACTTGGTGAAATGGGGTGCTCCACCAGAACAAGGATTTTTTTTTTAAAAAAAGTGTTACAGTAACAGAATAATCTGCACCCCCCCCCATCCTTCTCAGCAATCCACAACACAAGGTGTTAGGAGCAGAGCTTCTCCCCTGAAAGTTTGCACTTTGGGGGGAAGGCCGCCCCTGCCCATGTCTGGGTCCATCGTGTCCCGACAGTGCTCAGTCCCAGAGCCCAGCCTCCCTGTCCCTTTCTTCTAGTGCAGAGAGAGCAGCTCCCCACAGCCTCTCAGGGTGCCAGGCCCAGGGGACCAGCTCCTGGGGCTCCGGCGGGGCTCCCCTGGCCTCTGACCTGCCCGCCCTGCTCCCCAGGGCCCCGCCTCCCAAGAAAAAGGTGGACATGGAGCAGGTGTGGCAGCTGCTGATGACTGCCGACCGCAAGGACTACGAGCGGATCTGCCTGAAGTACGGCATCGTGGACTACCGGGGCATGCTGCGCAAGCTGAAGGAGATGCAAAAGGAGCGCGAGGACAAGATGGCACAGGTACCCTCGCGGGCCGCGGCCCGGTGCCTCGCGGGCGCCCCCACCTGGAGTTGGGCCTAGCTAGCGTGGGGCGGCGGCCCGGTGCCTCACGGGCGCCCCCACCTGGAGCTGGGCCTAGCTAGCGCGGGGCCGCAGCCAGGTGTCTCGCGGGCGCCCCCACCTGGAGCTGGGCCTAGCTAGCGCGGGGCAGCCTGCATCCAGCTCCCGGGGCCGTATGTGGCCAAGGACCCAGGCCTCCCGGCAATGTTTTGGCTTTAAAATCTGGCTCAAATACTAAAATCTGGAGCATTGGGAAAGTTAGGGCCTCCATGTCTTGGGTTCCTTATGTGTAAAATGTGTGTTATAGTTGTATGTGCCCCTTAGGATCAGGAAGAGGATGAACTAGCAAAGGTACTTAAAGCACTTAGCCTAGTTCCTGACGCCTGGCAAGGGCTTCCTGTCCGCTGTCATCCTCCTCAGACCTTGGATACCTGTCTTATTTTTAAAGGCTTCCAGTGGAGGGCATTCCACCATTGCCTGCTTATCTCAGTGTCTTATAAACTGTATAGGAAGTTCTTTCCTGGTTCTAACCTAACTATAGCATTAGTCTAGTTTGTCTTCTGGAAATGCAGAACAACTAGCTTTCACCATCCTGAAAATAGTATTTTATCATCTTGACAGTGGTTCATCAAACATCCCGGGACTCAGTTTTCTGTCCTCCAAACTTTCTCATTGACCTTAACACAGGGCTTTGCCCACAGTAGGTGCTCAACTAATTTTTACTGGCTGGAATAGCAGATGAACCGAAATGCCCTACCATGTTCTCAGAGCACCTGACACCCGGGGTCCCTTCTCACTTTGCTGCCTGACCTGATGTCTCATGTTGGAAAATTTCTTCCCACCTGTAAAATGGGAAAATGCATGCTCGAGTGGGACATGGTGGGGGGCTGGGGTCCAAGGGTTTGGAGTGCTCCAAAGAGAGAGATCAGAGAGATCCCCTGGTGCATTTGTCTTCCCTAGTACCTCAACGCCGTCTCCAACTTGAGACACATCAGGGTCAGCAAGGAGGGGGTCGCAACATTTGATCTGGAGCTGGATCTCAAGTATGCCGGGAGCAAGATTTACCTGTATAAGGTGAGGCTGGAGGAGTCATTGAGGAGGGAGGGATCTGGCAGGGATGCTGCTAGTCCTGGGGGGTGGAACTATGGGTCCCACGGATTCCCCTCTGGGAGCAACTCAAGTATGCAGATGGTGAGTCCTGCATGCCCTGGAACTCCTGATTGGAGGAAGGTCAAACTTTGGTGTAGACATTTCACAGACTCCTCTTACCTCTCGCTGAGCAACCAGGTTCTCTAGCCAGGGCACCAGGGGTAAAAAGAGGATTCTGAGAAAGGGCCCCCTACCCCCCTGCATCCATTTCTTTGCTCTAGCCGGTCCTGCTGCCTGTCACGGTCTTCCCTCGGGATCCACACGGCTATTTCCGTCCCTCGCAGCCGGACGTCCCCTGACCACCCTGTGTGACACTGCTGTGTCCCCCTAGCCGTGTCCCACATCCCTGAATCCGTATCCTCCTCTCTTCTTTTTTCCCTTAGTCTATCTTTTTCTAATGTACATTATATTATCTTATGATATGTGTTATTTGTCTGTGTCCTTCCTGGAATTTGAGCTCCGGGGTGGGGGTGGGGGGCAGAAATCTTTGTTTTATTCACCGATAGGCCCCAAGTACCTAAGCCAGTGCCTGGCACACAGTGGGCAACTGAAGGCGAGCTGTTGTTAATACCTGCAAGGGGCAAATCTATCTAGGCTTTAGCTAAAGGGGGCGTGTGCATGGATTACTGGGTGTTGTAGAGCCCTGAAGATACCCGATAGTACTCTCTCGTTCCCCTCTGAGAATGACTGTGCTGGGGCCCCTAGGGCCCTCAGTGTTGCCTCCCTGCCCCCTGGCAACTCCGTGGGGCTGCTTGGATAGTTGCTCTACTCAGTCTGAGTTGAGGTCTCCCACTCTCAGGTGTCTCTTGTGTGGCCAGAGTCAGGGACCCTCCTAGAGCGGCACTCCTTCACCTCACGCTCCCTGTTCTCCAGGCCTCCGAGCCCTGCTCTCCACCCCCTCCCCGGCCCCCCTCCTCATCCCCTCAGTGGTTCCTGGAATGTTGTCTGGGCCAGTGGGAGAAAACTGCCAGAGTGGGGTTGCGGCGGAGGTGCTGGGGACCCACTGAGGCCCTGAGCCTCCCTCTTCCTTCTCGGCCTCAGGATGGTGAGATGGTCCCCTACGGCTTTGACAACCAGACCAAACACTGTCTGCGGCGGCTGGGGAAGCGCTACCAATTTCAGATCCGGGACCTGCAGCCCGAGGACGCCGGCATTTACCAGGTCAAGGTCGAGGATGCGGAGATCTTCTCCACGGAACTGGATGCTAGTGGTGGGTGCTCTTCCCCTGTGGAAGTTGGAGTGGAGGAGATCTGTTGGGGGTGGGATAAATGTGATATGCGCCCCCCCCCCCGCCGGCCTTGCAAAGACTGTGAGGGAAAGGAATGCACACCCAGGTGGTTAAACTGAAATGATCTCTGCTTTCCAAAAGTCTTGGTCCAAGCTCTGTGTTCTCTTGATGCTGAGCTGGGCTGTCCTGAGTTCCAGCCGCAGACATGCCATGTCCACGCCATGCCCCTGCTCATAGACATTCTGCAGTAGAGGGTCTGTCTCCCGATTAGAGCCAGGCTAATTTCACAGGCTCTCGCCACAGCCTCGCTGCCTTCTGCTGCAGCTCTCACCCCCCACACTCGCCGGCAAGAAGCCCCACCCAGGTCAGGAGCCCTCGTGCCCCGTACAGACCTCTTCTTCCCTGCCTCCGTGCCCCTCCCCACCTGGGAACTGCCCCTTCCTCTCTCATCAAACTCTGTCCCATCC
Organism: Ailuropoda melanoleuca; assembly: GCF_002007445.2. Classification (NCBI taxonomy): domain Eukaryota; kingdom Metazoa; phylum Chordata; class Mammalia; order Carnivora; family Ursidae; genus Ailuropoda; species Ailuropoda melanoleuca. The sequence continues at coordinate 101,000,369 of NC_048225.1, forward strand.
CCTCAAGTAACTGTGTATGCATCACCACCACCACCACCCCACCCCTGGTGGAGCAGATCCGGAGGCCTCCTGGGAGGAGGAGAGGCCTGGAGAAGAAAGTTTTGGGCAGATAAAACATCTAGAACATGGTTCTAAACCAAGGTTGAGGAAGAAAGAGGGCATGCGAGCTCCAGAAGGCCTGGTATGCCTAGACAGGGCTTTGAAAAGCTGAGAAATGGCGTGGCATGGGGGGAAGGAGCAGGGGCTCTGGCGTCAGCCAGACCTGGGTGTGAATTCTGCCCGGGCTGCCTCTTAGTTGGGTAAGCCTGGGTTTCCCTACTTGTGAAAAGGAAATAAGAATACCTATCTGGGCGGTGGTCCTAGGATTTATAAGAGAACATGGCGGTCAGCATATCGGTTTTCTTCACATACCCATCTTACCCCCAGGCATAATCTCTGGATTTAGGATTACAGAATTCCAGAGCTGCAAACAGTCCTACTGTTCTTTACCTCATTATAACCCCTCGTTTTATGTTGGCAACTGTCACCTGGGGTAAGGAGGGGACCTGTCCCAGGTGACACAGGGGGTCTGTGGCTGAGCTGGTCTGAACCTGGGTTTCCGAGCTCCTGGCCCAGCTGCGTCAGGTCACGCTGTGTCCTGCTGCCACGCTGACGCCCCCACTCCTGCTTCCCCGACAGCCATCCCCGCCCGAGTGCTGGTCCCGCTGGCTGAGGTGCACTGTGAAGAGCAGAGTGATGCTATCTTCGAGTGTGTTCTCTCCAACCCCTGCCCCAACGCCACCTGGAATTTCCGGCACCGGCCACTCCAGCCCAGCAACAAATATGAGGTGTTTGTGTCCCCTGATGGGCTGACCCACCGGCTGGTGGTAAGGGGGATCCGTTTCTCAGACATGGGCCCCTACTCACTGGGCACTGGGTTCCATGGCTCTACTGCCTGGCTGGTGGTTGAAGGTGAGTGGCTCATACCTCTATCTTTCCCTGCCTCTACCCAGGCAAGACGGGGGGCTGAGAAGGGCACAAGAAAGGCCAGGACCGGGGGCTTCCCTTGGTCAGCCATTTGCTCTTGAGTATTCCTTCATTCTCCAAGAATGAGGAAGGCCCCTGAGATCTATTCCTGACCCACTGCAATGCTGGGCCTGTCCAGCCAGCCCGGTCCTCCTCAGCTGTGTGTGTTCCATGGGCCTCTGGAAGTATCTCTGGGGGCACAGATTCAAGATGGCCTGAGGGTCCTGGCCAGGGCTTGGCTCAGATTCAGTATGGATGAGAACCTGGGTCAGGCCAGAGAATACCCTTAAATTCCCCTATGGATTTGGGTTCAAGGTGATCTCAGGACACTGTCAAGTGGGCATTTGTAGGGCAGATGGTGAGCAAATAGATCTTTTAAAAATCATGCAACTGTTCATGGCAGTTTGATAAGCAGGGGAGTTTTGGGTTGTGTATTTTCTCCGAAACTCCTCATGAACCACATAGCAGGGCAGGGTGGGCTGTGGGTACAGGGCTGGGGGAGGTGGTGATAGGATTCATCTATCCGTGAGCTGGCACACCCTGGCTTCCTTCTGAGATGGTCAACTTTTTCTCTACTGGGGAAACTGAGGGTCAGGCAAAGAAATTGGGGCCCGACAGGTGCCTTGGCCTGACTTAACAGGTCTTTTCTTTTGTCTCTCAATGGGGGCATTGACCTCTCACCGAAGCAGGAAAGGATAAAAGCGTTCTGACCACAAGTGCTGACCGTCAGCTGCAAGCCCAAGGAGCCCAGACCTCAAAAGCAGAAGATTCCAGGAGCATCACCGGCAAGGGAGGGGAACCCAGAGAGCAGGGCCCCCTGGAGGTCTCCCTCAATGGGGCCAGGCCTGCTTCAGGGCTACAGCTCATAGCTGGTCTAGAGACAGGTGGCCTTGGTGGTCATGGCTACTCCCTGATAGGGAGTGATGGGGCAGCTGGCTCAGCCTGGGGCCCTGGGCAGGCAGGAAAGGGCTTTCTGGAAGCAGAGGGAGGCATGGTTATTCCCCTTGGGGAAAATCAGCTCCACAGAGAGGGAGGCTGGGTCAGAAGCCTTCCAGGGAGCCCCTATGTACAGGGAGAGGGCCTAGAATCAGGTTTGGGTCTCATGGAAGGTCAACAGCAAGATCATGGCAGAGACAGTGATGCAGACAGATGCGGTAGGATAGCAGGAGGCTGGGAGGCTGAGTCCAGGTACCCTCAGGTGGGAGGACTGGGGAGCAGTGGGGAAGGAAAGGAGTACAGAGAGGACCGTGGGAGTCCCCTGGACAGGGATAGCCAAGGAGAACACTTCAGTGCTCATTTAGGACCTGGGAGAGGGAAGACAGCCCTGAAGGGATCCGAGTCTGGTCCTGTGGGCTCTTGGTCAGAAGAGGGAGTGATGGAGACGATTTTGCAGGGGGAAAGCCTGGCTGAGATGGAGGGAGAGGGTGATCTGAGCAGGGAAAGACAGAGAGGAGCCACAAGGGCAGTGTGGGGCAAGGGGACTGGCCTGGGGGAAGCTGGAGACAGCAGTGGGGCAGGTGGTCCTGGGGCCCAGGAGTATCCTGGAGAAAGAGGCTCCAAGACAGGCATAGGCCCTGAGTCCTGGGGCTTTCAGGGAGGCAGAGATGCTGAAGATGGGGAAGCAGGGGGCTACTGGGGGTCAGAGACGTCTCGAGGGCAGATATCTATAGGAGAGAACTCCCAGGAACCATCAATACCTGGTAGCAGAAAGTTCCTCCTGGGACGAGGGGGGCCTGAGGCCGAAGCTGAGGGGTCACTACAGACAGCTGATCAAGGCCCAGGGAAGTCTGTGGGTGGGAGAAAGGGCTACAAAACCAGCCCTGCAGGCCCAGGAGTTCCCAGGGGCTGGGAGAGGGGCCTACAGGGGCCCAGGAGAAGGGAGGGCCAGGAGATAGCTGGAGACTTGGGAGAGGCAGGGGATGGCTCTGGAAGCTTCCAGTATTCCCAAGGCTGGCCAGAAGGTCAGTGGGGAGCAGAGGGTGCTGGCAGAGTAGAGTCTGAGAGCACAGGTCCTTGGGATGACACAGGGTCCAGCCTCAGCCAAACCAGGACCCACCATAGACCTGGAATGTTGGGGTCTGGTGAAGGGGAAGGTGGTGTGGGTGGTACCCAGGGTGCTAGACTGATGGGGTTTGGTCAGGGGGTGGATACCAGAAGCCACAGGCTAACTGGTTCTCCAAGCCTGGGTGCTCAGGAGTCTGGAGGGACACTAGGAGACACTGATGGATTAAGAGGTCCAGGGGCAACAGGTTCTGAACCAGATTTCTGGAGTGGGTCATGGAACTCCAGAGGAAAAGGACCCAGAGGTGAGACAGGCTACCAGGATGGCTTAGGAGGTCCAGGGAGAATGGCGTCTAGGTATAGTGATGGCGTAGGCTACGCGAGAAGACTAGGTCCTGAGAATGGGGCTGGCTATGGTGACGGCTCAGCAGTGTCAGGAGAAATGGGATCTGGTTACGGCACTGGTGGCAAAGTTGCCTCTGGGGCACCTGGGGGAACAGAGTCTGAGGAAGGGGGTGGTTATAGGCATGGCTCAGGGGTGCCTGGGGGAATGTGGTCTGAAAACAAAGATAGTTATGGTCCTGCAATAAGGGGCTCTGGGAAACTTGCTAATCTCGAGAGTGGCTCAGGTAGCCCTGACAGAGGACCCATGGATGCAGCCAGGGTGCCTCCAGGGGCCAAGGATGCATCCAAAGCCTGGGGGGATACTGGCCCTGGGGGATGGCATCATTCCAGCGGTGGCCTAGGGCATCCTGGGACAGTGGGGTCTGTGGGTAGAGGGGGCCTTGGGGCCTCTGCAACCATGGCGGCCGTTGGGGAGGGACATGTAGAAGCAGAACCAGGGGTCTCTGGAAGAATAAGGCCTTGGGATCAGACTGGAGACTATGGGGACTTCAGAGCCTCAGGGGCTCCGGGGGCCTTTGGAGAAGGAGGCCATGAAGGTGGTTCAGGGGAAGCAGGAGCCATGGAGCTGAAGGCAGGAGACAAAGTGAATGATGGGGTTGGCACCAGGGACCTTGGTGTTAGGGCCTCCGGAGCTGGGGCCAGTTCTGAGAGCCAAGGGGCTTATGGGTCTGGTGGCATGCCTGGTCATGGGGGAGGATCAGGAATTCGAGGGTCTCAGCAAATTGGAAGCAGAACAGCTTATAGAGGAAGATCAAAGGGTCTCGGGTCTGGGGGGATGGGGCCAGGGGATGAGGCAGGTTATAAGGATGGTATCAGGGTTTCTGGGGGAATGGGGTCTGTAGATGAGGCAGACTATAGGAAAGGTTTGGGGACTCCTGAGGGAATGGGTTCATTGGGTGAGGCAGATCATAGGGATGATTTAGGGGGTTCTGGGAGAACCAGGTCAGGGGGTGAGGCAGGTTATAAGGATGACTTGGGGGGTTTTGGGAGAATGGGGATGGGGGTTAAGAGAGGTTATGGGGATGGCTTGGGAGAATCTGGGAGAATTTGGTCGAGGGGTGAGATAGGTTATGGGGATGGTTTGGAGGGTTCTGGGAGAATGGAGATGGGGGGTGAGACAGGTTATGGGGATGGTTTGGGAGGTTCCAGGAAAATGGGGTCAGGGCATGGGGCAGGTTATAGGGATGGCTTAGGAGGTCCTGGAAGAATTGGGTCAGGGGGTGAAGCAGGTTATAAGGGTGGTTTGGGGGGTTCTGGGAGAATGAGGATTGGGGGTGAGGCAGGTTATGGGGATGGCTTGGGGGATTCTGGGAGTATTGGTACAGGGAGTGAAGCAAGTTATAAGGATGGACTGGGGGGTTCTGGGAAAATGGGGATGGGGGGTGAGACAGGTTATAGGAATAGCTTAGGAGGTTCTGGGAAAATGGAGTCAGGGGGTGGGACAGGTTATAGGGATGGCTTAGGAGGTCCTGGGAGAATTGGTTCAGGGGGTGAGGGAGGTTATGGGGATTGGCTTGGGGGGTTCTGGGAGAACTGGATTAAGGGGTGAGGTAGGTTATAAAGATGGCTTGGAGGGTTCTGGGAGAATGGGGATAGAGGGTGAGGCAGATTATGGGGATGGCTTAGGGGATTCTGGTAAAATGGGGTCAGGGGATGAGGCAGGTTATAGGGATGGATTAAGAGGCCCTGGGAGAATTGGGTCAGGGGGTGAGGCAGTTTATAAGGATGGTTTGGGGGGTCCTGGGAGAATGGGGATGGGGGGTGAGGCAGGTTATGGGGATGGCTTGGATTCTGGGAGTATTGGTGCAGGGAGTGAAGCAGGTTTTAAGGATGGACTGGGGGGTTCTGGGAAAATGGGGATGGGGGGTGAGACAGGTTATAGGAATGGCTTAGGAGTTTCTGGGAAAATGGAGTCAGGGGGTGGGACAGGTTATAGGGATGGCTTACGAGGTCCTGGGAGAATTGGGTCAGGGGGTGAGGCAGGTTATAAAGATGGCTTGGGGGGTTCTGGGAGAATGGGGATAGAGGGTGAGGCAGGTTATGGGGATGGCTTAGGGGATTCTGGGAAAATGGGGTCAGGGGGTGAGGCAGGTTATAGGGATGGCTTAGGAGGCCCTCGGAGAATTGGATCAGGGGGTGAGGCAGGTTATAAGGATGGTTTGGGGGGTTCTGGGAGAATGGGGATGGGAGGTGAGGCAGGTTATAAGGATGGCTTAGGGGATTCTGGGAAAATGGGGTCAGGGGGTAAGGTAGGTTATAAGGATGGCTTGGGGGTTTCTGGGGGAATAGGGATAGAGGGTGAGACAGGTTTTGGTGATGGCTTAGGGGATTCTGGGAAAATGGGGCCAGGGGGTGAGGGAGGTTATAGGGATGGCTTAGGTGGTCCTGGGAGAATTGGGTCAGGGTGTGAGGCAGGTTATAAGGATGCTTTGGGGGATTCTGGGAGAATGGGGATGGAGGGTGAAGCAGGTTATGGGGATGGCTTAGGAGGTTCTGGGAAATTACGGTCAGGGGGTGGGACAGGTTATAGGGATGGCTTAGGAGGTCCTAGGAGAATTGGCTTAGGGGGTGAAGAAGGTTATAAGGATGGACTAGGGGGTTCTGGAAGAATGGGGATGGGGGCTGAGGCAGGTTATGGGGATGGCTTAGGGGATTCTGGGAAAATGGGGTCAGGGGGTAAGGTAGGTTATAAGGATGGCTTGGGGGTTTCTGGGGGAATAGGGATAGAGGGTGAGACAGGTTTTGGTGATGGCTTAGGGGATTCTGGGAAAATGGGGCCAGGGGGTGAGGGAGGTTATAGGGATGGCTTAGGTGGTCCTGGAAGAATTGGGTCAGGGTGTGAGGCAGGTTATAAGGATGCTTTGGGGGATTCTGGGAGAATGGGGATGGAGGGTGAAGCAGGTTATGGGGATGGCTTAGGAGGTTCTGGGAAATTACGGTCAGGGGGTGGGACAGGTTATAGGGATGGCTTAGGAGGTCCTAGGAGAATTGGCTTAGGGGGTGAAGAAGGTTATAAGGATGGACTAGGGGGTTCTGGAAGAATGGGGATGGGGGCTGAGGCAGGTTATGGGGATGGCTTAGGGGATTCTGGGAAAATGGGGTCAGGGGGTAAGGTAGGTTATAAGGATGGCTTGGGGGTTTCTGGGAGAATGGGGATTGGGGGTGAGGCAAGTTATGGGGTTGGCTTAGGGGATTCTGGGAAAATGGGGTTAGGGAGTGGGGCAGATTATAGGGATGGCTTAGGAGGTCCTGGGAGAATTGGGTCAAGGGGTGAGGCAGGTTATAAGGATGGTTTGGTGGGTTCTGGGGGAATGGAGATTGGGGGTGAAGCAGGTGATGGGGATGGCTTAGGGGATTCTGGGAAAATGGGGTCAGGGGGTGGAGCCGGTTATAGGGGTGGCTTAGGAGGTACTTGGAGAATTGGGTCAAAGGGTGAGGTAGGTTATAAGGATGGTTTGGGGGGTTCTGGGAGAATGGCAATTGAGGGTGAGTCAGGTTATGGGGATGGCTTAAGGGATTCTGGAATAATGGGGCCAGGGGGTGGGGAAGGTTACAGGGATGGTTTAGGAGGTCCTAGGAGAATTAGCTCAGGGGGTGAAGCAGCTTATAAGGATGGCTTGGAGGATTCTGGGAGAATGGGGATGGGGGGTGAGGCAGGTTATGGGGATGGCTTAGGGGGTTCTGGGAAAATGGGGTCAGGGGGTGGGGAAGGTTATAGGGATGGCTTACGAGGTCCTGGGAGAATTGGGTCAGGGGGTGAAGCAGGTTATAAGGATGGTTTGGGGGGTTCTGGGAGAATGGGGATGGGGGGTGAGGCAGTTTATGGGGATGGCTTGGGGGGTTCTGGGAGAATGGGGATGGGGGGTGAGGCAGTTTATAAGGATGGTTTGGGGGGTTCTGGGAGAATGGGGATGGGGGGTGAGGCAGGTTATGGGGATGGCTTGGGGGGTTCTGGGAGAATGGGGATGGGGGGTGAGGCAGTTTATAAGGATGGTTTGGGGGGTTCTGGGAGAATGGGGATGGGGGGTGAGGCAGGTTATGGGGATGGCTTGGGGGGTTCTGGGAGAATGGGGATGGGGGGTGAGGCAGTTTATAAGGATGGTTTGGGGGGTTCTGGGAGAATGGGGATGGGGGGTGAGGCAGGTTATGGGGATGGCTTGGGGGGTTCTGGGAGAATGGGGATGGGGGGTGAGGCAGGTTATGGGGATGGCTTAGGGGATTCTGGGAAAATGGGGTCAGGGGGTAAGGTAGGTTATAAGGATGGCTTGGGGGTTTCTGGGAGAATGGGGATTGGGGGTGAGGCAAGTTATGGGGTTGGCTTAGGGGATTCTGGGAAAATGGGGTTAGGGAGTGGGGCAGATTATAGGGATGGCTTAGGAGGTCCTGGGAGAATTGGGTCAAGGGGTGAGGCAGGTTATAAGGATGGTTTGGTGGGTTCTGGGGGAATGGAGATTGGGGGTGAAGCAGGTGATGGGGATGGCTTAGGGGATTCTGGGAAAATGGGGTCAGGGGGTGAAGCCGGTTATAGGGGTGGCTTAGGAGGTACTTGGAGAATTGGGTCAAAGGGTGAGGTAGGTTATAAGGATGGTTTGGGGGGTTCTGGGAGAATGGCAATTGGGGGTGAGGCAGGTTATGGGGATGGCTTAGGGGATTCTGGGATAATGGGGCCAGGGGGTGGGGAAGGTTACGGCGATGGTTTAGGAGGTCCTGGGAGAATTAGCTCAGGAGGTGAAGCAACTTATAAGGATGGCTTGGAGGGTTCTGGGAGAATGGGGATGGGGGGTGAGGCAGGTTATGGGGGTGGCTCAGGGGATTCTGGGAAAATGGGGTCACGGGGTGGAGCCGTTTATAGGGGTGGCTTAGGAGGTACTGGGAGAATTGGGTCAAAGGTTGAGGTAGGTTATAAGGATGGTTTGGGGGGTTCTGGGAGAATGGCAATTGAGGGTGAGTCAGGTTATGGGGATGGCTTAAGGGATTCTGGAATAATGGGGCCAGGGGGTGGGGAAGGTTACAGGGATGGTTTAGGAGGTCCTAGGAGAATTAGCTCAGGGGGTGAAGCAGCTTATAAGGATGGCTTGGAGGATTCTGGGAGAATGGGGATGGGGGGTGAGGCAGGTTATGGGGATGGCTTAGGAGTTTCTGGGAAAATGGGGTCAGGGGGTGGGGAAGGTTATAGGGATGGCTTACNGGTTTGGGAGGTTCCAGGAAAATGGGGTCAGGGCATGGGGCAGGTTATAGGGATGGCTTAGGAGGTCCTGGAAGAATTGGGTCAGGGGGTGAAGCAGGTTATAAGGGTGGTTTGGGGGGTTCTGGGAGAATGAGGATTGGGGGTGAGGCAGGTTATGGGGATGGCTTGGGGGATTCTGGGAGTATTGGTACAGGGAGTGAAGCAAGTTATAAGGATGGACTGGGGGGTTCTGGGAAAATGGGGATGGGGGGTGAGACAGGTTATAGGAATAGCTTAGGAGGTTCTGGGAAAATGGAGTCAGGGGGTGGGACAGGTTATAGGGATGGCTTAGGAGGTCCTGGGAGAATTGGGTCAGGGGGTGAGGCAGTTTATAAGGATGGTATGGGGGGTTCTGGGAGAATGGTGATGGGGGGTGAGGCAGGTTATGGGGATGGCTCAGGGGATTCTGGGAAAATGGGGTCAGGGGGTGGGGAAGGTTATAGGGATGGCTTAANGATGGCTTGGGGGATTCTGGGAGTATTGGTACAGGGAGTGAAGCAAGTTATAAGGATGGACTGGGGGGTTCTGGGAAAATGGGGATGGGGGGTGAGACAGGTTATAGGAATAGCTTAGGAGGTTCTGGGAAAATGGAGTCAGGGGGTGGGACAGGTTATAGGGATGGCTTAGGAGGTCCTGGGAGAATTGGGTCAGGGGGTGAGGCAGTTTATAAGGATGGTATGGGGGGTTCTGGGAGAATGGGGTTGGAGGGTGAGGCAGGTTATGGGGTTAGCCCAGGGGATTCCTGGAAAATGGGGTCAGGGTGTGGGGAAGGTTATAGGGATGGCTTACGAGGTCCTGGGAGAATTGGGTCAGGGGGTGAGGCAGGTTATAAGGATGGCTTGGAGGGTTCTGGGAGAATGGGGATGGGGGGTGAGGCAGGTTATGGGGATGGCTTAGGAGTTTCTGGGAAAATGGGGTCAGGGGGTGGGGAAGGTTATAGGGATGGCTTACGAGGTCCTGGGAGAATTGGGTCAGGGGGTGAAGCAGGTTATAAGGATGGTTTGGGGGGTTCTGGGAGAATGGGGATGGGGGGTGAGGCAGGTTATGGGGATGGCTTAGGAGTTTCTGGGAAAATGGGGTCAGGGGGTGGGGAAGGTTATAGGGATGGCTTACGAGGTCCTGGGAGAATTGGGTCAGGGGGTGAGGCAGGTTATAAGGATGGTTTGGGGGGTTCTGGGAGAATGGGGATGGGGGGTGAGGCAGGTTATGGGGATGGCTTAGGAGTTTCTGGGAAAATGGGGTCAGGGGGTGGGGAAGGTTATAGGGATGGCTTACGAGGTCCTGGGAGAATTGGGTCAGGGGGTGAGGCAGGTTATAAGGATGGTTTGGGGGGTTCTGGGAGAATGGGGATGGGGGGTGAGGCAGGTTATGGGGATGGCTTAGGAGTTTCTGGGAAAATGGGGTCAGGGGGTGGGGAAGGTTATAGGGATGGCTTACGAGGTCCTGGGAGAATTGGGTCAGGGGGTGAGGCAGGTTATAAGGATGGTTTGGGGGGTTCTGGGAGAATGGGGATGGGGGGTGAGGCAGGTTATGGGGATGGCTTAGGAGTTTCTGGGAAAATGGGGTCAGGGGGTGGGGAAGGTTATAGGGATGGCTTACGAGGTCCTGGGAGAATTGGGTCAGGGGGTGAGGCAGGTTATAAGGATGGTTTGGGGGGTTCTGGGAGAATGGGGATGGGGGGTGAGGCAGGTTATGGGGATGGCTTAGGAGTTTCTGGGAAAATGGGGTCAGGGGGTGGGGAAGGTTATAGGGATGGCTTACGAGGTCCTGGGAGAATTGGGTCAGGGGGTGAGGCAGGTTATAAGGATGGTTTGGGGGGTTCTGGGAGAATGGGGATGGGGGGTGAGGCAGGTTATGGGGATGGCTTAGGAGTTTCTGGGAAAATGGGGTCAGGGGGTGGGGAAGGTTATAGGGATGGCTTACGAGGTCCTGGGAGAATTGGGTCAGGGGGTGAGGCAGGTTATAAGGATGGTTTGGGGGGTTCTGGGAGAATGGGGATGGGGGGTGAGGCAGGTTATGGGGATGGCTTAGGAGATTCTGGGAAAATGGGGTCAGGGTGTGGGGAAGGTTATAGGGATGGCTTACGAGGTCCTGGGAGAATTGGGTCAGGGAGTGAGGCAGGTTATAAGGATGGTTTGGGGGGTTCTGGGAGAATTGGGTCATGGAGTGAGGCAGGTTATAAGGATGGTTTGGGGGGTTCTGGGAGAGTGGGGATTGGGGGTGAAGCAGGTTATGGGGATGGCTTAGGGGATTCTGAGAAAATGGGTTCAGGGGGTGGGACAGGTTATAGGGATGGCTTAGGAGGTCCTGGGAGAATTGGGTCAGGGGGTGAGGCAGGTTATAAGGATGGTTTGGGGGGTTCTGGGAGAGTGGGGATTGGGGGTGAAGCAGGTTATGGGGATGGCTTAGGGGATTCTGAGAAATTGGGGTCCGGGGGTGGGATAGGTTATAGGGATGGCTTAGGAGGTCCTGGGAGAATTGGGTCAGGGGGTGAAGCAGGTTATAAGGATAGCTTGGAGGGTTCTGGAAGAATGGGGATGGGGAGTGAGGCAGGTTATGGGGATGGCTTGGGGGGTTCTGGGAGATTGGTGGCAGGGGGTGAGGGAGGTTATAAGGATGGTATGGGAGGTTCTGGGAGAATTGGATCAGAAGGTGAGGCCGTTAATGGGGATGGCTTGGGGGATTCTGAGAGAATTCAGTTAGGGGGTGAAGCAGGTTTTAAGGATGGTTTGGGGGGTTCTGGGAGAATGGGGATGGGGGGTGAGGCAGGTTATGGGGATGGCTTGGGGGGTTCTGGGAGAATGGGGATGGGGGGTGAGGCAGTTTATAAGGATGGTTTGGGGGGTTCTGGGAGAATCGGGTTAGGCGGTGAAGCGGGCTATAGGGATGGTTTGGGGGCTGCTAGGGAACTGGGGTTCGGAAGTGAGGCAAATTATAGGGGAGGCTCCCGAGGATCGGGAGAAATAGGGTCAGAAGGTGAAGTGGGCTACAGAGATGGTTCAGGGACTTTCAGAGGATCAGGCACTCAGGCTGGAGCGGGTTTTGGAGGTGGACCCCACCGCCAGGAAGCCACCGAGCATGGGTCACAATATTGGACGGCATCAGAGGGGTCTGATGGTGGCACAAGCTCCAAGGATGGTTCAGAGAGGGGTAGAGGAAAGGGGTCTGTGAAGGGGGCAGGTCCTGGAATGGGCTCTAGGACAGCTAGAATGCCGGGCACTGCAGATGGCATCGCGTGCGGGCATGGCCCCTGGGACCCAGAGATGCAGGGGATTCAAGGAGGGCCACAGATTCTTTCAGACAGGCAGGGTTCCAAGAATGGTCTCGGGGCCTCTGGAACCTCAGGGGTTCCTGAGGCACTGGGAGCTGTTGGCTCTATGGGAAAATCAGGTGTCAGAGAGTGGCAAGATGCTGCTGGGATCCCAGGATCTTCTGGGGACAGAGAGGCTCCCAGTAGGGAGGGCAGGTCTGTAGGCCAAGCAGGGGGTATGAAGGCTTCTGGGTTTCTTGATGGTCTAGGGGCAGTGGAGGGTGAGACCAGAGCAGGGGCAGCTGCTCAGGAGCCTGGACATGAACAGGACTTCTGGAAAGCAGGGCCTGGGACAGCAGACAGGAGTAGAGCAACTGGCCTGGGGGGACTGGCACCTCAGGCAGGTGGGGACTCACCGCTCGGAAGCAGAAGGGTGGGAGTAACATGCGGGAGCTCGGTGGGCACAGGCCAGGTTCTGGACAGCAGCAGGATGCCTGGGGAAAGGGGTAAATTAATGTCAGGTTCTGCGGATGGAGGAGGGGTAAGCCACACTGGGGTCCCAGGCAGGGAAGACCAGGGGTTTGGCCAAGGCAGCATAGGTATTGAGAATCAGTCCCCAGGCTCCAGAACTTCTAGATCTCTGCAAGAGAAAGATGCCACTTTCAGGGGGATCCATGAAGGGCCAGAGGGCTTCAGGGGCAGGAAGGGTGCTCCAGGCCAAGAAGGGGCTGGTGGGTGTCAAGACCCATGGTTCCTGGAAAAGAAAGGCTCAGGTCCTGGATGGGGAAGGTCTACTGGCTCGGGAGACTCAGGCATCCTGGATAAGGGGAATTTCACTGATGGGGAGAACGGCCTTACCCCAAAACCTGGGGATTTAGGGCCTCAGGGAGCCTGGAATCGTCTAGATGACACCTTGGGCAGAAAAGACTCTATGGAGAGATCAGGGGGCATCCAGGAACTGGGCTTTCAGCTAGACAAAGGACAAAGAGGAGAAAGAGGGTCCCTGGGCTATCAGGGGTCCCTGGGGGCTGAGAATGACAAAGCCCAATGTCCAGGGGCCCTAAAGGAGTATGAGGGATGGGGAGCAGAAGAGTCTGGAGGGTCAGAGAGAAGGCCTGGCCAGCTCAGGAGCAGGTCTCAAAGACAGGCAGGGGTGGAGGCTGGAACAGCAAAGAGAAGGGGAGCAGATGAGGCCAGAGGTTCTGGGCAGCCACTGGGAGGAGAGGACAGAGAGAGCCGAGGGGTGACTCTGCACGAAGACCAGAGCTGGGAGCCCCTGAGTCATCTTGGCAGCAGGAGAGGTGGCCTGGAGGGCAGATCAGACATCTATGGCCAGGGGAGGGATGCCTCCCAGAGTCCCAGATCCAAATACAAGCCTGGCACTGGCGGTTTCCCCAGGGAGACCCAAGGTAGGTGTTTCTCAGGGGATGGCTCCAGTGGGGTAGTGCCTAGGGGGACAGGGATGACTGCATTGGTCTCAATTCTGCCTGCAGCTCCAGGAGTTTGCCCCTGCCAGTTCCCCCCATTTTCAGGGATCTCTTCCCACCCAGAAACCAACCTCTTCCTCCTCGTGCAGGTGGGCTCCAAGCCCTGTGGGGCTCAGAGGTCTCCGGGTCTCTGTCTTAATACCCTATGTCCAGAAAACTAGAGGTGTTGAAATATTCTCTGTGGGTTACTCAGACTTCCCGTCTGTGTCACTCAAGGGGGGCCCTTCAACCACCTTGCACCTCAGGTCCCCTATACTAGCCTAGACCCTGCTGAGAAAATTGGAAAGTTTGGTTTTGCTGGCATGGGCTCAGCCCAGTTGGCAGGACGTGGTGCCCTCCCAGAGCTTAGGCCATGGTCTGGGAGGCTGCACCTTGGGGGAAATCCTTGGGTGACCAGCCCCAGACTCCTTCTGTGTCTCTCCAGGCCCCAGGGGCCACTTCTCCCAGGGCCTGGCTGACATGGAAGTGCAGCAGGGAGAGGCTGCTGTGTTCTCCTGTACCCTCACCCGCGACCTGGGCCCCGTTGCCTGGTTTAAAGATGGAGTCAAGGTACTGCCCCCCGTGCTTTACCAACCAGTTTATGGGTGGAGGGGGGGAGGGGTGTGGAGGGGGGGTGGTGAAGCAAGAAGGAGCAGAGGGTAAGGGCTTTGCAAGAAAGATTTTTCATTCTTTTTTTTAAGATTTTACTTATGAGATAGAGAGAGAGAGAGAGAGAGTGCGCGAGCGCACACGCACAAGCCGGGGGGAGGGGTAGAGGGAGAAACAGACTCCCCTGCTGAGCAGGGAGCCCGATGTGGGGCTCGATCTCAGGACCCTGGGATCATGACCTGAGCCGAAGGCAGACACCTAACAGGCTGAGCCACCCAGGCGCCCCAATACTTTTTATTCTTCATTTCACTAGAGCACCTACCCTGGGAGAAGCCTAAAGCCAGCACATTGGTGTTTTTAAAATAAAACTGGGTTTTTAGGTAGATGTGTACTCTCTTCGCTCCCCCCTGGACACACGCCTTCCTCTCCCAAATGCCTCTTCCTCATCCAAAATGCCAGTCCTGTCCCAGCGCCTGTTGAATTCTACCGTCCTTCAAGGCATGGTACAGACGCCACCTCGGCCCAACCAGATGGGCCCTCTCCTCCTCTGCACAGCCCTTCTGTCCTCCGCCACGCCTGTCCTCTTAGGAGGAAGGACATCTCAGTGGTTCAGAGCATGGGCCTTGGCATCAGCTAGACCCGGGCTTCAGATCCCAGCGCTGCCACCTACCTCTGGTTTCACACATAAAATGGGCCAATAATAGTACTGACTCCATGAGGTCGTTGCAACATTAAATGAGGTACTAAGTATGGAGAGTACTAACACACGCCTGGTGCATCACAAGCGTTCCATCGACATTGCTGTGATTACAGTTCCTACCTTGCATTCGTAGGGGGCCCTGCTTCCCCCTGCCTGGAGGAGCTGGGCAGGGGTGGTGATAACGGGCTCCTCCACGGCCCTTGTTTGCAGCTCAGCGCCCGGGATGGAGTTGTCTTTGAGGAAGATGGCCTCGTGCACAGGCTTCTCTTTGACCATGTGCGGGGGACCCAGGCTGGGAGGTACACCTGCGTAGCCGGCAACCAGCGGAGCGAGGCCACACTGAGCGTCCACGGTGAGGCTCAGCCCCGCCCTTCCCTGCTCAGCAGTCTCTCTGCGCCAGGTGGTACGTGCCACCTCCAAACACCTGTGTGTGTGGCTAGTCTGCAGCCAGTGCCTAATCTCATCTGCAGTCCGAGAAGGTGATTTTAAAAAGCCAACTCTATCCTCCCTATTCTTTGTCAGGAAGTCCTTGAGGAGGTCTAGCCCTGCTCTCTCCTGCTGCAGATGAAGCCCCTCCATCCCCTCGGTTGTCCTCAAGGGGAGTGGTCTTTACTCTCAGCCTACACTTCCTTCTCCAGGTCCTTCTTTCCCCACTCCCCCGGTGCACAATGCCCTGGCTGCCTTGGACTCTCTGGCCCTGTTATATTTCTAGATCGCCCTGTCATCGCTCCTGATGTTGCAGAGAAACTGAGAAAGCCACTGGTGGTCAAGGCTGGGAAGCCGGTGACAGTGAAAATCCCTTTCAAGAGCCACCTCCCAGTCCAGGCTGTCTGGAGAAAGGATGGGGTCGAAGTGGGCAGCAGCAGCCGCCACGGGGCCCAGGTGGCCCTGGGGGACGACTTCACTCGGTTGTGCCTCCCTAGCACTGGCAGGAAGGACGGTGGCCGGTACAGCGTGACACTGAAGAGCGAGGGAGGCTCTGTGCAGGCTGAGCTCACCCTGCAAGTTACAGGTGCCAGCCCCAGCCTTCCCCCCAGCCAAGGCCTAAGGGTCCCGGGGTTCTGGGTCCTCCCTGCTGGCAGGAGCAGGCCCAGATTGTGCCCTCCTGCTCCAATCCTCATTTGCATGCTGTTTAAGATCCACGCCTGCTCCACTGTGTCCTCTCTCCCCTCCTCAGACTGGTTAGGAAGACAGGGCTGGGCTCCCGCTGGTTGGGCTTCTCTGGGAGCTAAGGCACTGGGCCCGGGGGGATCACTAGGGTGGGGGGGTGGCCCCCAGCCTTGAGCAATGCCAGCAAGTTAGGACTGCCTGTGGCCAGAGGGCTGAGCATGTGCCTCTACCGGCCACAGTGGTGCCTTACGGGTCACCTCTGTGGGTGTATGTGTGAGTTGGGGGTGGAGACCAGGGACACTTCCAGGTAATGCCCAAGGCTCTCTGGGTACCCTACCCCACGGCAGGCTTGTCCGCTGATGAGGGGGGAGGTCTAGCACCGCTCCCCTCCAGCTCCTTTGACCCCCCCTTCTCTTCCTGCTCCTCTCCCTGGGACCGCAGACAAGCCCCAGGCCCCACAAGGTCCCCTGGAGGTACAGAATCGCCAGGGGGCTGGGGTCTGCCTCCGCTGGCGGCCCCCAAAGGACGATGGGGGCCAGGCCGTGGAGCATTACGTGGTGGAGAGGCAGCAAGCTGGCCGGAGCGCGTGGCTGAGGGCGGGCCAGGCCCCTGCGGACAGCACCACCTTCACCGACGCTGACGTGGAGCAGGGCAAGAAATACACGTTCCGAGTGCGGGCCGTGACCTCTGAGGGGGCCGGGGAGGCCTTGGAGTCCACGGAGGTGCTGGTGGCTCCCGAGGGTAAGAGGATGGACAGGGCTCCAGTGTTCCCCGGCTCTCCACCATGCCCAGAGGGTGGGTGGGACTGCCCCAGACTCTGAGAGACTCGGCGGGGGTTGGGGGGGGGGTCTTGGGGCCCTTGCAGAGCACTGTGAAGACTCCTTACCAAATCTTCATTTGGGATTTGGTAGGCAATCAGGAAACGAGGTTTATGGGGTCTTCTCCCAGCCGTGGCTCTCTGGGAGTAGGGGTGGACAAGCAGAGCCCACTTTGTCAGGAACCTGGTGGGGGGGCAAGCACCATCATCCATCACATGCCCTCCCTCCGGGGACTTGAGGCTGAGGGGCCTCAGGGCTGTGTCTAGGCTCCTAGGCCACAGCCAGAGCTCAGCCCCCTTGACACTCCCTAGGAAAGAACAGAATGTGGCCCACTCCCAGATGCCCCACTCCCTGTCCCCTAGGACCTTGCTGTGAGCTGGCACCTTTCCTCAGCCTCTGACTGATCTGCCCCTTCTTGCCCCTCCAGCTCTCCCCGGGCCCCCTTCAAGCCCAACCATCCAGTCGGCCTCCAGCCAGGGCATCACACTGACGTGGACAGCGCCCCGGGGCCCTGGCAGTGCCCACATCCTGGGCTACCTGATCGAGAAGCGCAAGAAGGGAAGCAACACCTGGACGGCAGTGAATGTCCAGCCCGTGCCTGGTGAGTGGGCCTGAGTGGACGATTCACATCACCCTGGCCCCCAAAGCGTCCCTAGATGACCTCTTGGCTCCAGGGTGCAGCGGCACCTTCTTGCTAGATCCCCTCCTACAGTGCGTCTCACTTGGGGTGGTTTCACGCCCGGGGGACAGTTGACAGTTGTCTGGCCATTTTGGGTTGTCATAACTGAAGTGCGGGAAGGTGGGGGTAGCAATCTAGTGTGAAGAGGCCAGAGACGCTGCTAAACAGCTGCAGTTCACAAGGCCGTGCCCCCGGCCCGTCCCCATGTCCCCCACAAATGCCAACAGTGCCAAGGTTAGGAAACCCTGGTTTAACAGAAGTCTCGGGATGGAAGCCAGAGATGGAGCTGTTAGCCCTGGCCCCTCTCCTTCTGGCCTTGACCTCAGGCAATGCACTCTTTTCTCTGGATCTTACCCTTCTCATCCATTAGATGAGGAGACGTGTCCCCTGTCCTACTACCTTCCCTACAGTTTCCAGGAAACTGCTTTCGGAGATCAGAAAGAACTCAGAAACGTCCAAGCCAACATTTGCAGGAGAAAGAACAGGTTCCAAGCCCTCAGCAGGTTGTCAGGAGACCAGGTTTCTAGCCAGGGCTGTGCCACTCAGGACCTCAGGATCCTCATCTCTGGAAAGAGGGTAATGAACTAAGGGCATTCTCCCAACTTCACTATCTAGTCATTCTGTCAGATCTATAAATGTATATAGATTTATAACAACATTTAGAAGTCCATAAGGCAGAGAGAACCAGAGATGAAGGCACTTGTGCAAAACCGCCCAGCAAGTTAGTGGCAGAACCAGACAGGGATTGGGGCCTCTCACACCCTGGGCAGTGCTCTTTGGAGACAGCCGAGTCACCCCTAGCTGACTGGCTGGAGAGGAGGAATGTTTTGGGGCACTAGGCTTGGTCTTTTCCAGAGCTTGGAGGCACCAGGCCATCGTGTGCCCATCGCCTGGTCCTGTCCCGGGGGAATGAACATGGGGTGGGCTTTTCACAGAGAGGAGGTGGACCGTGGTGGACGTGCGGCAGGGCTGTCAGTATGAGTTTCGGGTCACCGCTGTGTCTCCCTCTGGCCCCGGAGAGCCTGGGCCCCCATCGGATGCCGTCTTTGCTCGGGACCCCATGAGTAAGTAGAGCACCAACCCAGGCTGGGGGTGGCGGTGGTGATGAGCAGGGGATAGTTCTAAGCCCATGGGACAGGACAGGGGCTGTAGGAAGGTCAGAGCCTGTCCTGAAGGACATTGTCAGGAAGGCTGGAAGACAGGGGTCGAAAGGCCGCTGGGGAAAGGCATATTTTAGGGACCTTGGGGGATTGAGATCAAACAGGCCCAGAGGCCAGGCCGTAGGGATCAGAAGAACCCCTTCCTGGGAACACTTTCCTCACTCCTCAGCCTTTGGGCAGGTCAGTCCTCGAGCTGGCCCACCTGCTCCTATCCTATAACCATCCACCCACCCCAGTGAGGGCTTGTCATCGCCTTGGGGCAGGTGGGAGGTCGCTGTGGAAGCTCACCATTGACTACCCAGCAGATCTTTGCTCACCACCTCCGTCGCAATGGCTAACATTGTGCCAGGAACTAGGGAAATAAAGAAGAAGCCTCCATTTCTGGCCTAGAACAGCATTTCCTTATCTGGGATTTCAGACATCAAGCCACAGAGAGATGTCAATAGACATGTTGACAACAACACAAACAGCCAAAAAGTTCTGTGATCAAAGATGTTTCTAACACCTAGCCTATGATATTTCCAGGCCCTACAGGGAAGGGACCTGTCCTACTTCGAGCCAAATCTCCCAAATTGGAGTAGAGAATACCTTTTCCACAAAACACCCATCAAAAATCTCATTCCAAGCACACGGCTTGGAAAAGGCTCTGTATGTCTCTGAGGGGCCTCTTATCTCGTGAGCGCTGTGAGCCTGCTAATGACAGGCCACAGGGCAGCAGCACGTTTCTGGCACTTGCTGGATTGGCCACATGGTCACCTTGAGAGCACCTTTGTATCCCTACAGGGCCTGGCACACTGTAGGTGTCCAGGCTGTTGGAACGAATCCAGCAAAAATAGAATATTGTACAAGTTTAATGGCCCGAGTGGCATCTAAGTTTTTGTCCTAGAAAGGGCAGAATGTGGGATGGGGACGGGAAAGCAGACACATGCATTTTTTTCCTTGCAAGTGGACCAACCCCATCCTAGTTTAGCAATCTCTCTCTCTCTCATCACTGACAGGGAGTGGAGACCACAACTAGCATAAGCAGTGTCCTTCCTACAGTAGCCGTCCCAGTCACGACCGTTCCGAGGCCCTTGCTCCCGAGCATGAGCCTTGGACCGGCAGCGTTACGGGGGCTTGTTAGGAATGCAGAATCTCAGGCCTCACCCAGGCCTTCTAGATTAGGATCTGTAGTCTTAACCAAATCCCCTGGTGGTTTATAAACAAATTAAAGTTTGAGAAACACCATCCTCGCCCAGATTTAGAAACACCTGGGCAGCTCTTGAAACTCCTACTGCCCGGGCTGTACCCCAGACCAATGAAATCCACGTCTCTGGGGATGGGATCTAGAAACCAGCGTCTTTAAGGCTCCCCCCCTTCACACACATCACACCTTTGTTCCAAAGCCCCTGTGGGTAGGTAGGGCCTGTGTTATTCTCCTTCCACTTAACAGGAGAAGAATAAGTATGGACTGAGTGCCCAAAGGGCAGTCTCGACTAATTTAGAGCTCAGAATCAAAAGATAGAGAATTCTAGTCTTCTGGGATCTTGGAGCCCAGGAAGCCATCAGCTGAGATACCAGATTTCAGGAATTACAGAAGGGGAGTTAGGGGACGTGGGTGAACAGGTGGGTGAAGAGATTCCCAGCCTCCCACGGGAAAACTAATGAATATCCCCACTGAGTGGCCTCCCTCCAGAGAGGGTGATGCCATTCCTGACCTTCCCACGGTGCCTGGCCAGGACCCCCTGGGCCCGTGCGGGACCTCCAAGTCATAGACACATCGCACACCAGCATCACCTTGAGCTGGGCCCGGCCGGACGTGCAGGATGGGGATACAGCCCAGGGATACGTGGTGGAGCTGCGGGCCTCAGACAGTCTGCAGTGGAGCCCCTGCCACGAGGGCACCGTGCCAGTCACCACCTTCACAGCCAAAGGGCTTCGGCCCCAAGAGAGCTACTTCGTGAGAGTGACAGCAGTTAACGACGGGGGCCGCGGCCAGCCCACCGCCCTGGACACGTTAGTGCAAGTCATGCCCGTTGCCGGTGAGTGCCATCGCCTTCCCCTTCCTGCGGGCCCTTCCCGAGAGGGACCTCCGAGCAGCAGCCATGCACTTGCTGAGCCAGGATCCCCTTCTCCGGTGTAATGACGTGTCCTTTATCAAGCACCTGTTAGAAGCCAGGCACAGGACTAGGCAGGCCCATTCAGAATTGTTTTCTCATGACAACTCATAAAAATCCTACAGGGTTAATGTTTTTACCCCCAATTTACAGATAAGGAAAAACTGAGGTCAAAGGTGCTTTGCCCCGGGTCACGCCACTGGTATGTGGCAGAGCCGGGATTTAAACCAGGTGACTCTGACTCCAGAGTCCAGGCCCTCCCCAGGATTCTTTGCTGCTTCCGGAGCGTGACCTAAGAAGGTGTAAGTGCTGCTCAGCACCTGCGGTTCATGTGCAGAGTAGGAGACCCCAGCTCCCTGTTATCCAAGGGTGGATTGTCTTTCCCTTGGATTTAATCGTTGGGAGCAGCGGCCCTGGGCCAATCCAACAGGCCCTAGTTGACACAGTAACAGTTAGGGAGACGAGTACAATGAACGGCACACTGCACCTGGAGTCCAGAATCCTGGAATCTTGTCCTGGCTCTGCCCCCAGCTGGATGTGGGCTCAAAACTGTCATTCCCTGCCTCCCATCAGTGTTTATTTCATCTGCAAAACAAGAGTTAGATGACTTTTTCACTGTCTCTGTTCTCCTACCATAACCCTCTCCCTGATGGCTTTCCTTTCTCAGCTCCCATTCCTTCCTGGCTAGCATCTCCCCACCAGCTCCTGCAGCTCCCCCCTGCCCCGCACCCCCCAGGATTCTCCTCCCAGCTCCCTCTACATTTCCTTCAGAGCCTCTCTCCCACCCCCTGAATGGATCTCTGCATCCGTTAGTCTGGCCCAGACATCCCCCTCCAGCTCTGCCTTGTTGGAGACCTGGGGCTGGGACCCAAGTGTGGAGGGAGGTGACGAGCCATCTCGTGTGTTCCAGTCCGTCCCAAGTTCCTCATGGACTCCAGCACAAGGGACTCGCTGATGGTCAGAGTTGGGGACACCATTCGTGTGCCTGTCTACTTTGAAGTGAGTATATCTCATGGGGAGTGGGGAGGGGAGCCAGACTCAGCCCTGTGGTCCTCTTTCACCCTGCTCCTTTTTGGTCCCCAGCCAGTGGCCCAGGCCTGTGCTGGAAATCAGGCCAGAAGTGAGGAAGGGAGAGGGTCCTCCTTGAAGGCAGGGTCCCCACCTGGCCACTGGGTGGCCATTCAGCGCTTGTCTACAAGGCCCTCTTGTGGTAGCTTCTGTTAGTGCACCCCTAAACTGTGAAGCCCACTGTTATCTGCCTCTCTCCTCCCTTGGTCTGGGAATTCAGTGCGGCTGCAGCATGGATAGTCCCTTTTGACTTTAGAAAGACCTGAGTATTGAGTATGAGTATTGCACAAGCACGTGACATCCTGCGTTTGCCTCAGGATGATCCCCCCACCAACACCACCTGTCCTGTAGGATAGCTGCCAAGCAGTGTGGGGGCTGGAAGCTCAGATTGCCTGGGGTCAGATTCTAGCATCATTACTCACTAGCTGTTTGACTTCCGATAAATATCTTAACTTCTCTGTGTTCCAACTTCCTCATCTGTCAAATGGGGATAATAGTAACTTATCTCCAAGGATTTTTCTGAGGATTCAAGGAATTAAAACATTGGAAGCACATAAGTAGTGCCTGGCATAGGCAAGCACCCAGTTTGTGTTATCTATTACTAATTGTTGTTGTTGTTGTTGTTGTTGTTGTTGTTGTTAAAATCATCATCATCATCTGTGTGGGAAGTCACAGGTGGCAGAGCCTGATTCAAACCCACGTATAACTCTGAAGTACACGTTCTTAACTATTAGACCATAATAAGGACAATGATGGTGACAAAAATATTTAACACGCACTGAGTGTTCCTCGGCCCTGTACTCCATGCTTTCCATGTATTATTAACTCCTTCAGTCCTCTGAACGATCCTGTGAGGTAAGTTACTGTCTGCGTCCCCATTGGCCTCTGATGCCCAGGGTGACCAGTGCCAGAGGATCTCACGGGGAGTTGGGAGTTTGCCTTACTCCCCCTTTCCTGCTTCCTCCCTATCCCACAGCCTCCCCCACACCTCCCTGGATCACCCCCTCTCAGCCTCTCCCCGAGTAGGCACGTCCCCCCTCTGCTTTTGCGCCAACATTTCTCCTCCGGGAAGGCTCTTCGCCCCACTTAGATCTTAGGCCCAGCTTCAATGCCATCACCCCCACAAAACATCCCCTCCTTACCTTTCTTTCCTCTTGTTTCCCAGGCTGTCCCCATGCCTGAGGTGACCTGGCTGAAGGACGGCTTGCCCTTGCTGAGAAGCAATGTGACCTCCACCAAGGATGGCCTCACCCAGCTTCTGATTCCTGTGGCCAGCCTCTCTGACAGCGGCCTCTACACCGTCGTGCTGAGGAGTCTGCAGGGTGGGGAGGTTGCCTACCGCTTCTCCCTCAGGGTGGCAGGTGAGGCCGGCCCGGGCAGGGGCTCCTGGCACCGGCTCACCACTCACCAGGCATGGAGCTCTCCATCTGGCCTGGTCACAGGTCTCAGCTGCTGTCCCAAGCCTGGGTATACGGAGTGACCACACCACCAGCCCTTCCTAAGAGCTGGAAGAAAGGAAGGAGGAAAGACAGAGGGAGAGTCTGGGGTAGGGCGGGATATGGGGGTCCATTGTTCTGCCTCAGGAACTCAGGGACAGTTAAGTCAGAGCCCTTCCCCGGTCTGTGACTGTCAGTGAGCAAAGACAGACACCGCCATTACCTCACTTGAAAGAGACTTGGAAGCATTGTCTGTGGTCCTCATACGAGATAAACGTTGCCCTCCCCCACTGGGACTCCCACACAGACCCTGCCCACCCTGGAGGAGCTTCTAGAATACAGAAACGACCAACAGCTAACAATGGGGGCTCTGCAACTTAGTCTTGTGAAAGCCCCTCCACTGTCCATGTCCTGTGTCATTTTACTTATAAGCCAGTGTGGATTCAAATGATTCTTGTTGGAGAGGCTTTCCACCCTCTAGAGATAACCGTAGACAGCTCCAGCTGCCTGCACGGCCAGACTGCATTCCCCAGGACCCCCGAAGACTTGGGGACCTGGAAGAGGGCCATACAGAAGTCCATTCTGGGGTGCCCTACTGGGTCCACCCCCCAACTCGGCTGCCTTTGCTCTCTCACGCAGCATGCCCGAAGTCACCCGGGCCCATCCGCCTGCAGGAGAACGTGCCCGGGACGGTGACGGCTGAGTGGGAGCCTTCTCCGGACGAGGCCGGGGACATCCCCCTGTACTACGAGGTGCTGACGCGCTCCTCGGCGCACGGGCCCTGGCGCCAGGCGGCCGACCGCGTGCACACCAACCACTTCACTCTCCTGGGCGTGCTCCCCGGCCACGAGTACCACTTCCGGGTGGTGGCCAAGAACGAGCTGGGGGCCAGCCTGCCCTCCGACACCAGCCAGCCCTGGTGCATCTCCCGGCAGCGAGGTGAGCTCTCGGGGATGCGGTCTGCATCAGTGGCAGCCCTGGCAGAGGGGGCCGAGAGCGGCTCAATGTGTCGCTGGCCCCACCACCAGCAGGAGGCCAGGAGCTGTTGCCCTGCCCACCTCCCCAGCTCCCCAGCTGGCTCAGCCCACCTGCACTGCTGTCCTGGTCCCTGACTCAGGGAGGATCCAGAGAGAGCAGAGGGCTGTTGGTGTCTGCGTGTCCAGGATGCCTTTGGGTGGCCTCTCAAATCAGCTGCAGGCCATAGGGCAAAGAGAGGTTAATGTTTCTCTGAAAACCAAGCGTATTTTACAGTCAAACAGATGTGGGCCTTCAAAGTAGTCACTAGAAAAAGCAGATTATAAAATCAAATGCGTGATTCCATATTTCTGAAACACGAAAATGTCTGGAAGGTTCCACACCAAATTGCTAGCTCTGGTCATCGACGGGTAGTGAGGTTATGCTTGGTTTTTATCCCTTTTCCTTTTGACTTTCTCACACATTCCAGTTTGTCCACAGGGAATGGGCGTTAGCTTATAGTAAAAAATAAAAAATAAAATCCAAAATGCATTTTAAGAAAAGGATAAAAAAAAATGAGTCAAGCCATGGGGGCCAAATTGACAGGTAAGATGTGGCAGAAGGACCCAGAAAGTGCATACCTTCCACAGGAAACTTGCTACCCCGACTCACGCCTCGGCCATCCCTTCCTCGCTTACTGACCCTTCTCTCTCTTGCCCTGGTTTTTGTCACAGACAAGTTCACGGTGAAGGCTCCAAGCTACCGGGAGCCGAACCTGAGCCAGAAGCCCCGGTTCCTGGTGGGTCTGCGGCCCCACCTGTTGCCGCAGGGCTGCGAGTGCTGCATGAGCTGCGCGGTGCAGGGCTGGCCGCGGCCACATGTCACCTGGTTCAAGGACGAGCAGAGCCTGGCGGGAAACCCTGCAGTATACAGCACCGACCTGCTGGGCGTGTGCTCACTCATCATCCCCAGCGTCTCCCCCAAGGACAGCGGCCTGTACAAGGCAGTGGCCGAGAACGCGCTGGGCCAGGCTGTCAGCATGGCCAGCCTCATCGTCACAGGTAAACGTGCCGCCCTGGCAGAGGGGGGAAGGGAAGGAGAGTCAGAGGCGCAGCCACCCGCCTGCCTTCGGGGAGCCCTCCCTGTCCCCTCAGAGAGAGTGGCTGGGCTGGGGGTCAGGGTACCAGGGTCCTCTAACCGCTGTGTCCACAGGAACTCCGTGACTTCAGCTGGCCATCACTCGCCCTCCTGGGGCCGTGATTTGCCCGTCTGCACAACGCAGTAATGAACTAGATCATTGAGGACTAGCCCTTGGCTTAAGGGACCATGAACCCCTGACCTAAGTTTCCCTGTATGGCCTGCGACACGTTTCAAGACAAGCGATAAAGGGCTCCTTCTGCCTTCTGTGTTACACTTTCGTAAACATGCCCAGACACAGCCATTTAGTGCCCAAAAAGCCTTCCTGATTGCCTTACTGGAAGTCTCCTTTTCAGTAAGGAAAATAACCTATGTTAATAAGAAAACGTTTTTCCTTCGTAGCACTTAAAACATCTTCTATTTTGAATAGAAAACAAAGTAACCCCCAAACATTTTAAATTATTCAGAATTGACCTTTGTGCAAAAGTGGCCCTTCCGGCACTGAACCAGAGCACCTTTTCTCCCTGCGGCGTCTGTGCCAAGGCCCTTGGGAAGCCACTCGCAAAGTGCCCCAGGGTGTGCACACGCCTCGTCCTGAAAGGGTGTTTTCAAAAAAGTGTCTGGGGGTGGTTGCTAGGGGAGGAATTTGCCCAAGCTCAGCGAGCACACGGTGTCTCTGGATTTGATCCCATGGCCCCTGATGGCAGAGTCCCCGGGCCTGACCGTGTCGCAGTGTGACCTTCCCCACGGAGCAGGGGAAGGAGCGGCAGGTGCCCCCTCGGGACCGGTGCTCTGTGTCTTGCAGAATCTAGCTCCTAGCTCCGCCTCACCCTGGGATGGCCCTGCCTGGCCCCACAGCCATGGGATGATGACAGATCCCCGAAACTTCGCTCTTGACATCCACACTGGCCCAGAGAGCTGACCCTAAAGGATGGAGGACACCGGTCGTGCCCATAGCCCGAGGGACTGGAGTGAGGAGCAGGAGAGCATGGAGTCCTTGGGGGAAGAGAAAGAAGAAGAGGGGTGACATTCAGCCTCTCCACCCCAAGCCAAGTCCCTGAACGTGACCGTGAACCCCCTCCACTCTCTCCATGGGGCTTCTTTCTTCACTTCTTCCAGGAGATCTGGAGAGAACCCATCTGCAAGAGGGAGGCCAAGTCCTTGTTTTCCGGAAGCGGGTTCCTGGAGGGAGAGCAGGAAGAGTGGGGCCTGCTGTGAGCACAGGCGGGAGGAGTGGGGGTCAGAGGACAGGAGTGAGGGCCAGGGCATCCAGGGCATGTGCAGAGCTGGTGCTTTCTGTACCTTTCATCATTAAAACATTAGGCTAAAACAAGCTTATCATTTGCAAGGTAACTTGGCGTTGGCGTGTTGGAAGAATTCATAGCAGGCTGCCGCAGGAAGGATGGGTGGGTTCTGCGCCGCGGCGTCCGAGAGGGGTTGGAGGGTCTGCAGGGTGGAGAGACTTCCCTCACTCCTCTCCCATGTGTCCCGCACACCTCTGGCAAAAATCCCGTGAGCAACAGAACGAGAGGCTTTCCTGGGTGTTAGAGTGTGGGGGACACAGAGCCAGGGCTGCCTCGGACTGCTCTGCCTAGGATCACTCCCTCCCCGAGGCCAGAAAGAGTCTGGGCTGGGGAAAACCCTACTCAGGATGTGATCCAGGGGCCCTGTCGGAAGGCGCTGAGAAAGACCATCAAGTGCATGGGGGTTTGCTCTCATCCAGGGTTCTGTGGGCCCCTCTCACCTCCTCCACAGCCCCTCCTGCCCCGTGTCACACACAGGATGGGATGCCTCCCTTTCCAGAGAAGGACCTCTACGTGACCTCCCACAGAAGCTCTTGTCCTCCTCCATCCTCAAGGCCCCTGAACCTCCCAGGCTCCCCAGAGTTCCTGGGGGTGGGAAGGAAGGAGGGAGCCCCAGGAAGGCTGAGCCCCACTCTATCCCAGTGTCGGCTCCAAGGCCTAGCAGGTGGACTGACCCCGGGTGCTCTTCACTCCCTCCCCTGGGATGCAGACTTCTGCCTTCCCCTGTCTCCTCTCATGCCGGACTGCAGGTCAGACGCGGGAAGGGGGAGCACAAGCCACCAGGAGGGACGGAGGGTGGATGTCAAAAACACCTTTCTGAGCCATGGAAACATGTAACCCAGGGAAAGTTTTCTGGATGCCAGAGATAACTGTCCACCTAAAAAAGACCAAGAGTGCCCCCAGAGGCAGGGGGATGGACTAGATGACTTTGTACAGGCCACCGTTCACTCCTGCCCCCACCAGGGAAACCTGCAAGAGCTATTTTCTTTGGGTTTTCTCTTGCCATCTCTGCCTTGCTACCGCAACAGGCCAAACTGGGGCCAGGAGCAAAGAAAGAAGTTCTTAGAAACTGTGAGGCAGTAGCTGAACACCTTGGCCTGTATGAACTGTTCTCCTAAGTACTTTTCTTGCTGCAGGGTCCTGCAGGGGGTGGGGAGGGCAAGGCTTTGGCTCAGACTGCAGTGCAATCGGGAGAAGTGTGGCTTTGTACAGAGGGGATGACCCAGTGCCTGTGGCCTGCCTGGCCCTGATCAGGGACTCACAGAGCAAGGATGAGCGAAGAGTCCTTCCTACATTTCTAGAGGTGGAGTGGGGGCCTGACCTTCCGAGGAGATCCAAGGACAAAAGACCCTCACTCGTGATGGCTTCTCAAGATCCATTCATTCATTTGATGGGCCCTGAGCAGGCGCCGTGCAGGGAGATACAAAGACAACTCAGACATGGGATCTGCCCTCAAGGTGCCCACCTTCTGGAAGGGAGATAAGACTAACAAAAGATCCAAGAAAGTCCTGAGGACCTCAGAGGAGGGGAGACCTGCAAGCTGAGAGCATCGAGGAGGGCTTCCTAAAGGAGGCAGGAGCGTCCTTGAGGGATAAGCAGGAAGGGGGCCTGAAGAGAAGAGGAGAACATTATGAGCACAGGCCAGGTGCAGGGGCTGCAGAAGGTTTAGTTTGAACAACTCGGCCCAGGACAGTGGAAAGCCGTGGTCTATTTGGTGGCAGACAGCAGTGTTCACATCCGGGGCAGGTGAAGCCATCTGTCCCTGGGGGGCGGGGCCTTCATACTTGTATGACCAGAGCAGAATGTGAAGGAGGAGGGAGCAGTCATGGGCATTTTCATTCATTTCCACACAGAGCCCAAAACCCTTGCCAGTCAAGTACATCAAATCTGAGTAAGAATTTAAGGGTTTGAAGACTAGTTCCACTGCCTAACTAGTTATGAGTCCTCAGCAAGTTCCTTATCCTATTCTATGACTGAGTCCTCATTTGTAAATTAAGAAAACGAGCTCCTAACCCAGGGTCCCAAGGGTTTTTCTCCTGTTTTCTTCTTGAAGTATTATGGTTTGAATTCTTTAAGATCTAGCCCTTTTGAGTGAAGTTTTGCATGTGGCGTGAGGTAAGAGTCGAGGCTTTCTTTTCTTCTTTCTTGATTATCCACTTGGCCCAGCACCATTTTCACAAAGAGAATTTCCTTTCCCCACTGAATTACCTTGGAGCCTTCACTGAAAATCAATCGACCATATATGTGTGGGTCTATTTTTGGATTCTGTCTTGCCTACTTCTTTTCTGCTTCCTGGAAAAGTTTGTATAGGATTGCCATAGTATCTTCTTCAAATGTTTGGCAGAATTTACCAATAAAGCCGCTGGGCCTGGAGTTTTCTATGGGAAGGATGTAACCACAAATTTAATTCTTTAACAAGCATATAGGGCTATTCAGGCTATCAATTTCTTCTTGAATGAGCTTTGGTAATTTATGACTTTCAAAGAATTTATTCATTTCATCCAGGTTGTTTAATTTGTCAGCATAAAGTTGTTTATAATATTCCTTTATTATCTTTTTACTATCTGTAGGATCTCTAGTGATATCTTCTCTATCATTCTTAACATTGGTGAATTGTGCATTCTCTCTTTTGTTCTCAATTAGTTTGGCTACAGGTTCATCCATTTTATTGAGCTTTACAAAGAACCAGCTTTTGGTTTCATTGATTTTCTCTGTGAGTTTTCTGTTTTCAATTTCATTGATTTCTGCTCTTTTCTTTGCTATTTCCTTTCTTCAGCTTACTTTGGGTTTAACTTGCTCTTTTTTTCCTCCCTGTTAAGGTCAAATCTTAGATCACAGATTTTAGACCTTTGTTCATTTATAACACAAGCATTTAATACTGTGAATTTTCCTTTAAACGCTGTTTTACCTATAACCACGTTTCGATACATGTATTCATTTTCATTCCATTCAAGTTATTTTCTAATTTACTTTATGACTTCTTCATTTAGCCATGGATTATGTAGAAGTGTGTTTTTTAATTTTGAAATAGGTGAGATTTTCCAGCTATCCCTTTTTGACTTCTGCTTTAATTCTACTTCAGTTAGATAACACACTCCTATTATTTTACCTTTTTAAAATCTAATGCAACTTGTTTCATGGCCCCAAATATGGTCTGTCTTGTTAAGTTTTCTCTGTGCATTTGAAAGGATGTGCATTCTGCTTTCGTTGCGGGGAGCGTCACGCAAATGTCAATTAAGTGAAGTTGGTTGATGGTGTTGTTGGAATCTTCTATATCTTTACTGATTTTCTTTCCATTTGTTCTCTCAGTTACTGAGAAGGGAATGTTGACAGAGCCAACAGCACTGTGGATTTATCCAGGGTATATAACATATATCTTTAATGTATCACAGTTTACATTCAAATAATACACCTCTTCCTGTACAGAGTGAGAACCTCATCAGGGTGCTTGCGTTTCCTCCTCCCGTCCTCTGTGCTATTTTATCATGCTTTTTACTTCTGCATAAGTTATAAACCCCAAATACATGATCATTTCTGCTTTAAAAAACTCAACTGTCTTTTAAAGATATTTTTAATGAGGGGAAAAAAGTGTATATTTACCATTTGCCGTGTTCTTCATTCTTTTGTGTAGATCCAGGTTTCCATTTGGTATCATTTTGTTTCTGCTTAAAGAACTTCTTGGAACATTTCTTGTACTGCAGGGCTCTTGACAATGTATTTTCTCAGCTACCATTCATCTGAAGAAGTCTTTATTTCCCCTTCATTTTTTCCAGAGCCTACCAGAGAGATAGTTATTCAATGTTTTATTATATAAAGGTTCACAGAAAAGCTGAAAGAATTATACAGTGACCTATATGCCTATCACCTGGATTCTACAGTTAGCATTGTTTTATCTGCTTCGTCAAGTATCTAACCACCTACGCAACTCTCCATTCATCCATGAATCCATCCTATTGTCTTTTATACATTTCAAAGTAAGTTACAAACAAGAGTACACTTCACACCTGAACACCTCATCATAGCAAGACTTTCGTCAGGTAAAGGATTTGGCCACTAGGGGGCTGCCAAGTGCCGTCAAAAGCATTGGAAGGTCCTTGAGTCTAAAGTCTAAAAGTGTCATGTGCTGGGGAAGGTCTAAGGAAAAAGTTTCCTGAACTATAAGGGCATCATTTAGAAGGAGAGACTCCATCTGAAATCCAGCAAGAAGAATGGAACACCTTTCATCTCCACCCTCAGAACTCCTCTCCTCATTTTGCAGTTATTTTCATTATAAAAGAGAAAATACATCATTGACCACTCTTTCCTTCTTTTCCTTCTTTGTGCTATTAAAGACAGAAATTCTTTAGCTCAGAACCTCAGAAAACTTGAAGTCAGGGTGTTATATGTGGGGAAATGAGCTGATAAAATGAATTAAATGTTTAAAAAATGAATTAAATGTCAACTTGTTGATTATTACTCTCCATGAGGGCAGGGACTTAGTTCATTAATTATCCCCAACATGGAGATAGAACTCAGACACATCCTAGCACTCAGTAAACACTTACAGAAGTAATGAGTGAATTCAAGTGCTTAATTCCAAATACAATATTCATACGTGTAATGTTGTTACTAATAAAAATTAAAACAACAGGTCTACTTTTGAAGGTAATAAAAGCTGTGTAATATAACAACTACTATCACATTGCAAAAAGGAAAACAATCCTAAAATGTAACTCTTCCACTTCAGAGATCTTGAGGATTCCACTGAGAAGTTTTCCGGGGGAGTTTTGGGGATACATGTGTCCGTGTCCGTGTGTGTGTCTGTGTTACAAAAATAAGCCTTAATAAAAAAAAAAATAAGAGTATAGATTTTACCCTGGAGATGGGGTGCTACAGAAATGATCCTGTTTTCCACATGTGTCCCAGGAGATTCAGCTTAAGGCAACGTTGCATTATCCCAGTCCTTAACTTTTGAAAAAAAAAATTGGGAGTGGTATAGAATCCTAGGTTGACAGTTCTTTGTTTTCATTCCGATTCTCCAAAGATGTCACTCCGTTATGTTTTGACTTGCAGCTTTGTTGAGAAGCCTGCTATCATTCTTATCTGTCTTCCTGCACACATGTGAGTCTGTTTCCTCTCCAAATAGACTATCGATTCTGTGGAAGTAGGGACTGGCCCTTATTCATTCTTGGATCCTCCTCTTCTCACTTAGTCCCTGGCATAGAGTGAACGCAAATATTTATTGATTATTCCTCGAGATGGCAATACCTCTTCCAATTTCTCAAAAGGCCCACATACAGGGATTCAACCACACACATATCTTTTCCTCTCTTGACTCAATGAATAAAAGTGAAAGAAGGGGGACTGTTAGGCAAATGTATAGAAATGGACGCAAATGCTTGATTTAAATGCAACCTCCTGTTGTACTGGACTGAGGCCATTTACCTAATTCTATGGCGATGGGGAGAAAGACTTTATCTGAACAAATTAAAAAATGAAATATTTACTGTTATTTACAACAGATAATGGCTTTTTATTTTTTTTTAAAGATTTTATTTATTTATTCGACAGAGATAGAGACAGCCAGCGAGAGAGGGAACACAAGCAGGGGAGTGGGAGAGGAAGAAGCAGGCTCATAGCGTAGGAGCCTGATGTGGGGCTCGATCCCACAACGCTGGGATCACGCCCTGAGCCGAAGGCAGACGCTTAACCGCTGTGCCACCCAGGCGCCCCAGATAATGGCTTTTTAAAAGATCTTATTTATTTGAGAGAAAGAAAAAGAGACAGCACAGAGGGAGAGTGAGAGGGAGAAGCAGACGCCCTGCTAAATGGAGGACACCCCCCAATGCAGGGCTCCATCCCAGGATCCCCGGGATCAAGACCTAGACCGAAGGCAGATGCTTAACAGACTGAGCCACCCAGGCGCCCCAGCCTTTTTCAATAAGTAGGGAAATGGGGCTTGGATAATTAATAAACTCTTCGGGAAAAAGTAAGTCAAGGATTACTTCATACCATACACCAAAATACGTTTTAGATGAACTAAAGGACAGTAATAGAGTGAGTATGCATGTAAAAATAATAGGAAAAATAATGAGTTGTTATTCGTTTCATCTTGGTGCTGGAAAAAAAGACTTGCTAAACCTTTTACATCAAAGATAAAAACTTCTTGTAGAGTTGATTATATAACGAGATAACTTTTGAATTTTAAAAAGACCATGGGGCGCCTGGGTGGCACAGCGGTTAAGCGTCTGCCTTCAGCTCAGGGCGTGATCCCGGCGTTATGGGATCGAGCCGATCGAGCCCCACATCAGGCTCCTCCGCTATGAGCCTTCTTCTTCCTCTCCTGCTTGTGTTCCCTCTCTCGCTGGCTGTCTCTATCTCTGTCAAATAAATAAATAAAATCTTTAAAAAATAAATAAAAAGACCATAAACAAAGTTAAAAGGCAAATGGCAAATTAGTTTTAAAATTTTACAGCACCAAGGCACCTGGATGGTACAGTTGGTTAAGTGTCTGACTCTTGGTTTCGGCTTAAGTCATGATCACAGGGCTGTGAGGTCAAGCCCCGCTTCAGGATCCCTGCTCAGCATGAGGTCTGCTTGAGACTTTTTTCTCCCTCTCCTTCTGCCCCTCCCTCTCATGCTTTCTCTCTCTCTCAAATAAATAAATAAATAAATCTTTTTTTAAAAGAAAAAAAATTACAAATACAATATTCATACATGTAATGTTGTTACACGTATGTATAACACGTATATACACGTATGTATATGCTCAATATACAGCATATATGACAGTCAAAAATTTAACAATAAATAGCGTTATCAGTCAATAAGAAAAAGACACTGTAATTTGCAATTGCACAAAAAGGAAACATGTAGTTTATCAAAAAAAGTATGGGTAGCTCAGTCGGTTAAGCATCTGCCTTCAGCTCAGGTCATGATCCCAGGGACCTGGGATCGAGCCCCACATCAGGCTCCCAGCTCAGCGGGGAGTCTGCTTCTCCCTCTCCTTCTGCCCCTTCTCCCGCTCATGCTCTCTCTCTCGTGTTCATTCTCTCTCAAATAAATACATAAAATCTTCAAAAAAATAGGAAGCAAATTTTACAGTTACGTGCCCCTTATTACCACTCAATTTAACAAACATTAAAAAGAATCACCTAGGGGTGTCTGGGTGGCTCAGTCAGTTGAGCTTCCAACACTTGGTTTCAGCTTAGGGCGTGATGGCAGAGTCCTGAGATCAAACTCTGCAACAGGTTGCATGCTCAGTGGGGAGTCTGCTTGAGATTCTCTCTTCCTCTCCTTCTGCCCCTCACCCTGTTCGCATGTGCTGTCTCTCTCTCACATGCTCTCTTTCTCAAATAAATTAATAAATCTTAAAAAAAATAAAAAGAATTACCCAGTGTGTCAAATAATATAAATTTTCATACACTGAGGGTCTATAAGTTGATATAATATCTCTCCAGAAAAATAAATTAACATGTATCAAAAGCCTTAACATGTATAAATCTCTCAGTGATACAGTAATTTTACTTTTCTATATTTATTATTATGAGGTCAAAAGAGACTTTTTCAGAAAAACAGAGAATTTACTACCAACAAACTCAGAATAATTTCCATTCTACCCTTCAGATAGAAGAAAAATGATTCTAGAAATAAGTTCTGAGATGTAAGAAAGAATGATCAGCAAAGATATTTTTAAATATTTGGGTAAATAAAAAGCACTGGCTGCAAGTAATAATAATCATAATATTTAATAAGAGACTACAATCCTGGAAAAAATTAGATGTAATTTGGAAAAGGAGTGATCAGAGATAAAATATAAAAAGATATCTATTATCTTTAAACTTTAAGTGTGCCTACTGGGGATAACTAGAGTAATGCCTAAAATAATAGGCCCAGAATATATAACTTTCAAACAAAATACAGAAAGAGTAACATAACTTCAATCAATCCAAAAGGGGACAAGTAAGAGAGAAGGAGGAGGAGTGACAGAAGGTGGGGAGAGGTGGAGGAAGACAGAGTAGAAACAGAAATACTGGGATAAATATGAATAAATAATCAGTAATCACAAATAGTTTAAGTCAAATTCTCCAGTTAAAAGACAAAGATCATCAGACTGGATTTTTAAAAACCAGTTATGTCCTCTTTACTAAAGACACACTTAAACACAGGACTCCAAAAGGTGGAAAGTTGAAAAACAGAAAAAAGATATTCCCAAGTAAATACTAGTCAAAACCAAAAACTAAAACTAACAAGTAAAAATAACCCTTGATAAAACTTTGTTGGTAATGGATAAAATCTTTAAGAACAACACCATTACTAGAGTTAAGTGGAGTGATCACAAAAGGGTAAAATGCTTATGCTCACTAGGAAAATATAACAATTCTGAGCTGGTATGCACCTCAACACAGAGCTCCCAAATATCTTTTAAATATAGCTGCAACATTGTCCACAATAGCTAAATGTGGAAGGAGCCGAGGTGCCCTTCAACAGATGACTGGATTAAGAAGATGTGGTCCATATATACAATGGAATATTACTCAGCTATCAGAAGGAACGAATTCTCAACATTTGCTGCAACATGGACGGCACTGGAGGAGATAATGCTAAGTGAAATAAGTCAAGCAGAGAAAGACAATTATCATATGATTTCTCTCATCTATGGAACATAAGAACTAGGATGATCGGTAGGGGAAGAAAGGGATAAAGAAAAGGGGGGTAATCAGAAGGGGGAATGAAGCATGAGAGACTATGGACTCTGAGAAACAAACTGAGGGCTTCAGAGGGGAGGGGGGTGGGGGAATGGGATAGACCGGTGATGGGTAGTAAGGAGGTCACGTATTGCATGGTGCACTGGGTGTTATACGCAACTAATGAATCATCGAACTTTACATCAAAAACCAGGGATGTACTGTATGGTGACTAACATAATATAATAAAAAATATTATTATAATAAAAATAAATAAATATAGCTGCAAAACATCAAAAGCAAGAATTGATAGAATTACAAGAAAAAATAATCGTTGTGATAGTGTACCACTCTTCTTTCAGCAGTTAATATATCAAACAGGCAAACAAGTAACAAGGATATAGAAGATGTGAACAGAACTATTCACGAGCTTCATATACAGATACACATAGACCATTGTGACCCACAAATAGGGAATAGCATTCTTTTAAAGCACGCATGGAACACTTATGAAAGTTGCTATGTACTAGGCCATGAAGCTAGCCTGAACAAACTTTAAATGACTGACATCATGTAGACCACACTGACCACAATCCAGTTAAGTAGGAACTCAATAATAAAAGATACATAGAAAAAAATCTCATACAATTGGGAATTTAAAAATACTTTTATAAATAATTGATGATTCAAACAACAACCACAAAAAGCATAGTGGAAAAGAGAAATATATTTAGAATTAATGATAATAAATAATATTAAAACTATGTATGAAAACTTGTAGATGTCAGTGAAAATCAAAGGTAGAAGGAAATTTTTTACTTATGTGCTTATTCTGAGAGAGAAAAAAAGGCTCAAAGTCAAAGAAAGGAGGATTGGTGTCAGAGACAATTTATCTACTCTCCCGCGGTTGATATGATCCTGACACTGAGTTCTGGCCAGTGGCATGTGGGCAGATGTAATGTGAATAGCTTCTGGATCTAACACTTAAAACTTCCTTTGCAAGCATCCACTTTCTAGATGCAAGGAACCCTTTGTAGGACTCCCTGGCTCTAGAGCATGGTGGAGTCAAATGATGAAAGTTGCTCAAGCTCCTGAATGACTTTAGGTAGAGCAAGGTTATGCCTGCCAGTCCACCGAACTGTACCATATTAGGCTACTGAGGTTTGGAGGTTGTGATGGCAGTTAGCCCATCCTAATACAGCAAATAACCTTTAAAAAACAAAAAACCCAACAACAACAACAACAACAACAAAACCCAACAACGTTTAAAAACTTAGAAGAAAACAACAAAGGATAAAAATTAATGAAATAAAACACATCATAGAGAGGATAATCATATTCAAAGATTATCTCTTTGCAATGGTTAATCATATTAACAAACCTTTGTCATGATTAATCACAGGGAGAAAGAAATGACAAAAATAAACACTAAGAATGAAAAAGGATGCCTAACAGACTGAACAGAAACAAAGGATACTGTTTAAAACTACATGTTAATACATTTGAAAATTGTACTGGAATGTGTGAATTCATAGAAAAAGATCATTTACCAAAACAGACTCAAGAAGAGATGGAAAGCCTGAATAGTCCTATATCATTGAAGAAATTCAGTTGGTAGCTAAGCATTTTCCCCACAGAGAAAACATAGCCCAGCAGTCTGATAGGTGAGAAGTTCTTCCAAATGTTTGAGGAACATTTACAATCTTTAAAAACTTCTCCAGAAAGTAGAAAAAGGAGTCCTCTCCAACTTGGTAAGTGAGATTAGCCTAACCCTGAGGCCAGAACCAAAAGGACAGCACAAAGGAGGAAAACCGTAGGCCAATCTAACTCATTAGCATTGATGCAAAATCCCTAACAAATTGTTACCAAACTGAGTCCAGTACATGACCAAGATAGGTTTCTATCAGACTTGCAGTACTAGATTCATATTAAAAAATGATTCATGTAATTTGCCACACGGATAAAATAAAAGAGAAGTCATACAATCCTTTCAACAGATGTACAAGAAGGCTTCAATGCAATTCAACATGTAATGACGGGTAGTAGAGAGTGTTACAAACACGGACTCTGGAACCAGGCTGCCTGACTTTGAATGCTGACTGTACCATTAGGAGCTTTGTAACCTTCAGCAAGGAATTTCATCTCTCCAAGCTTCCATTTCCTTCTTATCTGTAAAGAAGAAGATAATAATAGTACTTTCCTCATAGGTTTGTTGTGAGGATTAAAATAATTTATAAATGTAAAGCATTTAGAACAATCCTTGCATGTGGTAATACATATTACCTCTTATAATATTAGCGATTTTAAAAAACTCTTAGCACACTAGGAAAAGAAGTAAACATCCATACTGCCCATAAAGGGCACTGACAAAAAACCTGCAGCAAGCATCATAATTACTGTTGAATTTTTTTTTAAGATTTTATTTATTTATTCGACAGAGATAGAGACAGCCAGAGAGAGAGGGAATGCAAGCAGGGGGAGTGGGAGAGGAAGAAGCAGGCTCATAGCTGAAGAGCCTGATGTGGCTCGATCCCATAATGCCGGGATCACGCCCTGAGCTGAAGGCAGACGCTTAACCGCTGTGCCACCCAGGCGCCCCTACTGTTGAAATTTTGAAAGCGTTCTCTTTAAAATCTGAAGAAAGACATTGTGCCTACTGTCATCATTTATGGTTAACATAATGCCCCTAGCCAGTGCAAGAAAAACAAATAAATCAGAAGTGGAAAGAAAGAAACAAAGCTAGCATTACTTATGGACACTAGGATTGCCTATATGCCACATGCAAAATAATCTACAAATTATACAAATCAAGAAGAGAATTTAACAAAAGTTATGGATAAAATAAATAATATACAAAAATAATTTGTATTTTCATAAACAGCTATACACAATTAGAAAATGTAACTTAAAAAATATCATTTAGAATAGCAGTAGATCATTTAGATCTATTCCTACGTATTTTTATGAAAATTGAAAATTTTTAAAAGGCATAGGTAGATGGACATACTATGTTCCTGGGTAGGAAGACAATATTACCAAAACATCAGTTCTCCCCAGAGTTATCTTTAGATTCAATGCATTTTCAATTAAAAAAATCCCAAAAAGGTTTTTATTACAAATTAATAAAGCAATTCTAAAATTTCTGTGGATGATGGGATGCCCGGGTGGCTCAGCCGTTAAGCATCTGCCTTCGGCTCAGGGCGTGATCCCGGCGCTCTGGGATCGAGCCCCGCATCAGGCTCCTCCGCTGGGAGCCTGCTTCTTCCTCTCCCACTCCCCCTGCTTGTGTTCCCTCTCTTGCTGGCTGTCTCTCTCTCTCTCTCTGTCAAATAAATAAATAAAATCTTTTAAAAAAATAAAATAAATTTTATGTGGATGGAGTCTAAAAAAAAAAAAAAAGAAAAAAGAAAAAAAGTCAAAACATTCCTGAAAAAGAATAAAAAAGAAATAAGGAGTCTTGCCCTATCAGTTATCAAGATTTATTCTCTCTACAGATATTAAAACAGTGTGATTTGGGTATATCAACAGACGTATAGAAACAGCAGAACAAGTAGACACATGTCTATTTGGAAACTTGATTTATGGCACAGTGGGCATCGTAAATCAACAGCAAAGAGTCAACGCTTTACTCTGTTCTTCTAGGACAATTGGTCATCCAAGTGAAGCCAAATCTCTACCTTCTACTACACATAAAAATGAATTCCAGGTAAATTAAAAACTTATATGTAAGTGGTGAAACTCTAAATCTTAGAAGAGACTGTAGGAAAATGTCTATTTCACTTTGAGGTCAGGAAGGATTTCTTCAACAAAATGCCGAAGGCAAAGCCATAAAGGAAAAGAGTATAAATTCGACTATATTAAAATGAGGCCTGTGTTTTCATCCAAAGACAACAAAGTGTACGAAAGAATAAGCCAGACAGTGGGCGAAAGATTTGCACATACATGTGTCAAAGAGTTATTGTTCATAATTAGTGTCTATGAAGACCCCTTGAAATCGATGTGAAAAAGATAAACATTTCAAGAGAAAAATGAGCAAAGGACAACCAGCCTTTCATACAAGAGGTGGTATGAATGCGGGTTCATGAATACATGGGGAAGCCTTCTACTTCCTGCCCTAAACTCTAAGCCCTAACTTGTAACACTGAAACACACAATCAACGTTAAGCACACAGTTGTGTAACACTTGACCTCTGTCAGCCTGGCGAACATCAGCTCTCCGTTCAAGCGCGGGTAAGACCGTGAAGCATGGGAACTCTCACCCGCAGCTGGTAGGGGTATGAATTCGAGAAGTTCCACCATTCCCTCATCAAGGTGACCATGACGATCATATTGGCGAGGGCTCTCCAGAGAAACAGAACTAATGGGATATATAGAGGTATGTAGAGATTTATCATGAGGGATCCTGGAGGCTGATACATCCCACGGTCTGCTGTCTGCAAGCCGGAGGCCCGGGAAAGCCACTACCGTAGGTCTAGTCCAAACCTGAGCGCCCAGCAACCGACAACTGGGGGAGTCAATGCTGTCAGCCCCGGCCTGAGTCTCAAGAATGTTGGCTGATGGATGCCAAGTTTTAAGCAGAGCGCAAATTTGCCCTTCCTCTGCCTTTCTGTCTTTATTCAGGCCCTCAACGGGTTAGGTGGTGCCCACCTGCACTGGGGAGGGGCGCCCTCTTTCCTCAGCCGACAGAGTCAAATGCTCATCTCTTCTGGAAGCACTCTCACGGACACACCCAGAAACCGTGTTTTGCCAGCTATCTGGGCATCCCTTATCCCAGCCAAGCGGACACATAAAATTCACCATTATAGGAATTCCACCTTTTGAGGCAGCAACCCCGCTCCCGGGCATATAGTCTAGATGAGAAACTTTTGTGTATGTGCCCCATGGAAAAGAACATTCATTGCTGCATCGTGGCTCCTACCATAGCCACGGACTGGAAACAACCCAATACTCAACAGTAGGATAGATGGAAAAAGAAAATGCAATGTAGTAAAGCTTAGAAAAGGAATGAAGACGCGCTATGCTGGGTTCTAGAGCCACGGCCTGAGGCTTCTGGAGCGAAGAGCTTACCGAGCTTCAGATGGCCCCAGTCAAGCTGCCGCTGAAGGTCCCAGAAGCCACAGCGGTGGCTGAGCAGGTACGGGCCAGTCCCTCCACAGAGACTGGCCCAGGCGCTCTGCACCGGGGAGAAGTGGCAGGTCAGCTGGTGAGGCTGCAGGAGAGGCTGTCCCACTTGCGCCGAGGCTGCTCCACCCAGGGCTGGGCTGGGTCCAGGAATCAGGCTCCTGCCTGGAGTGCCTTGTCCAGCCCCCGGCCACCAGCCTCTGGAAGACCACGCCGATACCCCAGTCTCTGCGGAAAGGAGTGTGGGAGGCCCAAGAGGCTGCCTGGAAGCCAGAGCAGAGGCTGGGGTGGGACCCAGGGAACCTCAGAGGCAGAGGGGGCTGTGGGTGGGGGTGGGGGGCTGGCTTTCTCAGGCTCTGCAGCCGCAGCTGGACAGGAACCGGGGCGGGGGGGGGGACTGGGGAAGGTGAAGGACAGAGTGATAGAGCCGAGGGGTGGCCCCAGGGTGCACCAGCTGGTGGGAGCTGGGTGGGTCAGACAAACTGCACTGAACATCTCAAGGCTACCACTGCCTCCTGGGAACCTGGGGCGCCTCCCTTAACCACCCTGGGTCTTGGGTTTTCCCCCAGTAGACTGATACTGCAGTCCTGCCTGCCTCACAAGGCCACGAGGCAGTACGAGCACCCAGTGGTGTCATAACCGGCTCCCCGGTGCGTGGCCTTCATCGTCCTGCCGATGGCAGCTGATGGCAGCAGGCCCCTTGGTGGCAGTACCTATCGGGGCAGAGAAGACTTCATGGGCT
The DNA here is from genome assembly GCF_002007445.2 of Ailuropoda melanoleuca. Taxonomy (NCBI): domain Eukaryota; kingdom Metazoa; phylum Chordata; class Mammalia; order Carnivora; family Ursidae; genus Ailuropoda; species Ailuropoda melanoleuca. The sequence continues at coordinate 101,041,323 of NC_048225.1, forward strand.
GGCTCACCCCTTCCCCTGCGGATTCTTTCCTAGCTCCGAAGCCTCAGGGTTCCCCTCGCCTGGTTGTTACTGAGTGCTTATGACGTGCCAGACCCCAGCTGGGAGCTAAGAGAACAAAACATGGTCTGTTCTCTACGGTAGAGCCCCTGGTCTAGGAGCGCACTGGCCAGTGACCGGGCAGGTGCACTCCCGCTGAGTCAGTGCGAGCTTACAGGGAAGCACGGGGGCCACGGGAAGGCACCTAACCCAGCTGAGGGGAATCAAGGCAGGCTTCCTGGAGACAGTGGCACCTGAACAGAATCCCAAAACCATATTAGCAATTTGAGTCCTAAGGAGGAGTTTCCGGAGAGAGGTGCCAGCAAACAGTGGGTGCATGTGGGAGAAAAAGAAGTAAAGTTTGGGGTTCACAATTGAATCTTCAGGATGGGGCCTCACTGTCAGCTGAGAGGGGCAGCGGGGCGGGGAGGCCACACATGAGTGTCTGGTACATCCAGGTGGTGAGGCCGGCCGGGAGTCGGGTAGGGGATCGGGATTGGAGATGTCTCTTTGGTTAGGAGAATGTGGGAGGGGGTGTGGTCACTCTGGGGTAGGATGTCAGAATGGGCCCCAAGGGGGACCGAGGGCCCAGAAGTAGCCAAGGGGGTAGGAAGGAAACCAGTAGAGTGTTAAGGAGGAAAGGATCTGGGACACTGGAGGCTCTGGAAGGTCACGGAAGGTCAAGACTGGAAAGGCTCTGTTCAGTGTGGCTGGAGTGGAGAGAACTGTCCCTTCCAGAGCAGGCATCTGTATGGGGCCTGGGGGGCAGGAGGCACAAAGAGGCCCAGTGGTGGAGGGGCTGGGGGTGAGGGGGTTCTGGCCTTTCCTCGTGGAGCCCCTGTGGGTGAGGGGCCCAGCAGGCACTGTCTGGGGCGGACTGGAGAGGGAACAGGCCTGGGACCCCAGGTGAGCCCAGCTTCCTATGCTGCCAGCCCCACAGGAGGTGAGCACGAAGGCATGAGGACAGCAGCCCCACACCCACCATGGGGTTTGGCTAAGAGGCTGTGAAGAGCTTGGGGGTCACAGCGTTAAGGATGTTGGCAAGAATGGGCCACCATAGCAGGGGCATGGCCAGGAGAGCAACTTGTGCTGGGGGGCTTCATGGAGGAGGTGACATTTCACCTGAAGCTTGGTGGATAGGAGGTCAGCGAGGAAGAACATGGACCAAGGCACGGAAGAGGATGACTCAGCATCCTTGGGTCCCTGGGATGAATCTGGGGTGGCGGCAGGAGGGGAGGCCTTGAGCACACCCTAAGGGATCGGGCATTCATCCTTTGGTCCATTTGTCTTTGGGTAGCCAGCTAAATGTTTTCACCAGGAAGTGACCTGGTTCCTGGTCCAGCTTGGCCACTTGCTCTATGTCCAAATGGGTAAAGCAAGCGCAGCCTGCCCCTCCTGCTGGACCCTTGCGAGGACTGAATGGGATCATATAAGCAAGAAGGCCAGGAGCTCCACACCAGGACCCGATGGCCATGGGAGATCAGCACTGCCCAGAGGGGGGTCCTCCCCACAGCATTCTCCTCAAGCCCCCCCACCTCAAGGGTCAATGTGGGCCTCCTACAAGAGATACCTGGAGAGGGAGCAGAGAGAAGTCCTGAGAGCTGCCCAGAAGCCTACGGCAACAGCCCGTGCCTGCCTTCCCTCTGCCACTTCCTGCCTGCAAACCTCCCTTTCCCCACCTGTCAGAGGGCGGTAACAGGGCTGTGTTTGGGGGTCATGAGAATGAAGTGAGGAAATGTGTGCAGAGTGCTTAGCAGGCAGCAGGTGCCCACGATGTGAGAATACATGGTCATGAATATTCATAAGGGCAATCGTAAGAGGCTTCATTGCCAGGTTGCTCGGGATCTCACTGGCCCAGGGAAGAGGGGTTGGCCTGGGAGAATGGAAAGCTGGGGAGGGGGCTCTGCTCCTGTCTCCTCCTCCAAGAGCCCTCCCCACCCCAACCATGCTGGGTAGCGGGTCAGGGTCTCTCTCATTGCCCTGGAGAGCCCTTTCGCAGCACCTGAGACCACAGCCAGTGGAGAGCCCTGGGCCAGGACACCTGGCCTCTGACTGAGCTCTGAGAGACTTTGGGCAAGTCCCCTCCCCTATCTGTGCCCCCAAGGTTCCTTCCTGTTCGGTCCGTGTGTCTGATACTCTCTGGCCATGGTGGGGCAGTGCCTCCGTCCCTCCCACACTCCTGAGTACATCTCCCCAGGAGTGTGCACTCCTGTCCAGGGGAGGAGAACATGACTTATATGGCAATGGTGTGACAGTGTTACCGGCACCTTCCCCAGGGTAATTGTGACGTGGAGTCCTGGGAGCCAGCAGGTCAGGCTGCAGTTGGGATTTGAGGAGACCCCACGGCAGCCTCTCCTCAAGCCCTCTGTGAGGCGGGGAGGCAGAGCTGCTGTCTGGAGATGGATTGGGGGGGGGCTCAGGACAGGGAAATGGGTGGAAGCAAATAGGCAGCCAGGTGCTGTTACTGAGTAAACATGAGTAGGTGGCAATAGTCATGTCAGGCCATGCACGGACGTTCTTAAGGTTTTTAAGTCTGCCGCGGGCCTGAGAATACAGTTACAATCAGGCTCCCGCTCCGTGAGGCTTGCTAGAAAGCCTACAGTCAGAGAGTTCCATATTCCATGTGAGGCACTGGCCGTGTGGGGCCATATGGCCCAGGGACCTTTGCTGGTCTGGGTGAGGACTGGAGGGCGGCATGTTCCAGGGAACGAGGTGAGGGAGGGAATTCTGGGGGGGGGAGAAGAGCCTGTGTATTCTCAGAGGCCAGGAGAAGTGCCTTCCAGTCACCAGGGAAACGCCCACGGTGGCTGGACACCATGTTCTGTGGGGGTGAGAGAGGGGCTCTGAGGGGCACATGATGAGGGGAAGAGACGTGCCAGGGTGCTTCCCAGAAGGGGGAGAGCGGGGGCAAGGAAGAAGGTATCACTGAACACTGACCCTATGGCCTTTGAGGCCCGTTTCAAACACCACGTCAGAACCCCAGGACCTCATGCGATGACATTTTGGGTACTCAGTGACCTGGGAGAGCCAGGGTGTGCTGCAGCTGTCCTGGCCCAGCCCTGGGTGAGCAGCCTGGACCCCCAGGCCATGGAGGATGGTCTGATCTGACTCCCTCGGGGGATGCATAAGGCCCAGAGAAGGAAAGTGCCTTGCCAGAGTACCACGGCAAGTTAGTGGCAGAGCTGGGAGTAAAATCAAACTCCCGGTTTAGTGTTCTTTCCACTCTCCGCTCCAGGGCTTGAGCTTGTCCTGGGGATGAGGCTGCAGATCCCGAAGGCTCTCTGCACCGAGGGGGAGCTCTGGCTGAGCCGGAAGTGGGCTTCAATCCCAATGCCATCACTTACTAGTTGTTTCATATTTCAGATCCCTGAGCCCAGTTCCTCATATGTACCGTGGAGATCATCCTAGAACCTCCCGCAGTGAGCTGTTGTGAGGATCCAACATTACTCCATACCCCGGTGCTGGTATTTCTTAATTTCCTCTCACACCCCAGCTTGAGGTCCAGGAGGCCCAGCTCTCCAATACCACTGAGTGGCTGGAGCGGGCGGAAGGCAGTCAGGGCAGTGGGGTCCACCAGTGGAAGGGCCTGGAGCTCCAGGAGAGCACAGGTCGTGGGGAGGGGACAACAGAGACCTCTCAGCTCTTCCTCTGAGTCCTGGGTATCACATGTCCTGCCATCCCAGACTTGACCACCAAGTGGCACCACAGGCCTTGCAGAAGCAGGGCTGGAGAAGGAAGCTGCTGGGACAAGGAGAAGGCCCTTTGAGAAATCTGGTAAGGGGGGGCGCGAGGGGGACAGGGAGGAGGCTGGAGCCCAGAGGAGGTGGTGGGCACCAACAGGTTCCCCCCCTACCCCAGGTCTCTCTTGGAGAACTTCATGCTGGACCCCAGGTCTCTCTTGGAGAACTTCATGCTGGACCCCCCCTACCCCAGGTCTCTCTTGGAGAACTTCATGCTGGAGGTGAGGGATGTCTCCTTCCCCAGCCCACTCCCCTCATCACCCTCGATGGCCTCAGCTTGGCCAGACCCTTAGCTTGAGCAGACCCTCAGCCTGAGATCTTCTGGGGATCAGGCCTAGGGCCCTGGATGGCACTGAGAAGAGCTTCTGAGTGGAGGTCAGGAGGCAGGAACCTTGGAGGTCTGGGTGTCCTGCATGGCCTGTGGGTGAGGACAGTAGGCAGGACAAGTAGGACCCAGCCGGACACCACCCTCCCTCTCCTGCTGCTACATGGACCTGTTTGGCCTTCTCACCTCTCCTCAGGTGTACTTCTCTTTAACACCTTCCCTCCAGGATCCTGGGCAGGATTCCAGACTGTGTCCCCCTCTCCCCCTGCTGGACCCTGGAGAGGACAGGGTTAGAACAAAGGCCAGGCCCACAGAGCGGACCCTCCTCTCTTCTTTCCGAGTCCAAAGCTGGGGGTCTCCTTGAGGGTCAAAGAGTGGTGCCAGGGGCAAGGCCAGAGTGGAGCTCCCTTGGGGCCAAGGCTCAGACGGCCTGGACAGGACTGTAGGATCTCCCGACAAAGACAGGGTATGGCGACCGCCAAGGAAGAGTAGATGGGGCTGATGGCAGAGAAAACTGACACCAGGCCTAGCCAGGGGCTCAGACCCAGAGCTGACACTTGGCTGCCTGGCAACATGTCCTCCCTGGACGATGAAGTGGGACCCTCTCCCTCCACCCTCGCCCACCTCAGTTGGGGAGCTGCGCACTGGCCTGGGAGGGAGGCACCCCCAGGGCTCAGCCTTCGCTGATGACAGCTCTCGCACTCCTAGGACACGGTGTCCTGGGTGAGGTGACTGGGATGTGGGGCAGGGACTGGGCACAGGTTCAGGGAGGGTGGGGTCCCCAGGAGGAGAGAGACAGGTGCTTCTCCTCAGCTCTTGGCTGCAGCTGATGCTGGTGGGGTGCTCCCCGCGCGGAGCTGTGGGGACGGGCTCCTCCCAGCACAGAGTGGGCTGCCCGTCGGCCTTGGGTGATGCTGCCAGCTCCGACCTCCCCTTGGAAGGCAGCCGATCCCTTCCCAGCAAAGCCCCAGACCCTACAACCAGTACAAAGCCCTTTCTGCCTGCACACCACCCCAGACTGTTCTCCCTGGAGCTCTCCTCTCTGTGTGGACCCCACCCCCAGGAAACCCAGCTCTGTCCCTCTGTCCCCCTCACCTCCTCTCCCCAACCCCATGAACAGTTCCCACCCCCGGGAGCCCATTCTGCAGGCTGGGGGTCTCATGGGCACACTCTGGGCTCCGGGCTGGACCACGGAGGAGATGCGTAAGTGCCTACTAAGGCAGGGGGCCACTCCCGCCTCCAGCTGTGTCCCTGCTCAGAGGGCTGTCTGGAGTCCTGGGAGCTGTTCTCACATCCACAGGACAGAGGGCTTGGCAAGCCTCCCGCTGGCCCTGCTTGCCCACCACTGCTCTGCTGTCCTATCCCATCTCCACTGGCAACATCCCCCAGGACAGCCCACTCCCGGGTCCAACAGCTGGAATCTGCGCGTACTTGACCTGGGAGCAGTGCACCCTGGGCAAAACAGGCCTTGGCAGGATTGGAGGAAGCCAGGGCTGCAGCAGGTGGGGCCGCGGGGGGCCACACGAACTTGGCCCCTGGAGGCTCTGGTGCGCCCCTCCCTCAGCCTCTTAGCTTGCTTAGAGGAGGAAAGGCCCCGGTTCTGCTGAGCTCACTGTTTTTGAACTCCTTCCTGAGAGGTGTTTTGTTTTTTAATGATTAGGGAGTTGGCCCACGTTGGCTCATCCTGGCAGCATCACAGGCGCTGGCAAGCTCCAGGGAGCTGGGGGCCGCCTGGGGCCGCTCTGTGCCTCTTCTGATGGGACACTGCTGGCCTCCCCCCCGCCTTGAGCTGGGGCAGCCAGGCTTGCTACGTTACCAGATGGCAGGGGCTGGTCAGGCTGAGCATGGCGGTCACAAGAAGTCAGGGGGGAGGGCAGGTGATGGGTCTGGCCGGCAAGTGAGGTGAGGGAATTCACACCTGTTTCAGGGGAGAGAATGTGGCTTTGTTGTTTCCTGGGCCTGCAGCTAGTAGACCCACCCCTCCCCGGAGGAGACCCGGCCTTGCCCAGGGAGCTGTCACCCAGGAGCCCGCCTACTCCCAGAGCCAGGAAAGACTGCCTCTGCCCCACTAGAGGCCGGGCCCAGGTGTAGGCTCTGGCCCCCCTGGTGAAGGGCACTGGGTGCATGGACCGCTCACTGGGGGACTTCCCCCACCCCCAGGTCTGGGGAGGCTGGCCAGGGTGGGGCTGGCCCACCAGCCCCAGTGAAAACCCGCTGTTCCCCTGGCAGCAGCACCTGCCTACCCCCCCCCATCCCCACCCGCCGCCTGCGTCAGGGGAGCTGTCCACGCTTGCACCCGGCTTCCCAAGCGATGAGACATGGCTCCCAGCCTGCCTCCCCAAGCCGCTGGCAGCTCACACCCTGACATCTGGGGAGCTGCAGATCCCGGGAGCGTTCCCAGAGCCCCTCTCCCTGGGCAGTAGACCTGGGACCCTGGCCCTCTGGAGGAGGGAGACCAGCCATGGACTGTAGGGAAATGAACCTGGATCCCCCTTTGAGAGCTCCAACCAATTCCCCCAACAGAGCCTCGAGGGTGCAGCCGAGGATCAGAAAGGAACCAAGGGTGAGTTCGTGTGGACTGGGCCCCCGAGCTGAGCAAGGCCCCAGGAGAGCAGATTCTGGGAAAAAAATGTGCACACAGAGATGGGTGTGTCTGGCCCTGCCTTCTGGACAGAGACTCACATGTCCTCCCTCCCAGGTTCCCCGCTGCCACAGGGAGCCACACCCATCGCCCCATGCGGGCCTGTCTCAGGCTACCTTTGTGAAGAGGGCATGTACCTCTCTGCTAGGCCCCCATTCATCATTTCCCTCCTTCTGAGTCTGTCTCTCTCAAATACTTCGTTTCCGCTATCGAGGGGTGTGTTATACACAGTCAAATGCACAGACCTCCAGGGTACATTTTGATGAGTTTTGGTAAATGTATACGAATCAAGCTATAGCACGTCCCCAGCCCCCCTGAGAGTTCCTCCCAGTGAAGACTCACCTGTGGGCAGGGCCTGTGTCACAATCATCTTTGTGTCTCTCCTGCACCTGGCACCAGGTACTGGTTTGTACGTGGAAAGGTTTTCCCACATTGGCTTATCTTCCCTGCACAAAGGGACACTTCACACCTTCTCCCTAGTAAAGGGTGTCTCTGGGTACCCTGGTTGTGTCCAGAGACTTCTGTGGGCTTGGGAGAGCCCCGCTGAGCTCATAGGGTCCAGGCTAAATCCACTCACCATGGTCTCTTTGCTCCCTATCTCTGAACTCTGTTTGCGGCTCAAGGGTCCCCTCACTCCCTGTGTGGTGCTACTTGGGCCCACAGGATCCGGGAGGGTGGGGAGCTGGGGAGCTGAATGCCCTGCCTATTCTGGGGGAACTGACAGCTGAGACTTGAGTTTGAGCAGTGCCCGGGGAGGCCAGCCCGCTCTGACCTTGGGAGGCAGTGGGGCTCCAGGATTGGCCGCCACCTGCCCCAGAGCTGGAGTTAGCCCCCTCGTAGCCACAGAAGCTTTGACTTCGGTGCTAGACCTTGTACCTTGTTCTTGCTATGACTGGGGCAAGGCCTAATTCCCTAATCTATAAAATGAGGAGGTTATAAAGAAGGGACCTCAACCTTTTGTGGCACCAAAAATATCTTTTCAAATAATGATATTTGAAATCCTAATACATTAAGCAGATAAAAGTGGAGCCACTCAGACTCGGGCATGAGGGGTTCAGAACCCCAGCCACCAAGAAATGCCCTCTCCCCTTCCCACAGAAGCTCCAGGTGGCCCCAGTGAGATCCTTGAGTTCCTTTCACACTTTGAAGTCCCTGGTGTTAGAGCCCACTCCAGACGTGGAGACACGTGGATGCCAGGTCATCCTGAGACACCCCCTTCCTGTGAAGGGGCAGGTGTGGCAGCCAGGTTCTCCCTTGCAGAGTGATCTACTGGCAGAAAAGAGGGAGAGGAAGTGACCAATTTTTGATTAAGCATTTACTGTGTGCTGTAAGTCTTTATATCCATGACCTCATTTATTTCGCATGACCATCCCACAAAGGGGTTGTTACTACCCCGTTTTACAGATGAGAAGTATGCTCAGAAAGTACAGAGGAATCCGCTTGGGATTACACAACTGGTTCCCTCCAGGAATGTCAGGTCATGATAAGGAGTCCAGCAGGGTGGAAGAATCCTGGTCCAGACGGTCATCTCTGTTGTGCTGGGAGATTTACATCACCCAACAGTCACTCAGCAAACATGCCAGGCATGAAGCAGAGACTCTGTGTCATGGCAGGAGTGGGGGAATTCTTTGCTCAGGGACTGTCGTCACCAGGAAGTTCGTTGTGTTTTCCCATGCTCAGGGCAGCAGAAGGTGGGAATGTAGCTTCTTTCAGGGCTTCTGTGACCAGGTAGACCAGATGCCCTAGGCTGGACTGCTCGTGGCCATGGAGGGGAGTGGGGCCTGGTGTCCTGGTGGACTGAGGACATCGAGAGTGGCAAGTAGGAAGCACAGGGCTAGATTCCTGAGCCCAGCTGCTCATTGGGCAAGACAAGCCAACAGGCAAGGGGCTCTTCAGGCCTCCCTGGAGGTCTGGGTTTCTAGCTCTTTCCAGGCAGGCATGAAGCCTCCTGAGCACCAAGCAAGTCTGCTCCTCTCTGAAGTGGAAGCTGCTTAGGGCAGAGGCTGCTCCGCCTACTTCCCACCCTGCCTGAGGCCCATCCCTGGGCTGCCCCTTGGAATGTGTTAAGTGAAGTTGTGGGGAGAAAATTTGGGGCTGGATCCTGTTGTTCCCAAATCCCCTCAGGGACAGAGATCCAGAGAGGCCTTTTCTTTGTCCCTTCCTCTCCCTTCCTTTCCCTTCCCCCAGGTAGGGGACCTGATCAGAGCCAAGCCGGCAGGAATGGGACCCACAGTTGGGCTGGATGCCTCACCATTTAGCCTAGAGCTGCTCCTGGGAATGTGGAAGATGGGGGGTGGGGAGGAATGTGATAGAATGGCTGATGGGCTCCGGGGCCAGGAGAGAATCACACCAGCCAGGGGCCTCCTGCACAGAACCTGGCAGAGGTCAGGAGGAGGAGCTCATGGTTGTTAAATGAACGAATGGATGAATAAATGCATATTTTATTATTTCCTTTGTCCAGACCAGTCTCTTGGCCTTAATACTCTTTGTGTCTCTAGCTGGAAAATCTGTGCTGTCCAATACCACACCAGGCCATAGAGTGTTGGTCTCAAACACTTCATATGAGAAAAAGAAGGCTAGAATATCTCAATCATTTTTTATATTGATCACATGTTGAAATAACATTTTGGATATATTGTGTCAAATAAAATATATTATTAAAATTAATTTCACCTGTCTCTTTTTACTTTTTTAAATGCAATCACTAGAAGAACTTAAATTACATACATGGTTCGCATTATATTTGTTGGACAGCCATGATCTCAATGTGTCTCTTGGTGGATCCCTGCCCTGTCTGGAACCCTAGGGCTTTGTGTGGCATATAGCCCTACTCTACCCTCCTGATTGGCCGACCTCCGGGCCTGTGAATGAGGTCCAATGGTCAGAGGCCTACTTGTTGTACTAGATAGCCTATCAGTGCTGGCAAAGAAAAAGCCCAGGGAGGCCACCTGATGATCCGAGGCCACAGCTGGAATGCAGATCTGAGTAGGGATTGGGAGTGGGAAGGAAATCAAGCACGACGTGGAGAAAAGGGGCCAGCAGAAAGACCATGCACCCAAGGTGCCTCGCCACCTTATTTGTGCCATTCCATTTAATCCTCATGACATTTTATGGGGTAGATAATACTATCTCTATTTTATGTCAGGAAACTGAGGCTCTGACAAGGTTGTTGAAGCCAGTCTAGGTCACATGCTTAGTATGTGGCCGAGCCATGATTCCAATAAAATTTATTGGACTTCAAAGCCTGGACTCTTAACCTCTAGCTTGTCCTCTGTGCTGGTTTCAGAGTCCTGGAGGCAGGAGTGGGGTTTGAGAATTCCATCCATGGGAGGGGAAGGGATGAGCTTCAATGGTCAAAGTGATGATGGGGGTAGGACGAATGTTCTCAGAGGACAAATCTGAGTCCCTCTATGAGTCTGAGCTTACTAACAGCCCCTGCCATATATGGGGAGAAGGCTGAACAGCTTCACCACAGTTGTCCAGCAGTGAGAAGTGGGGCTGGACCTAGAGGCCAAGATGCCTGGGCCATGACTGTTTCGTGATCCAGGCGATAACCAGTTTCCACTGGGCTGCTGAAGTCCGGATACGCAAGGGAGCTGGCTCAAAACAGAGCCCTTGGGTTTCGGATCCCAAGGCCCTGGGCTCTGGGGAAGATGAGGAAGCCCGAGACCATTTTATTGCCACTTGCTATGTAATTAATGACTTAATGACCTTTTGGGAGGCAAAGGAGCCATTTATGGCCTCTGAGAGCATGACCCCAGTTGAGAGCTGAGTCTCCATGCCCTGCAGGTTCAGCTGGGTGTAGTCACCACCATGACCTTTGCCTGCTTTGTAGCTTCAGTCTTCCTGGCCCCCTCCTCTCCTGGGCCTGGGGAATCTCCATAGAGGACCTCAGCCTAAACCAGACATGGCCCACTGCTACTGGAAGCCGGTCCCAGCGCTCAGGACCTTGTTTGTAGTGACACGGGATGGCACAGATCATTGTTCTCTTCCCTGTCCAGTCTCATCACCCTTATGCTTTGAGGGCACTTCCTGTTGTGTTCACACACACAGTCACAAGGTCCTTCCTCAGAGCCTTTGTGTGGGACCTTCCTCACTCTGCCCAGGACAGCTCTCCCTCAGAGTTCTGTTCTACCACTGAAGGCCAGGTCCGAGCATGGCCAGCTGGCTTCCTGGCTGCACTTGAGTCCCCAGTCTACCCTGTGCTTTGTGCCTCTGCTTTGTACTCTGCCTACCATGTTCTCCCCTTGTTTTCTCTGTCTGGTCTGTTTCCTCAACCAAAAAATTGGAGATGATACTACCTACCCCACAGATCCAGAAGGGTTAAGTGAGATAATCCATGATGTGTCTGGAAAAACAGATGCTCTCCAAAACAGCTTGTCCTGCAAGGTCCAGCTCAGAGCCGACCTCTTCTAAGAAAGCTTCTCCTGTCTCCTGCCCATCCTGTCATCAGAGTGGTAGACGGAGCTCATGAAAAGAGCCAGTGCATCTAACCCACGGCAGCCTGCAGGACCTACCCCTTCTGCTCTAGGACTGATTTTTTGGCTACAATCCCTTTCAGCTTTCCTTCAGTGTTCCTAAGTAATGCTTTTGATGATTTCTGCCAAAATGGCACATGCTTGTTATAAAAATTCAAGCAGCACAGACATCTGCATAGAAGAAAGTAATCACTCACCCCAGATCCTACTACCCAGAAATAACCAACATAAATATTTGCTGAACATCAGTCCCGACATATCTCTAAGCATCGATACAAATAAAATGGTAGGTAGATGATGGACAAACAGAAATAATTATCTAAGAATGGGATCATATATTACATGCTTTTAAAATATAGAAATGTTAAGTTTAGGTGTACTTACATATAACAGGAAATAAAATGAAAAATAAAACTGAAGGCATTATTGTATCTTGGATAAATGTTCCTTAACCCCAAGAGACATTTGTACCTAAAAACTGCCTCTATGTATAAGAAAATGAATTGTTTTTCAAAATCATTTTCAAAATCATAAAAAAGGTTTTAGTCATTGATTTTTTAAAATTATGCTTTCATTGGAGACAGTGTGGCTGATTCTGCTATGAAAGACGAGTGGTAAGCACCCTGCACTTCATCCCTCCACTTCTCCCACGCCCTGATTTTTGTTGCTTACACAACTTTCATTTTGTTGGGAGTTTTAAATGTTTATATTCCGCAACTTTATTTTTAACTGGATGTAATGCTCACCACCCGCCCTTTCTTTGGCTTCTTTACTTTTGAGTTCTTTAGCTTGAATCATTCATGGCTTTCTGCCTCTTATTGTCAGATCTTCAAGACAGGCTCTCACATCTGAAGCTACCTGTTGCCTTTAGACTTACTTGGTGTAGTGCCTGTGGGTCATGCATTCTGTGCCTCCGGATTTCGTGAACATTACTTCTGGTCTTCTGGCATTGACTATGGAGAAGTCTGAGGCTAACTTGGGTTTCTCCTCTTGTAATGACTTGTTTTTTTTTTTTTTTCTGCCTGAATGCCTGAACAATTCTTTAATGCTTTGAAAGTTCAGTAACATAAATAGGATGTGTCTCGGTATTGACCATTCTCCATCTATTTTTTTTCTGGAATGCCACGTGCCCTTTCTCTCGGTAAACTCAGTCCTTCCTTTATTTAAAGGAAAATTTTTCTGTACGATAGCCCTAAATAGGGTGGCTCAGTTGGTTAAGCATCTGCCTTTGGCTCAGGTCGTGATCCCAGGGTCCTGGGATCAAGTCCTGCATTGAGCTCCTTGCTCAGGGGAAAGCCAACTTCTCTCTCTCCCTCTGTCTCTCCCCTCTGCTCACTAGCTCTCTCTCTCTCTCCCTGACAAATAATAAATAAAATCTTTTTAAAAAATAGCCCTAAATATCTTTTCTATTTCTTTTGTGTAGTTCTCTACTTTAGGGATATTAATTATTCTTATATTAGCTGATCTTCATTTGTTTCTTTTTTGTCCTCCAAACCTGTTATCTTCTCTCTAATTGTTTTTATCTCTTTTTCTTTGTGTTGATTATGATGGGTTCGAGCCTTTCCTTAGTGCCATTCTATTTTTAGCCTTCTGTGTTGTTGTTTCTAAATCATTCATTAGATTAGTAATTGTATTTAGTTTTCACTTTGTTTTGCTAACCCTGCAACCTCTTTTCATCTCATTCAGTTTTATTATTATCTAGCCTTTGAATGTTGCATTAACATGCTCCCCAAACATGAAACACGAGTGAGAAATTTGTTTCTGTTTTTAGTTTAGATTTTCTTCCAGGAGGGATTTTTCACCTATCGTTTTCATGCTGCATTCCTTCCTTTCTGTCTCCCTGCCCCCATAGTAGATTTTCAGAGTTGCTGTGCTATTTCTTTTTCATATTGCTTATGCTAACATGAGCAGCTCTGTCCACACCCTCTATTAGCTTTGATATAAAACGGATGAATCACATTAGTTTTGTATGGTTCCCTCGATTGCCTCATGCATGTAAATCTTGCCCTCGTGCCTGCGGCATCCCAGAGACAAGAACCATGCTTCATTCTTCTCTGTTCCCTGCTATACTGCTGGACCCCGGCACACACAGCTGGATGTCTGAGCTCTGACTAGAATGATGAAGGGTTAGAGCTATATTAAGTTCTCAAGTCCTGAAAGAGTTTTTTATACTGACAGTATTCTCCATGGTAGTTCTGAAAGTTTACTGGGGACAAAACTAGAAAAAATGTGTTTAAATTATAGCAAGAGAAATTGAGATTACTCAGAGAACATAGCCTGCTAAGTTCCAAGAATTTTCCTGCTGCTAATTAATTTTATAGGGAGCAAAAATCTTTGGGTTATTTCAGTGTGGGGAGGGATTTGGCTCACCTCATCTTCTCTAGGCACAGAGTTTTCTTTGCAAAGTTCCTCCACCCAGATCCACCCTGTTGGGAAAGGCTTTCTTGAATAATTCCAACAAAAGCCACCACTTATTAAATACCTACTCCATGCCAGGCACTCTACACTTATCTTGACACTTAATCCTCTCAAAACTATACTGCAAGTGAGTTTTCATTAGTTTCCTTTTGTAGATGAGAAAACTAAAGTTCAGAGAAGTTAGGTAACTAGTCCAAGGATCCAACCTGCTGAACTTCTGAGACAGGAGCACAAAGCCACCCGGTCTAGCCTCAAAGTCTATGCCCTTCTCCTGTCTCCCAGATTGGCTTTCAACAAGTGTGAGTAGGTTTAGAAGAGGCAAGAGAAATATGATGGGACTTGGAAGACAGAAACCAAACAGGTGTTCTAGAAAATGGAAACTAAAGGGATGAAATGGCAGAGTAAGTGAAAGGTCTGGGTAGAGACCCAAAGGAATTGAAAGCAGGGATTCCAATGGGTATTTACACACCCATGCTCAAAGCGACATTATCCACAATCCACAATCCAAAAGGTGGAAGCAACCCACATGTCCATGCAGAGATGCACGGATAAACAATAGGTAGTATATACATACAATGGAATATTATTCAGCCTTAGTAAGGAAGGAAATTCCAACACCTGCTCCAACGTGGATAAACCTAGAAGACATTATGCTAAGTGAAACAAGCCAGTCATGGAAGGATAAATATTGTATGATTCCACTTACAGGACCTAGAATAGTCAAATCAGGAGACACAAGCGGTAGAAGGATGGTTGCAGGGGTGAGGGGAATGGGGTGGGAAGAGGGAGTTAGTGTTTAATGGGCACAGAGTCTCTGTTTGGGATGATGAAGCGGTTCTGGAGACGGACGATGATGAGGGTTGCACAGCAATTGATGCACTTACTGCCATTGATCTGCACATTTAAAAATGGGTCAAGTGGTAAATTTCATGTTATGTATATTTTATTGCAATTTTCTAAATGCACACAAAATATAAGCTGGACCTGGAGGTTTCTTTAAAATTCAGATTCTTAGGCTTCACCCCGGTCTTGGATGGGTTCCTAAAATGTGCCTTTTAAAAGAAGTACTTTCAGATGAGTCTCAGGCTCTCTAGTTTAAGAACCATTGGCTAAATAAGATCAGAGCAAAGACACTTGGTTAATGACAAGAAACTGGGCTGAGGAGTCTGTAGAATGACCAGGGTCTTCCCAAGGCCAGGGGGCCATGTCCAGGAGCCTTAGGAACCCTGCACCACTTTCCCATTTCAGCTGGAGCAGGACTGTCTCCTTGGCAGCCTGCTGTCTCCGTTAGAAGACCATCTTCCCTGGAGAGATCTGACCCGGCAGCCTCAGCAGGAGAAGCTCCAAGATAGGGTCGGGGAGAGCTACCCCACATCTGCTGTGGCCTGGCACCAACGGCAGAGCTGTTCCTGTAGAATGGGAGGCTCTGGGACGAGAAGGACCTAACACCTCATCACTGTCAGACTCCCCTGTACTCCCCTGTAGCCCCAAGTCTGGATTCCAGGATGATTCATTATGCACAGAGGGTTTTCCCCAGGGAAGTGTCCGCAGGAAGCGTCTGGGAGAGGGTGGACATTGGCTGTGAGCCAGAGCGTGTGGCATCACCTAGCAAATGGGGGTGCTGTCATCATTGTTTTTATTCTCCATGGACCAGGCCCCTCCCCTACTCAAAACAGTCCATTATTGGCTGTCATGGATCCCAACAGGAGGACGCTGTAAGGTCACCTGAATCAGGGGCTAGGAGTCCGCTGAGACTCTCATCTCTTCCCTCTTCTCTCCTCTGTGTGTCTCTCCATGCACTGGGGTTCTCTACTTGCGGGTCAACACGGTGGACACATGGGTCCCCGCCACCCAGAGAGGCTCACTCTCAGGACTACTGTGTTTGGAGCAGATGAGGTGAGGCTGAACCAGTCAGTGACGGCCTGGGACAGAGCCTCACACCTTATAAGCAGGGTGCCTTGGAGTCCCGCTGCTGCTGCCGCCGCACCCATGTTCATTGGAGAGGGGAGTTGTTCTCAAAACAGGTCCGAAACTCCCATGGTCCCAATACTCTCCCGGGGCTCCTGGGTACCTTTGCATGGCACAGAAGAACTCCCAAGAGCTGTCCCAGCTCCACCCCAACCCCCAGTCTCCCCACACTGCTGCCACATCCCTGTCCTTCTGTGCTCTTCCTGCCTACAAAAAGCAGAGTAGGGAAGAAACCGTGCTAGGTCCCAAACCAGTCCTTCTGGTTCCCAGTCTCAGCCCTTCCTCTATCTCTGGTTGCCATGAGTTTGGTGGGTAATGTTGTTGCTGGGTTTCAAATCTCTCATCATATAATCCAGAATTTTTTTTTCTTCCTTTCCCTGTAGTTCTGTGATTAGGCAAATCCAGAAGGTTTATTGCCCCGGGAGGAATATAGAAAAGGGGAGATGTAAAGAAGCTTCCACCCAACAGGAGGAGAAAGGAGAAAACCCTTCTGTGGCCTGGGAGAGGGAGCAGGGCAGGGAGACACGAATGTTCGGGTTCCAGACAGGGAAGGAAGAAACGCAAGTTAGGGCTGGGAACACACAGAGATGTTTGGTGGGGATCCCCATGCAGGAGTCTTGCTCTTAGCTTCTTAGCATAGAGACCTAGAAAAGGGCAAGCCCGTCAGAAAAGCCTAGTGATCCCCTTGGGACCACATCTGAAAAGGGACAGGGCAGCTGATTATGAATGACCAAGGAGGTATCTAGAGAGATGATCCTGTGCTCTTGCCCCCTGGCTCCCCACCACCTTTTTGAGGCATGTGGGACACCCAGAAGGTCCTGCCAAAGGATCTGAGAGTCTGGACCGGCAGACATGCCAAGGAGTCACGGCTGGAGTGGGCAAAGCAGCCAGAAGGCAGCAGGGTGGTGCACCCAGGCTGGGAGGGAGTTTTTGTCATGGCCAGGACTCAGGGCTGGCACAGGATGGGATCTGGCTGGCAGGGAGACGGCCACGCTCCTTGGGAGAAACTCAGGGCTTGGCCTCAGACAGGGCAGAAGGAGCTGGAAACTGAAGGCAGAGGGCGGTGCGCACCCTCACTCTCCAGGATCTCAGAGGTGCCTCCGGGGCATCCTTGGAATAGGCAGGATCAGCCCTGATGGGGAGTTTTGATTTTGAACGGCTCACTCCCCCAAATAACTGTGAATGAATATAAAAGAGCTTATTCTGAATAAGCACCCCAGTTACCTTAAATGGGCAGTTTGGTTTGTTTTCCGTTATGGATTTCCTACCATCATCAAAATCCGAAAGGGAGCCTGGGAGTTCCATAGGATCAGGTATAAACAATAAGCTAATTTACTTTTTCTCCCTTTTTGCACATTTAAGTATATTCTGTACACCTTACACATTGGCAAACCTACACCTTCACACCTAGAAACTAAGAACTACCCTCCTCAGGGTCAGAGACCCCCAAAGGCCTGCAGCGTAGTACAGAGTGGCTCTGGTTTTGTCCAGGACTGGGCTGGGCATCAGGGCCGGTCGGGGATCTCCGGAGGCCCTGGGCTCTGGCTCACAGCGGGCTGCTGTTCCATGGCCAGTTGGGGTGAGTAACGCCTCTCCTATTGTCAGACCAATGATGACGGTATAATCAGCACAAACAGCAATTAGGGTAATTGTTCTGTTTAGACATAACCAGACTTCACTGCATGGGTCGGGAGAGAGTCTACACCTGCCAGCCTCTCCGAGGGCTGCACACTGCCGCTTCTGGCTCGTCAGGGTGCCCACCCTGCCAGGTGCTCGTGCTAGGGGAGGCGGTGGGATGCCAAGGTGGGGTGAGGGGAGGAAAGCTGCTGCCCTGGGAAGTCCCGTTATCTAGGCCTGGGAGGGCGGGGTGGGAGCTCTGAGCACACCTCCAGCACCCAGTGGCACTGTGCATCCCGCTGCCTGCTTACACCCACAAACCGCATCACCATGGAGACTGACCGCTGCTCCCGCCAAACCCACGCATCTTCAGGCGGCAGGCAGTTTCCCAAGGAAAATGAAATGCAGCTCCCCCTGACCTGAGCCAGCTGGCCTCCCTCCCACCCCAAGCCCCGAACTCCAGGCCTCACTCAGGTTCCCCAGCAGTTCCAAGTGGAAACACATATGCTCTCTGGGGATCTGGAAGAGGAGATGGTCCCACCTCAGGGCAGTAGGGGAGCAGAAGAGGTTGGGTGGAACCTGGGGGAGGGGGACTTTGGGGACTAACTGGACATTTTATCATGACCTGGCAGGTTGGATTCCAGGATAGGAGGGGAAAGAACAGGTGAGGGCAGAAGCAGCGGACTCGCCTTGATTGCTCCCATTGTGTAAATGGGAGAAGGGTCAAGAGGAGGAAGGATGGCCCAGTGCCTTCTTTGCACGGGCTCTTCTATGCTGTTGGTCCTCTCAGCGGTCTTCTTATATTTTATCTTTATAACGAGCCTGTGAGGTGGATGTCCCCCCCCCCATTTCACGGGCTCAGAGAAATGAAGTGCTCGCCTAAGAGGTCCTTAGCTGTGACAAGTGCTGGTCTCGAGCCGAGTTGAGGGGCTCCAAATATCAAGTCTTAATCATAGTTTTGGTGATCTTTTTAAGAACATTTATTTGTACATCACTTTAGAGCTTGTGAAGTGTTCTTGTACCGAACAGGAGTCTGGTTCTTTAAACAGCACCCTAGGGAAGGCAGTGACAGAGACGGTGGCATTTGACAGATTATGGTTAGGTGACCTGTCCGAAGACTTGTTACTTCAAGTGTGGTCTGAGGCCCCGCAGCATCGGCAGCCCCTGGTTGCTTGCTAGAAATGCAGGCCCTCAGGCCCCACCCCGGACCAGATGAATCCGAAACTGCGTTTTAACAAGATCTCTAGGGGATTCCGTGCACGTTAAGATTTGAGAAGTGCGGACTTTGAGCATCTATTCCAACACCCTCATTTTACAAGCAGGGAGCCTGAAACCCAGAGAGGGCAAGTGACTTGTCCGAAGTCACACAGCAAGTTGGTGGCCAAGCCAGGCCCAGAACTCTGCTTTGTACCAGGTGGAGTGAAGTACTGAGGAAGGGCAGTGCATTCTCCTTCTCCTTCACCACCCATCTTGTTGGGCCCCACTCAGTTCCCACTCCTCACAAAGCTGGGGAGACTGGCTGAGCCCCACTCGGAACATCTCAAAGAAGGTACAGTGAATTCTGAGGAATTTTCTGGAAAAAAGAAAAGAGCTAACCTTCTTGTTGGAGCTTGGTAGACATAACCAAGGAGGGAGGTAGATGGACCTTCAGAAAAACAAGGTCTTGCCCAGTAGCCCTGTGCTGGCTCTCTTCCTCAGCAGGACCTCAGTTTACCCATCTCAAAAGGGAGTATCGGGGGCCTGCCAAGGCTCATAAAACTGCCTGAGCTTTCAGAATGAAAGCCCTGTGGAAAGACAAAGTCCCATTATGTCTTCTTGTGTTTAACTGTGGCTGTGTTGCACTGACTGCCTGAAGACACCCCATTAAGTGGGAAGTATGAAAATGATGGGCCACCAGGGCTGAGAGGTTGGCAGTTATTAAAGGCTGGGCCCTCCTGACTTCCTGGCAGAGGCGTAACTGGCCTCATAAATTCCTCCCGGGGGAGAGCTGACGTCGTCCGAGGCCGCTTCTCTTCTCCCAGAGTCGCTGGTGCATCAATCTGTCCTTGGCACGGAGTGAAACCAAACAAAAAGTCAGTGGCAAAGGGGGCAGAGCAGAGGGGTGAGAGGCCGGCTGTCTGGTGCTGAGCGGGAGCCAGCCGGTCCTTGCGTGGTACCATTGCTGAGGGACTGTGTCATTCCGGTGTGCCCCCCCGCCCCGCCCCGTGTGGCTCCGGGCTGGTCCCGGGTCTCACATACCCGCCAGCCATGCGCTGAGCGGGTTTGCTGAGAGAGGCTGACAGCTCACGTCAGGTGACTGACAGAGTTTCAAGTTAGCGTCTGTTTCCTAGGGTGGCCACACAAATCACCACAAACAACAGAAATGCATTCCCCCACAGTTCTGGAAGCCAGAAATCCAGAATCCAGGTGGTTCCTTCCAGAGGCTCTGAGAGAGATTCCACACTTACTCCAACTTCCGGCGTTGCGTGGCTATGGTGACGTCGCTCCAGGCTCTGCCTCTGTCTTCACACGGCCCTCTCCTCTGGGTCTCAGATCTCCCCTGCTTTTCCTTGGAAGGACACTTGTCATTGGATTTAGGGTTTCACCTAAATCTCGGATGATCTTATCTCAAGATTCTTTACCTAATGACATCTGCAGGGACCCTTTTTGCAAATAAGGTCAATTTGTGGGTTCTGGGAGTGAGAATATGGACATAGATTTTTGGGGGGAGGCCACCATTCAACCTCCCACAGTGTCCCCCAAAGACTGTACTTTGGCAGGTTTTCTCCATCCCAGAAGGGCCTTGTGGTATGTGTGGGGTGGTGTGGAGGAAAAACGCTGGCTTGGAGTTGTAGGAAGGACTTCTGAAACTCAGCTCTGCCACTCACCAGCAGAGGTTCTGGGCAAGTCCTCCATGAGCCTCAGTCTTGTCATCCTTACAATGGGGTGACAACTGGGTTGAATACTCCTCTCAGGGAATGGATGGGCAGATCCCAAGAGGCAAAGGACAGAGAACCACTTTGTAGAGAACTGGATAGATGTGGAGCATTATTGTGATTCTACTAGCAAACAGATGAGAGCAGATGCAAAACCCAGCCACGCCAGCAAGTAATCAGCAGTATTCACTCTTTTTGAGTCATCACATGATTTCCCTTTGCCACACTAGGAGTGAAAACTCTTTGTCCTGGACTACAAAGTTGCCTTGCACAGTTCTGTGCTGTCCATTATCGCTTGTTTTCCAGAAGGTCTCCAAATTCTGTCTCTCTTGTCACATTGCCCACTCTCCCCAGGCCCATCCTCATCCCTAGCCTGAGCGCTGGAGCGTAAGCAGGACTGCAGAAGTCACCAGGGGAATCCTGCACTGACCCCTCTTGCCAACCCAATCCCAGTGATTCCTGCTTGGCTGACCGATTTCCAAGACGGTGAGGGGGTGGAGTGTGGAAGAAAGAATCCTCTGTCATAGAGGCCCCTCAGGGTCTTTCTTGGGGCAGGAGGGGCTTGAAAGGCACCTGTCAAGGTCAAAGACTGGCAGGCACAGAGCATGTCTACAGGCCCCTTGGAAAGGAGTGAGGGGTACAGATTCTCCTGGCCTGCCCACCCTGCCCCTTCACTTTCAACAACTGTGGCAGCCAGTGGACAGCTAAGACCAGAGACAGTTGGAGGGTCCAGGTGTCATATGACCGACCCCATAATTCCTCAAGAGCGTTTTGCCAAAATAGGCCCAAGTCCAGGTCCAACTCCAGCAGGGCCCAAAGTCAAGGCCTCTGGTATGAAAGGACCTAGAAAGAGGGCAGGGATAGGTGGGAGCAGAAAAGTGCCGAAAGGGGCGTCTGGTCACAGGGATGTCGTAACAGAGCACACAGATGGAATGTAGATCAACAGGACAAACGTTTACTGAGCCATTGCAATATCCAGGGCCCTGCAGGAGGCTTGCTGGTGATGCAAAGAGCTTACAGTGTTCCCGGGGGGAAAGCAACTTGTGCTAAGTGACACAACAGAGGTACAAATTATACCAAAAGCTAGAGGAGTGACGGGAGGACTTTCAGCTCAGAACATCCGGGGAGCCAGTGGAGGGAAGGTGGGAACATCTGAGATGGGCTAGGTAGGCAGGGTGGGCAGGACAACAACGGGATTGAATGGGCAGCGGGAGCCAGCATGAGTGACCTGTCGTGGCTCCTAACTCAGATCCAGTTGGTGGCAGCCTACAGATCTGGAAGCAGCTCTGAGCACAGATCTGGGAGGCACCTGGCCCACTGCTTGTGATTGGTGCTCCTTATAAGAAGGCAGCTGGGCTGGACTGTTCTCAGGAGGCCTTGACCATGGCCATGGGGCAATGCAGACAGGAGGCTCTGCCACTCAGCAGGTTCTTAGCCTGGCCCAGGGCCCGGAGCGTCATGGCTCCCCATCAGTGCCCATCCACGGCCTGGCAGGCTGCTGGCCCAGCAGCTCAGAGCAGAAACACTGTCGGGGTGCCAGCTGCCCTGGGTGTGGCTGCCCTGTCTGCAGGCGCGGGCGGGTGACTCATCAAATTACCATCGAGGCTGTGCGGGGCTGGGGTTGGGGCTAGGCAGGCGACTGTGAGGCAGAGACCGGGAGAGCACGGCTGCCCAGCTCTTTGGGCACACACCCCACGCAGCTGCCAGCTTCATGGCTCCCACAGCCTTTCCCTGGGCTGCGGCCCCGCCTCCCAAATGCTAGTGCTTCTTCTAGCACAGGGCAGCAGGAGGGGCAGCTCCAGGAACCGCCACCACCTGGGCTCCTCTCCTGCTTCGGCTTCCCTTCAAACATTGGGCCTGTCACTCAGCCCCTACCCCCATCATCTCCCAGAGGAGGGGGGAACCGTGCCCCCGTGGTGGGGGAAGCAAGACCCAGACACCCAGGCCTCCACAGAGACATGTCACTGTGCCTCTTCTGACAAATCAAGGAGCTAGACCAGATGGTCTCCGAGGTCCCCTCCACCTCTGAAGTTCTGATGTTTCTGACGGTAATCATGGCAGAACCACGTTGGAAGCAGCAGTACTGGGCCAGGAGGGGAGGAGAGACGGGGGCGTTAGGAGAGAGGTCAAGCAGAATCTGGAAGGAGGCTGGCCCAGCTCCCAGGAGAGGGAGGAATGTACGAGGCTCTGAGCTTAAGGAGGAGAGGCACACGCTGGGAATCAGATAATATTGTCAAGTAGAAAACAGAGGAGAGGGCAGTCAGATAAAAGACCAGAGGTGCTACAGGAGGAAGGAAGGAAATTCTGCTTATTATTAAGCACCTGCAGTATACCAAACACTGTGTTAGATATTTTATATAGGTTTATGGTCCCAAGAGCTCTGGGAAGTCAGTGTGACTAACTTAATGTTACAAATGAAGAGACTGAGGTACAGAGAGAGGTGAAGTGGCTGGTTCAAGGTCACACAGCAGCAGTAGCAATGCTGGGCTGCAAAACTGGCTCTGCTCACTCCAAAGCCCCGTTCTTGTTTTCCCAGGGTGCCTCTCTGGGAAGGCCCTGGGGTCTGTGCTCAGGGGGCTTCTGCTCCGCAGAGAGCTGAGGGCTTCCCGAGGTCCTGAGGCTGGGGCTCAAGGCCAGAACCTTGGTCCTGCCAAAGGCTTGCAACACAGCACTGCTGGCCTGGTGGGAGAGGACAGATGGAAAGGCAGGGCCCGGGAATGCTCGTATCAGGAGCGCACAACTGGAAATTTGGGTTGGCAGAGGGGCGGGACGCAGAGCCGATCTAGTGCTGACAGCAGGCGGTTGGGACACTGCTGCGTTACTCATCACCTTCCCTCCTGCTCTCGCCGCGGCTCCACCCACCCCGCCCAGAGAGACCAGAATGGCAGCTCTGAGACAGTGAATTCTGCCCTGTTGGGGAGCCCTCGGTGCACACCCTGGCCTCGCACCTTAGCTCGCCAGCCCAGCCTGCCTTGGACTCATCCAGGCCCGGCTCTGCTGGCCTCTGCCCCAGACCCCCCTGCTCTCTCATCTCCAGCTGCCAGCCTTTCCTCCTCGTCTTCCTCCAGAGAGGAGCAGATGGGCATGAATGGGCACAAGCCACCCCTCTTGTCCAGGCCTTCGAGGATGGGACGACCCAGAGTCACGTGCTCGGACGTCCAATCAGGCTGCTTGCCAAAGGGCTTGGGGCGTGGCCTCTGCTCTTCCCAGCCCTCCATTTTCCCCGCATCCCGGTCCGGGCCTGGGAGGCTCTCTGTCCACCCTCTGTACCTTCCAGGCACAATGGTCCTGTGCAACGGACCTGCTGCTGGCACCCACAGCGCGGGTGTCAGCAGGTCCCACCAGGCGTCAGGTGGAGAGCATGGTCCATTCCTGCCCCGGTACCCTCAGGGCAGCGGGGGTCCAGGATTCCGAATGAGCTCCCTGCAGAGTTCGTCCATTCAGATGCTTGGGAAGATGGCTTCCTGGATTGGTTTCTCCCGAGATGACCGGGACAGGGCAAAGGGGTGGACACATTCTGACTTCCTGAAGTAAACGTCCCTTAGGAGGCAAGAAAGGCAGTTCCCGCGGCTCTCACGGTGCTCAGCGTGACGGCTCAGGGGCTGAGTGTGCTTTCCTGAGAGTGTCCCCCTCACCCGCGGAAGATGAGGACAAAGGTCATAAGAGAAACTGACCTTTAGAAAACAGCAAGCCTTGACCTGGGGGCATGGAGTCTAAATGATCCAGGAGACTCAGGGAAGAGCTTGCTCCGGAGCAAGAAGGGAAATTCAGTCCAACAAAACAGGCATCCACTGAGCACCCACGTGTACCCGCAACGTGGACAGCGGGGCAACGTGGACAGTGGGGCAAGGGAGACGAACAGCACACACATCCCTTCCCTCAGGCTGCCCAGAGTCACGCAGGCGGGTGCAAACGGTGGCACGGGACCAGAGCTTTAGCGCAGGTAGGCCCCAGAGACAATGTGTCCCAGGGGAGGGTATTGAATTTAGTTCAGGAATTCCTCACCGGAAATCAATAGGATGGACCTGTTGACAAGCGGCAGGAAGGCAGGAGGTGGGAGTGTCTTGTCACCTCCTTGGTTAAGGCCTCTCAATGGCCTCGTATCCCTCTCAGAATAAAATTCAAACCCAGACAGAGGTCTGGAAGCTCCAGCATGATCCCGCGCTGTCCCACACAGTGGCCGCTGGTGACGCGCGGCTAGCAAGCATTTGAAACACGGCTGGTGTGTCTAAAGAACTGAATTTCTCATTTCATTTCATTTGAACGGATTTAAATAGCCTGCATAGACAGAGAACGTTCCCCTTATCCCAGCAAGTTGTAGGGGACAGCACAGCCTGCCTGCCTCTGTGACCCTCTTGTGCGCACCTCCTCTCCCTCCCCATATTGGCCACACTGGTCTTTCGGATCTGAGAACATGCCAGGCTCATGGCCATTACATCCACTGTTCCCTCTGCCTGGAGCACCATCCCCCCACTCCTGAGATGGGCAGCTCCTCTCATGCTTCGGGGCTCAACCCAGGTACCCCTCTCTATTCTGCCCCAGCCTCTCATTCACGTCCTTCACAACACTTAATATCATTTGTAATCATTTTGCCAGCTCATTTACGAGTTTACTCTTTGTCTGCCCCCTTAGAACCTAAGCCCAGGGAGAGCAGGACCCCGGCTTTTTTCCTGGTTGTGTTCCCAGGGACTGGCATGGTGCATAGCCCATCTGGGCACTCAGCACCCACATAAGTGATGGGCTGAGAGGGCTCCACGCAAAGGAAGAAGCGTGTGTGCGAAGGCAGAGGCAGACATCTGCACGGGGCGAGTCGGTGGAGGGCTGGCAGGGAAACGAAACGATAAGGGAGACAATTTAAAGACTGGGAAGGTGATGGTGTGGTCCATCAGGGGAGGTTATAAGGTGCCTGAGTTAGGAAGCCACTGAGGAGCCTGCCACCTGACCAAAGGAGCTCAGCTCAGAAAGGCTGGACAGCAGAGAGCTGGCCTCTTGGCCACCGTCACTGTCCGTGATGTCCGAAGGTGCCTGGAACAGGGGTCAGTTACAGAAGAACAGGGCCAGATAAGGTGGCACCATGATGGCAAGCTTAGGGGTCCATAAAGGAAGGTTAACTCTTCCAACTCCCTAGGGGTATCTGCATCAGTTTGGGGTAGAGGGGGAATTGGTCCAGTCACCTGGAGGGGCTGGAAACTGAGCAAGGAGAAGCTTCAACCCAATCACTCAGAAGCAGTAGGAGCCCCAGAGGCCTCCTCTCAGCCTTCACCTGGCCCAGCCAGCCCCTCCTCCTCCCATCTCTAGATTGTAAGATCTATAAAGGCAGGACTTTGTCTTCTTAACCACTGGAGCCCCCATGCCTAGGCCAAGGCCTGTCGCATAGTAGATGTTCAATAAACACTTCTTGAGGGGCACCTGGCTGGCTTAGGCGGTTAAGCATCCACCTCTTGATACCCGCTCAGGTCTGGATCTCACAGTTGTGAGTTCAAGCCAGGCTGGGCCTGGAGCCTACTTTAAAATGCATACAGACATACTTGTTGAATAAATAAATCCATATTCTACTTTTTAATGAATGAAACTTGAGATCTGAGATCACAGGGTGTTTTACTTCCAAGGGCACTGGAAGCCCTGAGTGTCGAAAGAGAAATATGGGTCACAGGTCATGCTGGAGGGAAGGCAGCAAAGAGAATTAGAACCCCATCTGTGCTCATTCGTTCTAACACCTTTGAGGATGAAAATGTTCTCATCTTGTTTCAGAATCAAATCAAAATTAACTTCTTTCAAGATGTTTTTCCCAAACCACCCCACACCCTCTAAGCTCAAATTAACCCCTAACCCTTGGAATTTTTTAATCATCTAAAAATATGTTCTGAAGGTCACTTGAAAGCATTTCAGAGCTCAGCTCACGTGACAGTCTCACTGACATCTATCCTTCGCCTTAGGAGTGTTACCCTTTCTCTGGCCTGGTTCTGAGGCAGGGACCCACATTGGGGGGGGCGGAACTTAGGCAGGCAGAAGAGAGAGGTGATGGAAAAAGTTCTGGCCTGCTGGCTCAAAACCATACACTTGAGCCCCAAACCAATCTTTCCAGCCTGAATATACCTCACGCATCTTGGGCCAGAATGTGTGATTGACCCTCTCTTCCTTTCCTTCTCCCAGGTGGGAAGTCAGACCTTGGTCCAAAGCAAGTCTTCACCAATGACTTAACCTTTCTGGTGTGTTTCCACTTCCACAAAATAATACCTCCTCAGGGGTTACCAGGAGGATTACATCAAATAATAAATGAATAATAAATGCCAAGTGGACCTGCTCTCGGCTCTGCAGATATTAGCACTCCCTCCGTCCACTGCCAGGCTTCCCTTCACTCTGAGGTGGGGTGGGAGAGACAAGGAAAACATTGTCCAGAGGAGCTGGTTCGAGATTCTCCTGCCTTACATAGCCCCATGATCGACATCAGAATCCCAGAGTGTTAGGGCGAGGGCGGATTGGGTGAGCTATCAATCTACCTCTGTTCTTGACAGATTTGGTGCCAGGCCAGAGGCAGGGACTTGTTCTGGCATCATGAAGCTAGTTAGTGACACAGCTGGAACCAGTATCCAGGTGGCCTGACTTTCATGCCACGTGATGGAAATAGATCCTGCTAAAAGATTGATCCATGGAAGGATTTTGAGCCTGCTGCTTGTCACAGGGAAATCACGTGGAGGCAGCCCGGCACTGCCATGGGGCGCCCAGACTCTGGACCCTGGGTGCCTGTGTCTGGCCCTGTCTCTGCTACTTACCAACTTGGTGGCCCCACCGAGCCTCAGTTTCCTCACCTGAAAAAGACAGATGATGGCCCTGATACTGAGACCCTTCCATGTAGGATCAATGTAAGGATTCGGATGGGATGGTCTATGCAAAGGGCTCAGAACCATGCCTGGTTTATAGGCTTGCTGCTTGTAGGAACACAGCAAATGTTGGCTATTGCTATCAATATATCAAAATAATGTCAATGTCAAAATAATGGAGAAGTATCTAGAAAAAACTGAACTTTATATCTGGAAGCAATTTTAAAGGTGATCAGTTTCAACTTCCAGGGAATATGTATGGCCTTTCATAACAATATAGGCTGTGCCAATCACCTCCTTCAGGGCCCTTCCACATGCCAGAGGTAGCAAAATTATCATTATTTAAAGACATAATTAACATTTATTGTAGCGAGCATATTAGGGTTTAGATAGGCCAAATGTGTGATACAATGGAGTTGTATTTTATGTGCTGTCATGTATACTTTATAGTACATTGGGGCCCTTATATAATCCGTGAGCACTGTACTTTAATGCCCATTTTATAGGACTTTTATAAGATAGTGTGGAGGGAAGAGCAGTGGCCCAGAAGTCACCAGCCCTGATTAGAATGAAGGCTTTGCCACATATCAACTGGGTGACCGTGGGCAAGCTACCCCTTCGCCTCATCATTCAGAGGCTGGGCTGGATGATGTGCAAGGAGGATCCATCTAGCCCTGATAGCCTATGGCTGGAAGCAGAATCTTAAAATTTTAAGCAGCGATAGAGGTGTATGGATGTTGAACCTTTGTATCTATGACGTATTGATGGTCACATCTCTGATTTATTTGATGCTAAGTTCTTACGAACACAACCCTCAATTATAAAACTATTTCTATTGGAAACTATGGTCTGCTTTACAATATTCTGCTCTGCACGTGGCTACCCCATGCATTATGGGGAAAAGGAGGGGCTCCCTGCATGTAACACCCACTTCTCAGGAAATGAGCAAGTGACCTTCATGAGATCCCTGAGATGGTCACTCAAGTTTTGCGATCCTTTGTCCTATAATTCCCAAAAAGTATAGACTCTGATGGCTCCTTCCTCTGTAGACTAGAAGGGCCAACTAAAAATGAAGTATGAGAGCTGTGAGCGGCAAATACAAAGGACAGCTAAAGGGACAGCTGTGAGTGTAACGCTGCTGGAGGACTCCCCAAAACTAAGGAGCTGAGGGACTGCACTGCTACGCTGTTCAGAAATGGTGTCCAGAAGACACATCAAGAAATGCATGAATTCTGTGACCATCTTTTGCTTAAGGAGGACAGGCAGGGTGTGGTGTCTTTTAGAAAGAGTTCCATCAACATAAATTTAAAAATTCTCAGCCCCTGGTGTGAGCTACCTTCGTGCCTGGGACCATGCTCCGTGGACATCACTATACATGTGTCCCCAGGGGTTTGTGTGTCTAGGAGCATGCATGCAGAAGTCCCAGAATAGTAAGTCCATAGTGGGGTAGTTTTATGGGGCAGGCAGCCTTCCAGGTTTCCAGGAAGGATCTGAGTAGGATACAAGTTAGATTTAATTTCCCTTAAGTTGGCTAGCTTTCATTCATTCATCCATTTAAAAAAAAAAATTTTTTTTTTTTTTTATTGAGCCCCTAATATATGCCAGCACCATTTTACAGGCTAAGTCTGGAGTTTCAGAGAAGACCCACTGTTCACATGGCTTTTTCCTCTGGCGTGCCCACACATGACAGGTGTACTATTTTGTGGTTTTGTATCTCAAGTTCGGTCCTTGGGACTTCATGCCCCCACCCCAGCCCCTTCAGGACTTAGAGTAGAATGGTCGTCCCCATAGGATTGAGCACTCCCTTTGGACAGGGACCGTGGCTCAGCCTGCGGCCTGGGAGCCCCCACCACAGGGCTGGTCTCTGCCATAACCTCAGGACAGACGAAGGTGGACTGCTGGCCCTCCCGGGGCGCCTGGTCAAGAAAGACTCCTTTTTCCTCGAGAGAAGTCTCCCTAGGTTCCTGAGTTGAGCACATACTTTCTCCGTGAGCGAGCAGGGACAGGACAGAGGGGCGTCTCCCTGGGGCCTCACCTCCTGCACGTCACGGGGGAGGGAAGCGAGAGGAAGGAGCGGATGGCAGGGAGACGCCGAGGTCCCACACTACACTCGGGACTCGCAGCCCTGCCCCCCCAAGAGCGCTCGCTCCCGCAGCGGCAGCGCCCTGCAGCTCGCACCCAAGGCGGCGCGCAGCCAGTGCAGTGGGTGGTGCAGGGCAGGGGTGGTATATCCAGTCTGACCGAGGGCGGGCCTCGCCAGTGCCAGCAGAGGGACCAGCCGGGCCAGAGGCGCCACGAGCCGCCGCCGGGAGCCTCACAGGGACCACGCACTCTATGGCCCTCGGGAGCCGCTGAGCACAANGCCCCGCCCCCCCCCGCCGCACCCCGCCGCCATGAACCACTCTCCGCTCAAGACCGCCTTGGCGTACGAATGCTTCCCGGACCAGGACAACTCGACGCTGGCTTTGCCGTCGGACCAAAAGATGAAGACCGGCACGTCGGGCCGCCAGCGCGTGCAGGAACAGGTGATGATGACCGTCAAGCGGCAGAAGTCCAAGTCGTCCCAGTCGTCCACCCTGAGCCACTCCAACCGAGGTAAAGGTTCGGTGCCCGCGCGACCCGTGCGCTACGACCCCGCGCCCCTCGGCGGCGCGGCGGGGACCCAAAGGGGCGCGCCTCCCGGGAGTGCGGGNGCCCCAGGCTGGGGTTGCGAAGGGGGGCTCGCGCGGCGGGTGGGGGACACGGCCCGGGGCGCCTCTCCAGCGCGCCGAGGCTGAGGATGGCCTGCGGGCCCGGGAACCCGGCCCAGCGCCCGGGAGGCTTTCTTCCCCAAACTGCTCCGGGAACAGCCCCCGCCTCTCTGTCTGCCCCGGCTCCCCAGGGCTCTCCCGGGCTTCCCAAGGGTGTGGGCTCCCCTCACTCCCCTCCCCATCCTTCGGGCTTCGCGGTCCGCGGCGCCAACGGCAGGTAGCCAGGTAGCCGGCGCCCAGGCGGGCAGGTTCCCCGTCCTGGTGGGGCCAGTGCGTGCCCGCCGGGCCGGGCGAGGGGGTCGCCGTGACCCAAGGAGGGGCTCAGGAGAGGCGCTGTGGGACGGGCAGGTGCCGCGGGGAACGGGGACCAGCCCTTGGAACGCCGCAGCGCGCTAGCAGGAGCCTCACACCTGGAAGAGGCAAGTCTGGTTGGAAGGTCACCCGAGGACCAGTGCGCTCCCTGAGGCCCCCCGAGGCCCGGGAAGGGCGGCTGCTGATGCCCTCTTTGCTCAGAGGCTAATGCGGAAATCCCAGGAAGCCCCTAGGGCTGAGCCCTTGCGGTGAGCACTTGTCCAGTGTAGGTGCTCACCCTGACCAGCCACCAAGGCCCCCCGCCCCACCCCTGGTGCTGAGGTACCCCAAGCAGGGAGGCTTGGAGAAAGGGATAGGACCCCTGAAACTCAAGGAGGAAGGTACAATTTCTGACAGGGGCATTTGTGGAGAATTTTTAGACCACATACTTTAATACAAAGGATTCCCAGTAAGAATTACATGCAAATTTGCAAGCCTTCTGTGTGTGTACGTTTAGTTAGATTTAGTAAATACTAATAAAGGTTCTGCAGACTGCACACCAGTCCAGGCCCGCCAAGGCTCATGTACGGAGTCGGGCCTCTAAGACAGAGTAAGGGGAGGAGGGGGTAGTAGAGAGGAAGGAGGCAAAGGAGACAGACCCTGCCCATCTCCCACCACACACACACACACACCAGCGCACATTTCCTACTCCGGCTTGGTCTCTCTCCCTCTCTCTCTCATTCCTGAGTGGCCCCTGTGTAGAGCTGAGGGAGAGAAAATGGCTGGCCGAGGACTTCCCTGCACCCAAAACCTAAAGGTCTTTGCTGCTGTGTGTGCCTTTGTCCTGGCCTGGACTCCACTTCCTCTCCTGCCAGACTTCCACTCAAGGTCATACAGACTCCAGAGCATTTGCCTCCTCTTTTATTTAGTACTTTGGTAGCTGCTTACCGGCCTTTTTTGGAAGTAGGTTTGGGATAATTAAAAAAAAAAAAGTGTCCCCATTTCTGGCCATAGCCCAGTCACAACTCAAGACAACCTACTCTCTTCTCGGCGCAAGACTTAACTGTCCTTCTCCCACTCCCATGCCATCCCTGGCCTGAGCTCCAGGCTCACAGCTCCAGAAAAATCTCAAAAATCCCGAGTGCCCCAAACACCCCTTCTCCTTCCCACCTATGGAGATGCGGGCGTGTCTGTCATCATGCAGTGCTGTTTCTGACCTTGCCTGTAACATCTATCCGATGGGATCTCCTTCTCTCCATCCCAAGGTCCTCCGGGGGACTTAAGCCAGGTGAGGGTTGACTTCTGGCTACTGCATACCTCTCCAGAAACAGGCCTCTCCAAGGACTGACCCTGTAGGTGTGTCCCCTCTGCCCTCAGCTCTGGCGAGTCTCCCACAGGGGCAGTTTCCCCAGAGGCATCGCCTAGGTGGAAGAGGCAGTTGGGTCACTTGGAGCTGGTGTTTCTGGTTTATCTGGCTTTGTTTTCATCAGATTTCCCCCTTCTCTTCATCAGAACCACCCAAGCATTCGCTATTTGCTCAGTGGCCATTCCTACTAACTTGGCTCTTTCTTTTTGTCTTGGTTTATATCCCACGCATCTGCTCTGGTTGCTGGGAAGGGCGAGTTGGCAGTTGTGGAAGGACCATACCCCAGGTCATTGCCTTAACCCCCCTGGTCACACTGGAATTCTCCTTCAAGAGAGAAGAGTCGAATTCTCTAGGGTGTTTGGTTCTCTTGGGGTTCCTGAATCCCACCGGGGCTCCTCGGGTTAAGAACACCCACCCCAGAGAAGGCCAGCCACAGCTCACAGGTTGCCTGGCATGTAGCTACCACTCCTTGTACCCCGTGAAGGACAGTCAGGAATCTGCCACTGGTCGTCCCAACAATAGAACCGGCTTTTCTCCAGAGTCCAACCCGGAGAGGGTTCTCTTCTGTCTTGTCCATAAGGGGGAATTGAGCAAACCAAGGGCTGGGAGAGGAGCCCCATGGAAGGAGCCTGACACTAAATACCTATTTCCCCCAGCCCTCCCCAAAAGACTGCAGATGAGAAAGATGCCTCGCCCTGGTCAGGACGTCCCTAGGGAGGGAGGAGGGCGCTCTGGGGTCAGGAGACCCTGCAGAAGGAGGCTGCTCTGAACCCACCTGCCCACCTGGGTCTTTTTCTGACCTGGGCACTAAGTATTGCTCTCCTGTGCTTCCAGAATGTCCTTGTGTGTGTGCAGCTGGGTGTCAGCTCAGACTGTGTGGGAAGCAGGAGGAAGCCCAGGCGATGGGGCTGCTCAGCCTAAAATCTTTGCTGGGGAAACTTGACCTGCCTGAGGTGGGAAAGTCCCTGCAGGTGCTCGTAGTGAGCCGCTCTGTTGGGGGGGGGCGGTCAAAGGCTAGTGCATCAGCTAGGCAGCCCAAAGGAAATGCTTTTCCACATTCAGGTTCTTTAGACCTTCACCTGGAACCTCGTCCTAAAGCTTAAACTGAATCCTATTTGGTCCAACTTCAACAACCCCCCCCGCCACCCCCCGCCGCTGCGGCACTGTGAATACACATCCCACACAAAGTCTAATGACACCACCTTGCTTTTTCGTATCACTCCTTGTTCCAGAGAAATCCCAACACTAACAGCGTCATTGTCCTTGTTTATCTCACTACCTGCTTAGACATCTGTGATTTTTTACTTTCAACCTTCTCCTTTCTTCTCAGAACTACCATTTCCTATCTAACATGGCCAAACCTGGATTTCACCCTGGTCGGAGATAGGGTTGGGGCCACCTTGGGCTAGGGAAGGTGCCTGTCCCCTACTTCGTCATCCTGCATCTGTCCCTCGCAAGGCAGTGACTACTTGAGGCCGTCCTAGGGGGCAGGCTTGTGCTGGCTTGGTGGCCGTGGCATGCACAGGTGAAGGTCCCTGCCTCGGGACCCCGCCTTTGTTGACCTTTCTGTATTTATGTTTGGCTGTGTCTCAGCATAACCCTCAGTCCGTGTGAGGTTCTGCTCATTCCGCCCTCTTGGAAGTTGTCCATTTCTGACCACAGACCACGAACAGACATCACTTCTGGGGTGGTTTTCTCAGGACCGAGGCTGGCGTAGGGGAGAGTAAAGGGTGTCTGAGCTTTAACTTGTTCCGGCAACGAAACATCCTAATTAAACTTCAAATGAACCAATTCCTGTTTCTTTACAATGTATCTTGGCTTGAAGCTGAGGTTTTACCAGAATTTCCGTTTGCCTGTTACAA
Source organism: Ailuropoda melanoleuca (assembly GCF_002007445.2). Taxonomy (NCBI): domain Eukaryota; kingdom Metazoa; phylum Chordata; class Mammalia; order Carnivora; family Ursidae; genus Ailuropoda; species Ailuropoda melanoleuca. The sequence goes on from NC_048225.1 coordinate 101,074,551, forward strand.
CGCATACAAAAATGCCAAGTATTCCAGAATGTTTCACAGCAAATGCTATTTCCCTGGACCCCGCTCCTTTGCTAGGCTCATTGGCAGAGGTTTAAAAAAAGAAAAAGGAGGGGCGCCTGGGTGGCTCAGCGGTTAAGCGTCTGCCTTCGGCTCAGGGCGTGATCCCGGCGTTCTGGGATCGAGCCCCACATCAGGCTTCTCTGCTGTGAGCCTGCTTCTTCCTCTCCCACTCCCCCTGCTTGTGTTCCCTCTCTCGCTGGCTGTCTCTATCTCTGTCGAATAAATAAAATAAAAAATCTTTAAAAAAAAATAAATAAAATAAAAAAATAAAAAAAGAAAAAGAAAACAAACAAACGTTTCTCCCCATACACCAAATTGTAAATATCAATAAGCCATTCGTTCCAGGTCTAGAAATCTGGAAACTAACTTCTGCCATGGGGTATGAGCCCGAGAAGATGTGCGATGTTCGGACAAAATAAGATGGAGGAATGTTAGATATCCTCACGTGAAGCTCTTTGTAGGCACGCACTGCACACGCGCACACACGTATACACGTGTGCCCACACCCATGCACATACATGCATGTAGGCATGCATGGACACACACCCCACCTTGCAGTCTGCACTAGGGCAGGAGTCCAGCCTGGTGTCAGGAGACCTGAGTTCTACCTGGATTGATTGCTGGCTGATGTGTGATCTCGGGCAAGTCACTGCCTCTCTCTGGGTCTCTGCAGCTGTACGAGATCGGATTAGATCATCTCCAAAGTGTGCTGTGATGGTACCCATCTTTGGAAATAGATCGCATCACTACCTCTGCAGACCATTCCCCCAAACGGTCTGTAGCTGTCCTACAAAAAGACTCTTCCCCTCAATGAGTATCCTTCATGGTTTCCCTCTTGTGAACACCCTGACATACCAGAAGCCATCCACTCCGCTGCTTGCAAACCTGACTGCACATTGAAATCATCTGGGAATTTTAAAAAATGCAAATGCCTGTGTCCCACCCCCAGAGATTCTTATTTAGTGAGTATGGGGTACGTGCAGGCTTCGGGACCCTTAAAGTCTCCTAGGCAGTTCTGATGTGCAACTAAGTTAAGGAATCATTGTTCTGGTCGCCATCATTCACTCACACCTAGACCCGGCATGAGGATCACCCCCATGAGATGCGTGCACACACACACACACACACACACACACACACGAAGACTAATAGACATCTAATGTGGTAATTGCTGATGACAATGTTTTAGTCTGGATCTCCAGCCAAGTGGCTGGGTCCTGTTCTGACCTTTGGCCACACGAATCTGCCACCCTGCCCCCGTGCCAACCTTATCCCCACAAGATGCTCCCACCCTCTGCCCAGGCCTTGGGCTTAGTGGGGGCCAGGAACAGACAATCAGAAAGAGAAGCAGGGCTGCCCCGCAGAGTTGGGAGGGAGAGGAGCGAACACCGGCTGTAGCGGAATCTCTGCTCCGTACATGTGCCCAGGAGAAATGCGAGAACCATGCCAAAGTGCCTGGTGAGGTTGTGCTGAACTCCTTGCCCTCCTCAGGCATGGAAGCTTCCAGATAGGGATGTCCACAATGCTCCCAGCTGGCCTGGGCAGAAGGAAATGGGAGGACATCTGGCCATTTCCCTCCCTTGGGCACCTTAACGTTCCCACGGGCACCGCTGCTGCCCAGTCTTGAACATCTTAGAGGGACATCATCCCAGAAGTGTCTTCGGCAGTTCTTCCTAGTGCCTCATTTAAGTTCTCCTTGCTATGGGCTTAGCCTTACTGAGCACCATGGGTGGAAGAGATTTCAGGGGGGTGACATACTGGCGTTCTCATGGCCGAAAGATAATGAGCTTCCTTTCCCAAGCGTTTTGTGCTGAGGAGCAGACGGGCTTTACTTCTGGGTAGAAGCCAGAAGAGACAGGGCTTTATGGGACACAGAACAAGCAATAGACACAATCCAGGGCGGCATGACCTGTGACAAGCCCTCCTGACTAGCAAGGGAGAGGGCTCTGGGGGAAGGAGGCAGTGGAGGAGATGGGTTCCAGATGACCTCTGTCCCTGCGGTCAGCCTGTTGGTCAGGCAGGCGGAAGTCATGTGTGCCTTGTCCAGGTAGACGCTGGACCTGGGGTCAGGAGTAGGGGGCAAGCAGAAGATCCCTTGCTTCAGGGAGATCCTAGCCTCCTTGCTTTCTGGGGGAAGGGCCCATAAGTACATGTGTGTGTGAACACACACACACATCGTGTACAGAGGGCACACTCCAAGGAACACACACGCCAGCATGGAGTGAGTAGAGCAGCTGGCCAGAAAGCTGACATGGTTACGTTAGAGGGTTTGGAGTGCCCAGAGCTGGGTGGGGTCACCTCTAGAAGAAGCTGATTTTTGTGCAAGGTTTTGAATGCTGGGAGAGGGTTTGGCTGAGAAGAGAAAGAATGTTTCAGGTGCGGTGGGTGTGACCGATTTGAAAGCTTGGAGGGTGGAAGAGGATGAGTCATTCCAGCAAAGGTTGGCCTGTCCCCATTGGAGAGAGAAGTCCAGGTATCATAACAAAGAAGGTACCTCCCTTTTCAAAGCTTTGGTAGGCGAGAACGCTTGCGCTGCCCCTATGACACGAGAGAGAATCAGATCAATGTCTCAGGCAGCAAGGGAAAGCAGCATCCGGGGACGCCGATGATCTGAGCGGTGGATTTTTTGAGATGGCTTTACACCCTGAAACACTGACACGGGTGAGACAAGCTGTGTGGACCGAGCAGCTGGAATTGATTGTACGCTGGAGAAAGCAGTACGTTTTCTGAGACGTTTGCTCTTTGACCTCAACGTTCTCTGGGTGGGCAGATGCCTCCTGGGGACAAAGCCACCACCCTTTGCTTCTGGCATGTGCTCCCTTCTGGAGGAAACAGTGGGAATGCAGGTGCTCAACTACAAAAGTGGTTGGGATCACCTCCCCTTACCACGCCTGCCACCAAGAATCCTCCTCAAGGAGGTGGCTGTGCCTGTTCTCAAGATGCTCTCAGATGCTGTCTCCCTAGATTGCCTCACTTACCAGGGACATCTTTGGGTGGGAGGTGGGCCTGGTCAAGTAGCCTTCAAGGACCCTGGTCCCATGCTGCAATTTGGGGGATGTGGAGCCTCCAGGCACCAGGCACCGAAGCACCTCCACCACAAGGGGTGAACTGGTTGACAAAAAGGACCCACTCAGTCCAGGTTTGGCCCAGCCCCAGCCAGAGCCATGCCCTGTGCCCAAGATCCCAGGGAAGGAGGAGACACGATGCTTGCTTCAGTGAGTGCCCAAAGTACATGAAGGTGGACACTGGCACGGTCATGAGATGGGGAACCAACTGCACCTGACTGTGCCCCTGTTCTGAGGAGGCAGTCAGCCAGGGGTGATGGGACCAAGTGGAGTTAATCAGGAAAGGCTCCCTAGAAATGAGTTGTGAAGAAGTCAAGGGACTAGATGGAGAAAGGAAAGCTGTCAGAGCTATTACCATCACTCTCATTGAGAACCCCCATGTTCTTGCTGTTGAACCTGACTTTCCAAGGGTGATGTGTACCAGCCAGACACCCTTGGGTCAGGAAAGGAGAGCAGCATTCTTATTAATAGAGCTCACCTCCTACCTGCACATCTTTTGTCATCGGGTACAATGCAAAGTGTGACCTCAAGCAGGTAACTTCTTTGGACTCCTCTACCTCAGAACCATGGCCCCAAGTGCAGCTACCTTTCTGCCAGAGAAGCAGTGCTGGCTGGTGTGATGGCAGCCTCATTCTCACAAGGAAGCCAAGTAAAGCATCTTAAGGTGGGAGTCAGGTGGTCTGACCCCCATTTGCAGATGGATCTTAGGAAGTACCTTCAGGAGCCATCTGGAAGGGCCTGGAGGCCTTGGCCTCACCAGAAATGAGTGTTATGGCCCACACCTGTCATCACTAAAGTTACCACTGGGGCACAGGGACTGGCTTTTAGAAGGATAGGGCATTCCAGAAGTCTTATTCACCCCTGCCTCCATGGCAGAGAACTCCCTACCTCCCACATGGAGAGAGAGTCAGGCAGGTGCAGGGCATGGACGGAGGAGATGCTTCATCTGATGACCGAGGGAGTGAGTGATGTCACTGCTGACAGATTCCCTTTTGAGAAGAAGTGGAGGCCCCATGGGAGCCTGCCCTCCGCTGAGCCTCCTGGGGATGCCTCCGCTAGTCAAAGGCCTCCCTGAGGCTCCGTAGAACTCTTTGTCACCACCCCAGATTTTCCATCTAAAAGCAGCTGGCTGACCCACACCTGCCCCTGGGTGGGACATCACTGCTCACGGGGCAACAACCAAGTGAACTCTAGCTTGTCAAACCCTAAAAGGGATGATGGAAGTAGGCTGGATGGAGGGCAGTCAGATGAGACTCGGCTGTCAGCTGCCTCAGGGCCTGAACATGCATGCCTAGGGTCCTGGCTGTAGCCCCTTCCCTGGTGTGAGCCAGTTCTGGGTGTCTGAGCCCATGAGATTACTTCCAAACTCCTCCTGACAAAGGCAGCCTTTCTTGGGGGTGGGGGCAGCCTGAGAAAGGTAGAGGAACCAGCTGCCTGCACTCAGTAGGGGAGCTCGGATTAAGTCAGAGGCTCAGGGAGAGTCCCCTCAGGAGTCAGGCCTGGGCCCGCAGGACAGCTCTGGGAGGATCCCAAGGCAGGCAGCACAGGGGGTGGTGGTGTAGCCTTTGATGTCTCCCCATCTTCCTTGCAAGCTTCTCTGAATGCCATGGGGCATGCATGGGTTACTATAATCACATGGCCATGGAACGCTGGAGCTATGTGGGGCCTTTGGGGAGTATAGAGGCCAACCCCTTCTTTTTACAGAAGAAGCAGCTGAGGCCAGAGAGAACAAGTGACTTGCTCAAATGTCAGATCCATGACCAATGTCAACAACTCAAGGCTCCCAGGGCAAGTTATCTCTGCCACAGCCGATAACCCTAACGGCCTGTTGATCCTCCTTGATGGCGAGGGAGGGGATGGGAATCGGGGCAGTGCCCCCTCCTATGTGCAATGGGGTGGCCCTCTGGCTGGCTTCGGAAAGAGGAAATGGTACCGGGCAGAGACACCTGGCCCATTCCGAAGCTGTTCCCCTGCTATTCCTTCTCTGAGCTCAAACACTCCAGTCCCCACCCCACCCCCACTACCCTACAAAGTCTTGGGAATCGGAGTGGGTGTGATGTGGCAGATGGGAAGGAGCTAATTTGGCCAGGTAAGATCACTGTCAAACCCTTCCCCCTAGATAGGGCTTCTGATGCTGGAGTCTGACCATCACTTCAGAGAAAAGAGGCCATCCCCCTTAGGACGCTCTCACTGGATCCCACTTTCCTTTTTTCCCCAGAGGGCTCATCACATAAAAAGAGTGTGGGGCAAGCCTGGCTCTGGACATTCAGGCCATAGAGCCCTGGCTTCCCCCTCCTGCAGATCCCAGTGTAAGGAATGGGACAGCAGGCAGGATGTGACTCAGGGTCCAGACAGCAGGGCAGGATGTGTTTAGAGGTAGGAGAGATTGCCCTGGGCATGGCTGGACAGAAGAGGCTTCCCCAAAACGATGAGATCCCGAGCTTGGCCTTGAAAGATAGGTGAGATCTGAACGTTGTGGCCGAGAAGGGAAGGCAGACTCAGCAAGGGGCTTGATGTGAGCAAAGTCATGGCCATGGCCCGGTCAGCCGTGTTTCAAGGACAGTGAGGCAGCCAACAGACCACCTCTGGCAGAGTTGGGACTGTCCTTTAGGTCCCACCTGCCACCTGGTGAAGGGGAGAAAAGAAGGCAGCCCCACCAGGAACCCAAAACCCAGTTCGGATTTCTGTGATTCAAAGCCGTTTTGCCGCTAATAACCCTAATGACACTCTGTCCTCTTGCGGAGCCTGTCATTTGTGGGTCTCCAAGCATTCTGAAAACATTAATTAATCCTCACTGGGGCCTTTGAGGTTGGCGGCCACCCCCCCTTCACCATCCGGAGCACCTAGGAGACGAAGGAAGGGACAAAAGATCGCGTCGTCACTAGCAGGGGCCGGACTGAGGTTTGAAACCAGAGTCTTGCCCGGAATTGGACTCTCAGCAGCCCTCACTGCTCTGTGGCTCTGACCTCGGGGCTCTGGACCTGGAATGCTGACATCTTGCCAGTCCTCCCCCAGTGGGGAGCTTATCCTTGTGGAATGTGGAGTCGTGATTCCCTGGAACGGAATGGCGGTGCTCCGTGACCCTCCAGGCCAACTCCTGGCTTGTAGGTGTCAACGGACTCCAAACAGCGGGGAGACATTCAGTCAGCCCTGGGAGGGCTCGGCAGAGATTTGCAGAGCTGTCCCTGCAGCAGTCGGTCTGGGCCCTTCCTCGGCACTGGCTGCGGAGGAGCTAGAGTAGAGAGACGGAGACGGCAACGGATGATGTATTTCCTAGCCTCCTCCTTCAGGAGCTCAGACCTGTTCTCTTCCATGGGGCATGATGGACCCGGACGCCGTGGGGAGGAGAGGCAAGTGAAGAGCGTGGCCATCCCTGTCCTAATCCCCTGCCTTTGTTCTCAAGGTTCCATGTATGATGGCCTGGCCGACAATTACAACAACTATGGGACCACCAGCCGGAGCAGCTACTATTCCAGGTTCCAGGCGGGGAATGGCTCGTGGGGATATCCGGTAAGGAGCTGCTTCCATTCAGAAAGACCCGGAATATTGGTGGGGATGGGTTAGGGTTTATGGCGGAGCAAACCTGCAGTCGTTGCTGAGAAGAGTGATACCGGGTGGGAAGGGGCTGAGGTGAGGCCCTGCGGTGAGGCCCAGTAGCCCTGACCAGGTCCATTTGCTTGGCCATTATTTCATGGATGGCCATTAGTGCAGTCTCCTGTTTGGGCTGATTGGATATTTCTGATTGTCTCAAATAACATTTTAGAAAAAGCATAAAGAAACCCTCATGTGTTTTAAGTCCATTTTTTTTAAATGTCTGATATGATCATGGATTTGAGAGGAGTTTGAATTCTTGAGTTCCATTTGTGGATTAACTTAGATGTTTCGAGGAAAATCCTGAAGAGACCTCTCTGCTCAGTATGGGCTGATGACCAAGGAGGGTGCTCTGGAAAGTCCCCTGGGGCTGGGAAAGCTTGTCCCCTGCAGTGACTCTTGGATAAGAGGGTACATGCTGGAGTGGAGTGTTGAGTATATAAGTTGGACCGGGGCTCCTGACTGGCTTAGTCAGTAGAGCACGCGACTCTTGATCTCAGGGTTGTGAGTTTGAGCCCCATGTTGGGCTTGGAGAAACTATAAGTGTCTATAAGTTGGACAAACCTGGGTCCAAATTCTAGCTCTGCTACTCACTGAGCACATGACTTTGGGCAAGATACATCTACCTCTGGGCCTCAGTCTCCTCACATACAAAACCGATATAACAAAATCTACCTCATGGCGTTATTGTCAGGATTAAATGAAATCATGTGCATGAAAAAAAACCACTAATGATCATCAGTCTTAAGGTTATTTTTTTTTTTAATTAACGTAGGTAGAGATATTCTAGATCCTTTAATCCTGGCCCTGTCACTGTCTTTCTGTGTGATTTCAAACCACCATGCCCATCCATCCATTACTGAACAAATATTTATGTAGCCCTACCCCGGCACCAAGGTCTGTGGTAAATGCTCTGGTTCGACCATACAAACCAGGGTAGGAGTTTTTCTCTACTCAAAAATCAGGGGTGTTGCGCTAAATGACATCCAGGTTTTCTCCCTGTCTCCAAATTCTGTGACTTTCATTTATTTTTTCTAATTCCAACATTAGCCTGTATGGCTCTTGGGAATTCTTTTGCGAGACATTATGCAGACGGAGCGAAAGGCTGCTTTTCCATGGGAATCTGGGGCCCTGTATTCTTGGGGCTCCAGGTTTCAGTGGCATTTGCTTTGAGCCCACGTTGTTTACAGATGTCACCCCTGAGTTTTGGGGTCCCGGGCAAGGGAGAGTGTGGGTGGTTTAGGAGTCAGATGTTCTTTTTGTTGTCAATTAGATCCTTCCTTCCTAAGTTCTTGTTGGGGCTAATCGGGGAGTATTTGTCTTTCTTGCACACTACAGGTTAGGGACCAAAGGGAAGAATTAACTGGGTTTCCTGCAAATTTATTCCCCTCCCATTTTCCTGATTTTTGATGTCAATCGATACCCTCAGTGCAACATACAGACAGTTGACTGAGCCCGTAAGCTGACAAATCAGGCACAGATGTGGATGAAGTTTTTTGACATCAAGAGTGATGACCAGACAAAATCCGACTTAGAGAAAATGACTTAGTAATGCAGTAATAAAGGCTTATATGGGACCCAGGGAAGGCAGATCCCTGGACTGGACCAGCTGTCAGATGAATAATCATGCTGTGTGGCTGTTACATGTCTTCATATATATATTGTTACAAATCAGAGCCTAGAAATCTTAGTTAAGTTCTGGTCTGGGTTCTACCACTCCATGGCTCTGTGACTTTAGATAAACCTCTTAACTTCTCTGGGTATCAGTCTTCTCATCTGTAAATTGGGCATGAGGATATCTGTGTGCGTACTTCACCCACAGGTTGATGTTACATTAACAGTGAAGTGTTATCAGTTGGGCAGTGTGGGGTCATTACACGTGGAAATTTGTAACCAAGAACTGCAAAGGAACTCTTTCAGAGGTCTTTCTTTAAAAAAAATCTGCACATGGCCCATGTTGGGCATTTCTTCTGGTTAATCAACTCAGTCTTCAGTAATCTCAGCAGCTCTTGACGCTCCCAAATTGCCCCCACCCCTCCCTGTGCCTGTTTTCTGACAATCCATGAAAATTCCTTCTCTTTCCCGCGCCCGAAGGCCCAACCCTCCTTGCTCCTTCTTCGCTGGCGGGACTTCAGACATGACTCATGTCAGGGTAGCTGCTGAGGCACGTCCTGTCTCCTCTCAGCTCAGGAGGGGCTATGGGAACGGTGAAGAACTGAGCACACATGAGGATTTGGCAGAGGGAGGGGGCGAGGTAGGGAGGAAATGGGAATAATTGATATTGGAGCCAGGCGTATAATCAGCCAACCACGGGGCAAAACCAAACAGGGCCAGGACTTAGGAAGAAGGAGAGAGGGACAAAAGGTAATAGAGCTCGGTGACAGTGAGATAATCTACGCCCGTGGGATTTTCCCATGGCTGCTACAGCTGGCACAGGACCATTTCCTCTCCTCCCTTCTGGTGAAACCAATATGGCGGCAGAAGGCAGGGAGCGAGGGGAGCAGGATGTGGTTCGTCCGCATAAGCCTCATCAGCGGGTTTCAGCAGTTACTGAAAGCTGCTGAAGGACCGTTTCCTGCAGAGACTTCACGTTCACTCCGTCAGCCAACTTGTATTGAGCAACTCCGGGGCAGGGCACGGAGTGAGGCACACTGCAGACACCCAGACAGGGAGATTCTGTCTTTGCCCTCAGTGAACTTGCAGTCGAGTTGGGAGAAGCATGGAGGTCAAAGGACAAGTCAAATGCAGGCATTAGTTGCTCTCCTGGACTACTGCACCAGTTCTGCCATTGCTCAAAACATTTCCAGACCCTCTGAAAAGATTTTTTTAAAACACAGCTCTCAGTGTCATTTTAGGAGCCACATAATATAAGAAAACCAGCCTCATTTCTTTACTGTCATGACCTGTGCTTGACCAAAAACAATATTAGCCACTTTGAGCCCCTCACCCCTCAGATTTGGCTCCACTTCCAAATATCAAATGAACTTCAAATAACAAAGATCTGTCACCATGAAGTATATATGTTATTTGAGTATGCAAAGGATCTGTAGGCAATTCCAAAAAGAAAACTCTTTTTTTTTTAAGATTTTATTTATTTATTTGACAGAGAGAGAGACAGACAGTGAGAGAGAGAACATAAGCAGGGGGAGTGGAAGAAGCAGGCTCCCAGCAGAGGAGCCTGATGTGGGGCTCGATCCCAGAATGCCGGGATCACGCCCTGAGCTGAAGGCAGGTGCCCAGTGACTGAGCCACCCAGGCACCCCCCCAAAAAGAAAATTCTAAAAATCTTTAGAAAGCCGTGGTGTTACCTTACCATTTGACCTTATATTCTGTATCAGCAATAGTCTTCTAATTTAAATAGATATATAACTGTACCATTTATAATCTATGATCACTTATACCACAAATTAAGAAAATCAAACAGAGTCTTATCATAAAATAAAACTTAAAACAGAGTTAGTCTGGCACACAAAAAGCATGAAGGGGCTTAAGGAAAAGGGGAGATTGATCGAAAGAAAGTCATTGGCCCAGTCAACTCTCTGCTGGCCGCTCCAACCTCCTTCAGAGACAAGGCAGGAGCCACAGGGTGGCACAGACCTCAGGGAGAGGGAGGAGCTGGGGGAGGTGGGGCAAAGGATGGGGCAGTTTTTAGCCGCATTGCTCAATTTCTTGAATAATCTCAGAACCAGATTAGTGAGATATTAGGGCCTCAGTGAGGCTGACACTTCACAGCTGGGGATATCCAGGTCCAGAGAGGATAAATTACTCAGCAAGGGTCACACAGCTGATTAATAAGACAGCCGACTAGACCCCTGGCCTCCTAACTCCTAGTCTAATGGAGTTTTGCTCTCATTACTCCAGACTTTCCATGGTCCTTTTATGTGGGGTTTTTGTTTTGGTTTCATTTTTGGTTTTGCATCTCAGTATTTTAACACTACAGCCGTGTTTTAGGGACCTGCAAGAGACCTACGAGTTTGGATCCCTTAATTTCCACCCTCCTCCTGTCCCCCAACCAAGCCTACTCTTTCCTTGAGGAGTCAGCCTCACTCAAAAGAAGCAGGAGAGCAGCCATTTTTTTCATCCTAAGTTCAAGCTGGATGCACTCAGCTCTAAGAGTTAATGGGGGTTAGGGCAGGGGGGCCACATAAAATGCAGTAAAATACAATACTTGGGACATATTTACACTAAAATGTTATTTGTTGTTTATCTGAAATTCAGATCTGGTATCTTTATTTGCCAAATCTGGGTACCCTAGGTCAGGGTATCTTCCCACACATTCCCAGTGATAAAAACAGATTCCCTTAAGCGCTCCTCTCCTAGGTCAGGGATGCGAACAGAGCCACTTCAGGCCATAGCCACTTCTGGTGAGAAAGTGGAAGCTTGTTTGACTTCTGTTAGGGGACCTTGTAATGGGTCCCTTGAATACCTTCCTCTGGGTCAGCTGAGACCAGATGAAGGGAGTAGAGAGCCCGAGGAGCTAGAAGGCACAGCCCTTCCATTCCAAAGCTAGAAGCGGGCTCCCTCCACAGGGCTTTGCCCTAAGTAAAGCTGAGGCAAGTGGACAATTTTGATATCCAGGGAATGTTTCCTACTTAAAATCGTGAAGCTCTTCTCGAGCATGGTCTTCTGGGAGTCACATCAAGTGAAATGTTCTTTGGTTATGAACTGAACTAGACCCTCCTGCCCAGGAGCTGATTTCCAGGAGAGAGAAGCCACATGGGCATCGTCAGCCAGGAGGTCTGGGCTAGGGCGCACCTGGGGTGCCGCCATATTGAATCACTCAACCGTGCTCAGTGAAATCCAGCCCCATGCTCCTGGGGGTGAGAATCCCCAGGAGTATAACCAGAGAAAAGTCTGCCTTCGTCCTGCTTATTGACCCTGTTTCTCTACTTTAGCCCAGGATTCATCGGCAGATCTTTCTCCCAAACCCTTCTTAGCTGAATTTGCCTACCTGACATGTCAATATTTGAAGATCCACCCATGACAGAGTATTGTGGACAACGTGCTAGGGACCGTCACCCTGAGAAGAAGTGATCCTGCCCAGTCCAGACCTGAAGCCACCCGGCTGGCCCACTTTTACAAATGAGAGGGCTGAGGTTTCACAGAGCTTCCGTAAGGGATGGGAAACCCAAGCACAGTGTTCTGCAGTTAGCCATGTGGTTGGAGTGTCCGCAAAGGCCCTGGGCCAGGTACTACAGAGGAGCTGCCAGAAAGAAACATGACAGGATCCTTGTCCTTGAAGCAGAGAAAGAGACCATCTTTACCAATCCACAGTTAACACAGTCTGTTCCCCAAAAACAACCTGGTGTAGAGGCGTAAGCCTTGTACTTTGGCCAGGAAACTTTGGATTCAAATCCTGGCTTTGCCTCTTAACTGGCTACGTGACCTGGGCAAGTTCTTAATCTGACTGAGACTCGGCTTGCCCATCTCTAAAATGGGTGGGAATTCCTATTCCAAAAGGCAGTAAGGGGTTGTGGCTCTGGCATGTCAGATTCAGAACAGGAGGCCTGGATTCTAGTCTCAGCTGGGCTGCAACAAGCTGAGGGATCTGGGGTGGTCTTCACCTCTCCAGACCTTGGCTTTCCCATCCAGGGAGCAAGGCAGTTGGATTAGATCCAAGACAAGGACCCATTCAGCTCCAGCTTCTCGGGGCCTGTGTGACTTGGGAGCCGAGTCTGAGTAGCTACAGGGCTCCGTAGCCAAAGCCTAGTGGAGGTCTCCCTGGGAGCAGGGGCAGGGGAGGGTCGTCCCGCTAAGACCTCCACTTCAGGCCTCCGGAGGGATACTGGCTTCTGCACTTCCTCCCTGCTTTCATCTGAGCATCTCCAAGCACCAGGAAAACAGCACTTAATTAACCCTTGCAACAGGGTGGAAAGGTGGTAGGACCTCATTTACTTTGGCTTTACAGAGAGGGAATAGACACGGCAAATGGCTCCAGCTCGTAACTACCCTGACTTAAAACTCAGGCTCCGCCTCCTCCCCTGCTCCCATTTCTCAGCTCTGAAAGTCACTTGGGTGACCTGGGTTCCTTTGGCAGTGCCTGCCGGGCCTCTGTTCTTGAGAAGTACAGGGGAAGGAAAGATTGAGTGGACACAAGCTTCTTCTCCCAGGCAGGCATGGCTCCTGCTCCAAGAGGGAGTGATTGATGTGTTTGCCAACTCAGTGTCCTTGCTGCCAGCCCGTGACTCACTCCCACTCAGCCCTGGGAGATAGGAGGGTCCCACAAGGGCCCCAGGCTCTCACCCAACAAGAAGAGACAATGATCCGACTTGCTGAGGGACAGAATGTGCCCAAGAAAATAAGGCGAGGGAGCGAGAGTTGGCAGGGCCGGCTCTCAGGGGCACCCCTCCCTGTGGAAAGCCGTAGCTTGGCTCGTGGCGTGTTTTCACAGACACCTTGCTGAGGCTAGAGACACTCCTATGGAAGAAGCCTGTGGCCAACACCTGTATCTGGGGTGTCCCTTAGGGAAGGGCCCTGCTTCATAAGCCATAGTCCACCGGAGGGGCTCTGCTTTCCACGTGAGAAGTTCCCCTGCCTTCAAGTTGGAGCCGAAAGGGAGGGCTTCCTTTAGTGCTTGATTTCCCTGCACGGCTGACTTCAGCCTCTCAGGGAGGCTGGAGACCCCTCCTCCTGGCTGAGGTTCGGGTGAGCCAGGGAGGACTCTTCAGCGGCCAGAGATAAGGCGGAGGAAAGGAAGACGCACTGGCCTGGCCGTGGGCTTCTCAGAACATCACTGTCCCAGGGACCGTTGCTGAGACTCCCCTCCTGGCCGGGTCTGATCTTCAGCAGACTCAACAGTGGCTCAGACCATCTCTTTGCAGCTCTGATATCCCAGATCCTGTGGCCTTTCCTGGGGGAGAAGAATCGGGGAATGCCTCCCACATCCACACCATGGGCTTGCAAAGAGATGGGAACGTGGTTCCCGCAAGTCCATGCCAGTGGCATCCGATGGTGGAGAAAACCAGGCTAGGCTCCTGGAAGAGCTGAACTTGGAACGGGGTGTGAAAGGAGAGGAGGGCTGCCCTTCGCAGAGAGGATGTGGGCAGAGGAGAAACGCTCCTAGGCCTGGGGCTCGGTCTGATAGCCGCGCCTGGGCCCTCTTTCCTGACTGATCACCCCCAGGGAGGGCAGCTGTTTGCATGTTGCCAGTTCCAGAGGTCTCACAAGCCTCCCTGGCCTCCTGCCACCAGTTCCTGGGGGCGCGGGACCCGTGATGCCCTCTGAGCTGAGTGAGCCTGCTGCCTACCCCTTCCTTCTGCCCCTGAGGAGCACCAGACACAGGAGAAGGCAGTGAGGACCCTCGCAGGGGACAGGAGGTCAGACAATTTGACCAGAATGCTCAGGGACAGAGGTCAGAGTCAGGGACTCAGTGGGGCAGCGACAGAGCTGGTGGCAGCATCGGGCTGTGCCGCCCTGGACACAGCCAGCGGCCGGCCCTTCTCAGACGGTGCGCCAGAAGGAATTCCGCTCCGCTCAGGAGAGACAGCAGCGCCTGTTTGACATCTTCCTTCAGCTTAATCCCTCAGCAAGTCTGCGCAAAGGCTTGCTCTCAGTTTGCAGAGAGCTCAGAGGTCAGGGCGAGGCTGGGCAGACGGGTGGGTGTTGTGAGGCGGCGGACCCTCTGGCCGCGTGGAATGGAGCTATGCCTGCTTCCGAGAAGGAAGATGCACGAGTGGGTCGCTATTCTCACCTTCCTTCTCACACACGTATTCAGAGTAGAGCCTCTGAGACTTGAGAGGGAAGATTGGAAGAATCAAGGAAAATTTATTTTGCTCCAGAAAACAATTAGTGGAGCTTTGTTTGGGGCCCAGTGTTTTGTGTGTTTGGTTGGTTGGTTGATCGGTTTGTTGTTTTTTTCTGGTCCTGACAAGAGCTAACCTACCCAACCAACAAGTCTTTAAAGTCCTAACACTATAGTGAAAAACAACTACAGGAGGGAACCACAGCGTCAGAGAGGGTATCATTCGAAGCTAAACAAACCTCCGCAGGCCTCCGCTCTCTCGGCTGTGAGTGGCAGGGTGAAAAGAGGCCTGCTTCCCCAGCTCCAGCCCCAGTCCCCAGAAGGAGCAGGAGGTCTGGGCAGGGCCCCCCCCCCCCGGGTTCTGGGGTGAGCAGGCAGGTGGCAGCTCGCCAGACCACCACAGCCCCACCGCCTTCGTCTGCCTGTCACAGGCGGAGAACTCCAATCTCCAGCCTCCCTGTCAGTTAATAATCCCACGAACTGGCGCAGCATTTTGAAGTTACCCAAAGGGCTCATGTTTCTATTTCCCCGCTTGATTCCTCAGTCTTTGTGAGATCGGTAGGTGTTCCTCGCCTTCTGATGTTCTGTGCAGGGAAATCAAGCTGCAGAAAAGTGCAGGGACTTGCCCGGTACCTCACAGGCAGACTTGGCAGAACTGAGTCCAGAGCCCAGTGGGCTGGAGTGAGTCAGGATCTCCTCTGCTGCCAGGTGAGCTGCAAATGCTCCAACACCAGGAAACAGGGGGACGTGAAGGAGGGCCACGAAAACCCAGCCCTGGATAGATCTTCTGATGCCTCTTTTCTGGTTTGAGAGTTTTCCTTTTGTCACAGAGCTCAGCGAGACAAATGCAGGAGCATTTCCCAAGTGGGTGGAAGAGCCGTCCCCACCCTTCGCTAGGGTGAGGCTCCGCATTCTCCCCCAGGGCCCTGGCAAGTCTCTACGGAGGCCTTCCTGCCCCAGGAGAGCAAACTCAGCTGAAAAACAAAAATCAGGTGGGGGGTTGGGAGGGGAGGGGTGGAGACAAGGCTGGGAAGAGAAGCGGCTCTGGGGCTCTAGACCCCCCAGCCCTCCCCTCCTACTCCCCTACAGGGTGCTCAAGGGTGTGGCCTGAAGGGGATGAAGGTGGGGTGTGGGGGGTTTGTGGGATTTGTTCAGAAGCACTGAGCTAGGTTGGGAAGGAGGCTGTTTGTGACTCCAGTGGGGACTGAATCATAGATCGCCAAAGTCAGAAGAAGCCTTATAGGGCACTCCGTAGCTGGGGAAACAGGACCAGAAAGGTGAGGTGACCGCCCAAGGCTGCACAGCCGGACAAGGAAGAACCAGAACTGGGACCCCGATCTCCCAACTCCTCACTCCCAATCTCCCTGACTCCTTGCCCAGAGCACCTTGTCGCACTGTTGCTCTCGGTACCCTTGCCACTGTGGGCAACAGTGTTTCCCAAACCTGGGTCACTTGTAAGCACAATTTTTATAACATCATCGACCAACAATGATTTATTTCTAATGTACTTACTTTTAAATTTCAAAGGAAATTTTGACAGGAAAATTTATATCACGAACTCAAAAGTGAAAAAATAAAACAGCATTCTTTGCCGTAGAGGAAGGCTAGCCGTAACTTATAACCAATAATAATAAATAGAATAAAACAAATCATTATTTAATTCCTGCTAGATAAAGCGCTTTTTTTTTTCTTTCTGCTCAGAAAGGGAGGCTGGCAAGTATTTAAGAAACATACCGGCACCAACCTAGACTTTCTCCTTGTGGTGATCAAATGGGAAAAGGAAGAGCTTTCCATGTTCTCCAGTGTGGGTTATTATGGTGCCTTCAGTGTTCTGATGTCACTTCACAATCCCCAGTGGTGCCTGTCCCACCCTTGGGGAGATTCTGGGTCACACATTCACCATGCAGGATAATTTTCCTAAAGCTGGTTCAGCAGGTCACGTAGGGCTGAAAGCCAAAGAGAAAAGCGATAGAGTGCAGCCCCCTCCCCAAGGTGACCCGCCACATGCCTGACTGAATAGTTTGGGCTTTTTTGTTTTTTTTTTTAACGGAGCATTCAAAGATGATATTTTTTTAAAGCTTTCGACCCGCTTCACCCATTTCTCCACCCCCCCCCACCCTTCCCACTTCTGATAGCCACCAGTCTGTTCTCTGTATCTATAAGCTTGGTTTTTGTGTATTTGTTCTTAGGTTTTGGGGTTTGGGGAGATGGGTTTTAGATTAGAGAGTGTGTGTGAGCACAAGTGGGGGGAGGGGCAGAGGGCGAGAATCCCAGGCAATTATCATATGATAATTGTCTTTCTCTGGCTGACTTATTTCACTTAACATAATACGCTCAAGGGGCGCCTGGGTGGCTCAGTCCTTAAAGTGTCTGCCTTTGGCTATGGGCGTGATCCCAGGGTCCTGGGATGGAGCCCCGCATCCAGCTCCCTGCTCCCCTGGGAACCTGCTTCTTCCTCACCCACTCCCCCTGCTTGTGTTCCCTCTCTGGCTGGCTGTCTCTCTCTGTCAAATAAATAAATAAAATCTTTAAAACAAACAAACAAAAAACANTTTTTGTTTTTTTTTTTTAACGGAGCATTCAAAGATGATATTTTTTTAAAGCTTTCGACCCGCTTCACCCATTTCTCCACCCCCCCCACCCTTCCCACTTCTGATAGCCACCAGTCTGTTCTCTGTATCTATAAGCTTGGTTTTTGTGTATTTGTTCTTAGGTTTTGGGGTTTGGGGAGATGGGTTTTAGATTAGAGAGTGTGTGTGAGCACAAGCGGGGAGGGGCAGAGGGCGAGAATCCCAGGCAATTATCATATGATAATTGTCTTTCTCTGGCTGACTTATTTCACTTAACATAATACCCTTAAGGGGCGCCTGGGTGGCTCAGTCGTTAAGTGTCTGCCTTTAGCTCTGGGCGTGATCCCAGGGTCCTGGGATGGAGCCCCGCATCCAGCTCCCTGCTCCCCTGGGAACCTGCTTCTTCCTCACCCACTCCCCCTGCTTGTGTTCCCTCTCTGGCTGGCTGTCTCTCTCTGTCAAATAAATAAATAAAATCTTTAAAACAAACAAACAAAAAACATAATACCCTCAAGGTCCATCCATGGTGTTTCATTCTTTTAATGGCTTCATAATATTCCATCGTATGTATATATACACAATTTCTTTATCCATTCATCCATCGATGGACATGTAGGTCATTTCCATGTCTTGGCCATTGTAAATAACGCTTCAGCGAACGCGGGAACGCACCTATCTTTTCAAGTTAGGTGTTTTCATTTTCTTTAATAAATGACCCAGAGTAGAATTGCTGGATCACACAGCAGTTCTATTTTTAAGTACTTAAGGAAACTCCATCCTGTTTTCCACTGTGGCTACACCAGTTTGCATCCCCATCAAAAGAGCACAACGGTCTCCTCTCTGCATCCTTGCCAACATCTGTTGTCTCTTGTCTTTCTAGCCATTCTAACAGGTGTGAGGTGATATCTCGTTGTGGTTTTGATTTGTATTCTAACAACTAATGATGTTAAGCACCTTTTCGTGTACCTGTTGGCCATTTGCATGTTTTCTTTGGAAAAATATCTATTCAGATCTGCCCATTTTTAAATCAGATTTTTGTTAGCTTGTTTTTCGTATTGATTTGTATGATTGTATGCCCTGATCAGATGTTTGATTTGCAAATATTTTCTCCCATTCGGTAGGTTGCCTTTTCATTTTGTCATTGGTTTCCTTTGCTGTGCAGAAGGGCTTAGTATGATGTAGTCCCACTTATTTATTTTTGCTTTTGTTCTTCTGCTTTGGGGTCAGAATCAAAAACGATCACCAAGATCTATGTCAGGGAGCTTACTATGTTTTCTTCTAGGAGTTTTATGGTTTTAGGTAAAGGTTGTGTTTCTTTTTTTTTTTATTTTTTAAGATTTTATTTACTTGAGAAAGAGAGAGAGAGTGTGTGTGTGAGCACAAGCGGGGGGAGGGGCCGAGAAGCGGGGGGAGGGGCAGAGGGCGAGAATCCCAGGCAGACTCTGTGCTGAGCGTGGAACCTGACATGGGGCTTGAACCCAGGACCCTGAGATCATGATCTGAGCTGAAATCAGGAGTTGGCCATTTAACCGACTGAGCCATCCAGGGACCCCCAAGATGATGTTTCTGACTGAGTGTCTACAGTTCTCTGAACTAATTGATGGCCTGCTGAGTGCTGAGCTCTGTGGGATTGCTCCCTGGGGCCAACCTGGAGAGGGTCCACAGGAAATCCTGGGCCTCTTCCACATCTGCCTGCAGCCCTAATCGGTTCTTGGAGGCCCCACAGTGCTGGGAGCAGAGTGGGGGTGCTGTGGAAGAAAGCCTGAGAGATTTGGGGAGCTCAGGGCCAGCCAGCGGCCCAGCCCTCCCTTCTCCTCCGTCTTGACTGCCACCGAGGCTTGAAGCAGGGCGGCCTAACTCCCTGAGCATGAAGAAGCTCAGTGAGACTTGGCTAATTCCAGGAACTCCAGGCCCAGCCTCAGTCACCAGTCTTGACATGACTCCCTGCTCTCCCAGCCCCATCTGTGTGTGCTCTGTGGTGCATTTGGAGCAAGGCGTGGTTGAAAGGGTACCAGTCACTTTTGTGCACCTTCACGCTTGTGGTCCTGGTCAAGACAGACCAGTTGTCATGACCACAAGGTCTCCTTGCCCACTGGTGTCCCTTGGAACAGAGGGTCTTCCAGCCCAGGCCTTTGGGCAGTAAGCTTGCGTCACAGAGGAGCTACCCTCTTCCTAAATGTCTCTGAGGATGTCCCACAACAGGCCAAAAGCAGGGGGCAGATACCTCCTATGTCTGTAGCCCCTGGGCAAGGAGCTTCCCAGGAGTCAGGGCCAGCGACTAGCCAGAGATGCAGGTGGCGGTCCTTCAGAGCGCCCCCTAGTGGCAGGGACTCTTGGCCGCTTAGTCTTCATTCATGTCGTCAGACTCAGAGTGGCTAGAGGACAAACACCCGGAGGGAGGTAGGAGACCTGAGTCCTGGGTCACAGTCTGCCACATCTTAGCTGTGTGGCCTTAGCCAAGCCTCGAGTTCGATGCGCTTAATAAATGCTCACAGAGAGCATGAGGCTGCGGCCATCTGCCCTGACACTTCGCCGGCAAGGCAGGAGACAGGAGTGCTGTCCCACAGGAGTCTCCGACACGGTGATGAATGGGAAGCTCTTTGCAAACTGTAAAGCGCCATGCCTGCTAAGGTGTTCTGACAATATGTTCAGGAACTTCCGAAGACCTTCCCTACCATGGTCCACCACCAGCAAAACGGTGTGTGTCCCGTGTAGGCAGGTGTGCATATGGGAGTGTGTGTGCACACGGGCATACAGGCTCATCACCCAGAGGGAGATCCAACACCCGAGCCCTGGGGGATCCACTAGGCCTCCTTTCGTGGGAAATTCTTGGCTTTCTCACCAGTGGGAGTAGTTTCCTTCCACTAGTGGTGTCTCCAAGGAGCTCTGTTTGGGGCCAAGGAAGCATCTGCCCCTGAGGATGTTCCCACCTTATGGCCTTGGCCCTCTTCTTGTGTCTGGAAGCACCTCCTGGCCTCGTGTGTGGGGGTGGTTAAGGGGGCCACTGAGCTTCCCTTAGACATCCCAGCATGGGGTGGGGGGTGCCCGGCTTAGTGGGATCTTCCTGACCCTCGACTATGCTCTTCTAGGAACTGGTGTATTCTCTGAGATTCCAGGAGTTACTTCATGTAGAAATCTTACGAGGCTCCTCCCTGGGGTGAACAGTTACTGGGATGATGGGGTCAGCCTCTGGGTTCAAAAGGCAGAAGCTGTGACACAGAACAGGGGGCTCTTGGAGGGCAGGATAGTCGTGCCTCAGACTTGTCTGAGCATGAGCCCATGAAACAGACGTGGCAGAGTTTCCAGGGTCCTTTTCAAGGGGCCTGTTCTCAGGAGTGGTAAACACCTGCTAGGGAATTTCCTTTCCCAAATGTAACAGAGATGTGTACACATGAAACTTTAGGTCCTTGCTCCCCAGACCCATCCTGAGAGTTCCAGGAGCTAAGAAAAACCCACTTCTCAGAAGTGAAAGGGGAGAGTTTCCAGAGATTTTCAGAAAATCCATGTTTTCCCACAGGTGAGCCATGAAGCAGGGAGTAGGACGTGGAGACAGAGCTGGGTGCTGGGGCTGCCACAGTGGTCTGTCCAGATGGCAAATGTCATGGAGCTTTGGCTCTTGGCAAGGTGCTGGGCACCCAAGTACATGTTGGGCCCTGGTGCCCAATAGCACCAGGAGCCGCAGTGGGCCTGACCCTCCCACCAGCCTGGGACTCAGACTTGGATCCTGGAGCCCATCAAGGCAGGATGCCTCTTTCACCGGAGTTGTGAGCTCCCTCTTGAAAGACCCACAAGCCACAACCTGAAGTTTGAGATTTTTTGGATCTTTTCTAGTTGGGCTGCAGTTGTCCAGATACTTTAGAAAACTCGTTCTGAATCACCCACATTTCTTCTTACTCCCCTGGTCAATGCAGGCTCCCAGTGTCCACCTCTCAGGGGTGACAAGGGATGCTAACCATTATTAACCAGATCTCTGATGAACTCTGCACTCCCAGGGTAGGCATCAAAACTTTCGTGGGTTTGGGGTTTTTTTTTTTTTTTTACATTTGAAAATTCAGGTACTAGAAGATTCCCAACACCTGACATGAGGCTGTTTCTGATTCCTGTCGTGCCTTGTCTGACTGACCAGACACCCACCAGCCTCTGTCCTTCAGTTCACAAACTGGGGTTCCCTCCTGAGTAGGCACTGCGGGTCTCAGGGTGCTGAGGGTGGGATCAGGGGTAGCTCCTTTCCGCCCTGAAGGACTCCGCAGCAGGGGCCCACCCACCATTGCTGCCTCCAAGCCAAACGGGCTTGCTCTTTGCCCAGATGTCAGGGCTTCGAAGTGCGGGGAGGCTCTGCTCGCCACACGCCACACAAAGCCACGTGCCAGAGAAAGAAAGGAGGACCAGCCCAAGGTGGGACCCCCTGCTCCTGGCCAGAGAGGGAGTGGAGCCCAGGAGGAGACAGGGATCGGCACTCCTCCTGCCGAAGTCCCACCTTGGTGACTCAGGCCCAGCAGCTCTTGGCTGTCTCAGTGACTCCAACTGCTGGGTAAGCAGTCGCCCCCCCAACCTCCGGTGCAGAGAATCCCCTGTGCCCTGGGGCCCTGACTGCCCCCTCCTGGGCAGCCCTTGCTGAGACAGGACCTGTGCTCTCCAGACTCCCCCCGTTAGAAGTGGAGCAGAGCTGCCACACACATTGTGAAGCCCCCTCCCCTCCTCCTCCCCCCAACCCCCGTGACTGACCAGCTGTGCCCAGTCCTGACTAAAATCCCAGGAAGATGAAAGAGAGTGAGAGCGTGCCTACCGCACCAGGGCCCACAATAGGCACGGTGGGGAGTAGTAGGTACAGGGGAAGGAGCAAACGGAATCCGTCCTCGAGGCATTTTCAGTGCAAGTCCTTTCTCAGGAGGGGCTTCACCGGCCCAGGAGGCACGGGGACCCCGTGAAATTGTGTGTGTGCAAGCGCTCTCATGAGAAGGACATTGGAGAGTACATGGCTGAAGGTGGCCCTGCTGGGCACTGCGCTGGGGGTGTGACTCCTAGGGAAAAGCAGGGTGTGTCCCGCAGGAGAGCCGGTTTGGCCAGCCCCACCTTGCTGGCAGAAGCTTGGTTTCAAAATGGGCTAATAGCTGGGGACACAGACACTCTTTTCATCTCGGCCTGCCCAGCACATGCCTGGCTCCTTCTGTCTGGTCAGCCAGAGCTGGACTAGAACTCTCTAGGCTCAGCCAGCCAGCTAGTAAGGCCCAGGTCAAGGGGTAAAGGGAAGGATCCTGGACGCCGCCCCCCCAACCTGAAGCCACGCTGTGAGACTGGTTTGCCTCCTCTGGAAACCCTCTGCCTTCCTGGCAGCTCATTTTGTTGTCAAGGACCCCCTGTGGCCCGTGGAGGCTATGGGAACCCGCCCCCCCCGTGCCAACCAACAGCCTGCATTTCCACCCCCAGCACAAAGTCCCATGGCAAGTCAAGGCACTCCTTCGGGCACTTGCGGTGAGGCCAGCCCTGTTCCAGGCACAGTAAAGGGCATCTTTGCCCTGGAGAGCTTGGGGAAAATGACAGAAACCATTAGCAACTAAAGAACACGTAAGGTCACAGCTAAAGAGGGAGTGCAGATGAAGAAGTCCAGCTCTGGACATGATGGAAATCCGGAGAAAAGGGCCTTGGTTGGGTCAGAGCAGGCTTTGTGCAGAAGACTGGAGAAGAGGCCTTGGAGAAACATAGGATTTGGGAGGAGGGGCAAGGAAAGCTATGCAGGATGGAGAGGAGGCTGGGCAGAAGCAGGATGTGGCCGATGTCACCGGACAGCATAAACGGGTGTGCTGGGGAGAGAAGAGGTGGCCAGACAAGCAAGGGGCCCAGGCTGGTGAGCTCTTCTTGAAAGAAGCAGAGAGACACTGTGGGCTTGTCAAGCAAGGAAAGCTGTGTCTGAGGAAGGTCCAGTGGATGGAACCACCAGGAAGGCACCAGGGCCCCAAGGGCTGGGTTAGAGGCTGGCAGGAGGCACTGGAATTGTTCAGTAGCGAGCTGAGGCTTACCCGGACCACAGTCTGGGCAGTGGGGGTGGGAAAGGAGGAGTCAGAAAGGATTCTCTGTTGGAGGGAGAGAAGGATGCCATCTCTTCCTGAAGGGCTGGTCACTGTCATGCCCGATGATCTTGGGCCAACAGGAGCTCTTCCAGTTTGGGGGCCTGCTCAGACTGAATGGGACTCCCAAGGGGAAACTGACTATATTCAGTTCTTTGAGGTCCTGGGTCTTGGGCTATGTTAGTCTTATCACCCTCCAGGACTCAGTTTCCTTGTCTGCAAAATGAGGGGGTTGGCCTCTGAGCACTTCCTGACATGAGGAAGAACAGGAAAGGGGGCTGGGGAGCATTCAGCAGGACAGAAAATGCCGCAGTTTTCCAAGAAGGAAGGGGAGAAAGGTGGGTGAATTACAAGACCTAAGTCATTAGCAGAACGGGAAGCAGAGCAGGGCCCGGCTGGGAGAGGCTCCTTGTGCAGGGCAGCTTGCTCTGGCCCACCTGGAAGGTGGTTGCAAGTGTTGACCTCCCGAGAGCCCCACTCGTCTTCCAGGTGGAGAAACATGTGTCTCTGGACACACCCTGGGCCTCCCTTTAGCTGTCCAGCCCAGCCTACTCTCTGGTTGAGGGTCATCTCTGCCCCCAGAAAGTCGAGTTTCTAGCTTCTGGAATGTTCTGATGCATGGACCACACCACGCGAGGCCGGAGATTCCCAAGGAAGCATGAGCTAACCAGACAAGGGGTGTGTGTCTGTGTCTCACTGTCCTTTGTATTCAAAGCAGAGGACGCTCCCAGCAGATCACTATCGGAGTATGGGGGTGTGCCTGGGAGACCCGGCACTGGCAGTGACGCTCTCCCACCTGCTGTGGGCACCTCCGGCTGCTACTGCTTGCTCGGACCCGGAAGGGAGGGTTTGGAAACGTGTGGGGGCATCCTTGCTAGTAACAACGACTGCAAGGCGTGCTGGCATTTACCGCCTGGGGGCCAGAGACAACTAAACATCCTGCCAAGCTTGGGGCAGCCTGCACAATGAAGAATTGTCCTGCGCCAAATGCCAACAGCACCCACGTAGAGAAACACCGCATCATTCCATTCCGTCATAAAGCCGGACAGGCCACACTCCTCTGTTTTTCTGAAACCTATTGAGGCCTGTTCTGTGGCCATTGGGTGAGACTAGCATGGGGCTCTGAATACTAGTGTGTACCCCTTTCCTGGACTGGCCCGGCTTCCTGGGTTCGTGCCCCTCAAGTGCCAGCCTGGTGGCTCCGTTAGGTGTGGCTTGGGTGATGCACAACCCTCGGCCAGGTCCTAGAGGCCCCCAGTCTGTCTCCAGTCTGAGCATCGGAGGGATACAGATGTCCCTACTGAACAAACATCAGCACTGTCCAAAGCACTTTACAAACATTCGTTCACTGAACTCTCCCCCGCTGGGTACAACTATAATCCCAGTTCTACAAATTAAAAAAAAAAAAAAAAAAAGGAACTGAGGTGTGTATGTTTAAGTAAGTTGGCCAAGACCTCCCACAGGGCAGGTGACATGGCCAGGGCTCAGCCTAAGCAGTGAGGCTCCAGAGTCCTTTTTTTTTTTTTTAAAGATTTTATTTATTTAACCGACAGAGATAGAGACAGCCAGCGAGAGAGGGAACACAAGCAGGGGGAGTGGGAGAGGAAGAAGCAGGCTCATAAGCAGAAGAGCCTGACGTGGGGCTCGATCCCACAACGCCGGGATCACGCCCTGAGCCGAAGGCAGACGCTTAACCGCTGTGCCACCCAGGCGCCCCAGAGTCCATGTTCTTGACCACTGAGTCTTCCTGTGCCCAGGGAGCTGGAGGAATGTACCCGGAGTCCCGAGATTTCAGCCTGATGTACAGCAAAGGGGAAAGGTCACAGGGAAGACTGGTGACAGCCTGCTTTGTCTGAGCCTTGAAGGGAAACCAAGACCCCTGTGATACTAGGACAGGAAAGGGCCTAGCAAAGAGGAAGCTTGGCTCCCATTTGTCAAAGTAACAGCAAAGAGTCATGATGACGCGAGTCGCCCTTAGGTGTCCTCAGCCACCAGCAGCCATAACCCAAGGAGCAGGGGTGGGGCTCCCGGGAATGGGTGATGCCAGTGGGATGTGGCTGGGGAGGGCAGAAAATGAAGTCCCACAGGGTCAGCCCTGCCTTCTCCACCACGCCTGCTCCCCCGCGGGCGCAGCCAGCACCCTTCCCCTAGGCAGCCCACCCTCGCCGAGACTTGGCAGGGCTGCCCGTTGCTCCTTTTCCCAGCACAGGAGAGCAAAGCTCAAAGCCTCTGTCAGGCTTAATCAGCATGATCACATTTTCGCTGGGCTTGGTCCAGGATGAGCGTTTGGACTCCTCATCGGCTGTCTCAGCTGACGTCTGGGAGTGTCATTTACTGAGAACAAGAGAGTTCCTTGTTGCGTTTCCATTTAAGGCTTAGCCTGCCACATGGGAGTGCTCAGCCTGCCCTCCGAAGTGCTGTCATCACCTTCCCCTATCCTGGGAGGACAGAGGTGTGAGGGGTGTGGCCACTGGCCTAGAGCAGGGGAGGCCTAATTGCATACTTTGTGCAAGGTGTACATTCCATGTCAAAAATGCTCAGAAAATTGCCCCACTCCCTTCCCTCCCTTCCCTCTTATTGCTCGTTTATGCCTCCCCAAACACCTGCACACCTGTTCCCTTTGGGGTAGGTTGGTTTGACCCAGTTTGGGGAAGAAAACTGTGCCCACCTGAGTGCCCAGCTGAGCTTGTGGGTAGAGGAGATGAGAGTGCCATTGCCAAGGTTAACAGCCTGTGGCTTCTGCATTTGGATGCCACTTCTTTTTTTTTTTTTTTAAAGATTTTATTTATTTATTTGACAGAGATAGAGACAGCCAGCGAGAGAGGGAACACAAGCAGGGGGAGTGGGANGGGAGAGGAAGAAGCAGGCTCACAGCAGAGGAGCCTGACGTGGGGCTCGATCCCATAACGCCGGGATCATGCCCTGAGCCGAAGGCAGACGCTTAACCGCTGTGCCACCCAGGTGCCCCTGGATGCCACTTCTGACTGGGACCTTGACCCACGGGGTTTCCTGCTAAGACTTTCCCTGCAGAGATGAAAGGCGACTGGCCAGGAGAAGGCTTCTCCCCAGACTTGTGTGGCTAGATCTGGTGTGGAGGAGAATAACCCAGTTGTCCAACCACCTCCCCCCCACACACACACACACACACACACACACACACACACACACACACACACATGGGGTGGGGCAGGCAGGCTCTGGGCTGCTAGGCTTGGCCCTGGCTCATCCCAGCAAAGGTGAGATCCAAGTCAGCACCTGCATGGAGACACTCTCCACAGGCTCGGTGTTACCCTCTAGTCTGAGGACAAGTCCAAGCAGGTAGGCCCACCACCAGCCTGGGCTCCTGGGAAAGTCCCCCTTCAACAGATCTCTTCTGAGCTCATTCCCACCAAATGTCCAGCTCTGCAGTCTCTTCCCAGGGAGGCCGCATCCCCAAGTGAGCTCACACAGAGCCCCAGGGGTCTCCTCATTACCATATTCCTATCGGATTGAGCCTCTGGCCAACCTCTCCCTCCTGCAATCCTGACAGCAAAGCCCAGGAAGCCTCCCTTGCACCCCACCCTAAGCCCCTGGGCCTGCTTCCGTGTGAGCCAGTGCTCTTACCAAAGAAGGCCCAGGAGCAGAAGTATTTTCTGTCTTTGGCCTGTGAGGGGTTCCCCTGGAGGGCCTGTTACCATTCGTTTCTTGCCCTGGCAGGGGGGAGGCTACATGAGGAGTCCAGCAGAGAAATAACAGTGCAAAACAGTCCTGCCCAGAAAAGGAGTAATTTCTCCCAGGCCGAGTACAAGCTGGCCAAGGAAGGCTGGCCATGTTGGAAGCCGCTGGTGTCTGGGAACGGCATGGGGAGACAGGGCAAGGACTGGGGGACATGCGCGCAGGCCCAGCATCACCCTTCCCTCCTGAGTTGGAAGTCCCCTGTCTTCTCTGGGCCTGCGACTCCCCACCAGGACAGGGCCATCCACGTAGGACTGGATGAGTGGCGACCCCCCCCAACAGTAAGAAATGTGTTCTCCATCACAGCCCAGCCCACAACACAACACGTGTCTCTACTGCCTGCCTTGCACTCTGAGGGCTTACATTCCAGCATCTACCATGCTGTTCTGTTTTTTTAAATGAGAGTCACAAATAGGCTACATGGATTTCATAACCCATAATAGGTCAACAACCTGTGGTTTGAAAAAATAAGATATCGGATGATGGCCAAGATGCCTTCCACTCCGACCATTCTGGGATTCCACGAACGTTATTATGGAGGCCGGAGGGAGGACGGGGTCCCATGGCCAGCTGGATCTAGAGTCCCTGCTCAGGAACCTCCACTGAGCCTTCCTCCCTTTCTCTGACCAGATCTACAACGGGACCCTCAAGCGGGAGAATGACAACAGGCGCTTCAGCTCCTACAGCCAGATGGAGAACTGGGGCCGGCACTACCAGCGGGGCCCCTGTCCCGCGCCGGGCGCCGGCAGTGACATCTGCTTCATGCAGAAGATCAAGGCGAGCCGCAGCGAGCCTGACCTCTACTGTGACCCTCGGGGCACCCTGCGCAAGGGCACGCTGAGCAACAGGGGCCAGAAGACCACCCAGAACCGTTACAGCTTCTACAGCACCTGCAGCGGCCAGAAGGCTGTCAAGAAGTGTCCCGTGCGCCCGCCCTCCTGCACCTCCAAGCAGGACCCCGTGTACGTCCCGCCCATGTCCTGCAACAAGGACCTGTCCTTTGGCCACTCGAGGGCCAGCTCCAAGTAAGTGCTGCCGGGCTGGGCGGAGGGGCCAGGGTGCGGGCAGACGGTCAGCCTGACTGCACGCTGGGAGGGAGCTGCTGATGATAGAAGGACCACCTCGGTCCCCAGGGGTTTCTTGTCCTGGCCTGGGGGTGTTCCTGGCCTCGGGAAGTTCTCAGTGTGAAGGGGGAGACAGAACCTAGACATTAACACAAACGCATGGAGTAAGTAGGTTCTAAAGGGTCCCAGGTTATGAACAGAGGGAGGCTAATTAGAGAAGGTTAGCTCGGCCGGTGGTTCTCTAAGGGTGTGCCTCCCAACAGCAGTGGCAGCATTACCTGGGAACATTTTTGGGTTGCACCCAGACCTACCGACTTCCCACTCGGGGACAGGCCGGCAACATGTGTTTTAACAAGCCCTCCAGGGGCTGATGGTCTGTGATCTTCGGCATGCAAATCTCTGTCCATGTTCTGGAAGAGCAAAGGAGTCTGGCCTGATGTGGATGATGGGCAAGGGGGCCATGTTCCACCGTATGGGACAACAGACAACCAAGACAGACAGACACCTGTAGCGAGTGCTGTAGAGCAGAGTGCATCTCCTGTCCCTCAACACCGAAGGTCCAGTGAGAACAAAGGAGAGGAAGTGGGGTGTCCTACAAAGAGCCACAGGCACAGGCTGGCTTGGGGACGGCCACAGTGTCTCAGGGGACATTGGGCCTGCCCTCCAGGGCTCGGAGCTCCGTAGACCTCCCAACTGTTCCTTATCACCAGCTAATGATCATTTATTCATTGATTTGACAAACATTTACTAAGCATCTACCATTATTACAGAGATTATTCCAGGATGTTCCAGGATGTACGATACATGTAGGGGACACAACCAGAAACAGAACAACCCAGAGCTACCCCAGAGCTACATGATTAACTGATAAACTGCCCTTCCTAGAGCTCCAGGAGCTTTGCAGTCTTCATTGCTAAACCTCAAAGCCCCTTCTAGGCAGGTGCTAGAACTCCTGAGGTGGAAACAAGGCACAGAGAAGTTAACTCACTTGCTCAAGGTCACACAGCTGATGTAGCATCCTGTGCTCTTCCCCACTCTGAACCCCATTGTAAAGCTGGACCTCTCCTAACTACTCAAAGGCCATAAGGTGTGTTTGGGATGATTTGGAGAAGGGCTAAGAAACCCTCTCCCGTGGATCAGGGACACAGGCAACATCTAGCCCTGGCTTATTGCCCTAAGCCAGAGGCCCTGAGAGGACAAGGTCTAGGTAAGACATGGAAAGGGGTGTATGACGAGCCATTTAGAGATGATGTTTGATGGGCAAATGTGACATTTTCTCAATGCAGGACAGGAGTGCTACTGTTACAAGCCCAGAGAGCTCTGCCCCTTGGGTGATTTTTTTCCCGAAATGGAGTTAGGATGCCACATTAAAACCATGAATATTTGCTGAGCATTTACTATGGCAAGACTGAGGCCAGTGCACTTGAGGAAAAGA
This sequence comes from Ailuropoda melanoleuca, assembly GCF_002007445.2. Taxonomy (NCBI): domain Eukaryota; kingdom Metazoa; phylum Chordata; class Mammalia; order Carnivora; family Ursidae; genus Ailuropoda; species Ailuropoda melanoleuca. The sequence goes on from NC_048225.1 coordinate 101,103,856, forward strand.
AAACGGAGGCCAGTACAATGCTGAGAAATTCCTAGGCGGGTGGGGCTGGGTGNATTTGCTGAGCATTTACTATGGCAAGACTGAGGCCAGTGCACTTGAGGAAAAGAAAACGGAGGCCAGTACAAATGCTGAGAAATTCCTAGTCGGGTGGGGCTGGGTGCCACAGAAAGGGCTGCCCCTTCCCTGGGAATTCTCCACCTCTGTTGGGAACCAGGACACAGGCAAGTGGAAAAGCAGCCCGAGAGTCAACACCACAGGAGCTGGAGGGGTTCCTAGAAGAGAGGTGTCCTTTCCCTGGAATGTTCAGGGAAGTGAGACTTCAACGAGACACATGTGTGGTGAGGGGAAGGGACACCGCCACACCTGAGCCCTGATTGGGGCTCAGTGAAGAAGGGAGTCTTGCTGGAGTGGACCTTGTGAGGGACTGGAGAGTGTGCGAGAGGGCATAGCAGAGCCAAATGATTAGGTTGAAACATGAAATGTTTAGTTCTGTGGCTCAAAATGGTAGACTATCAGCCATTTCCTATGGCCCAACTTAACATGTGCCCTTGGGTAGCAGTCTAAGCAGTCTGCACTTGAACCTGCAGGATGGAGAAGCCCCTGATGGCAACAACACAGTGAACCACGTTTTAGGACTGCTAGTCTGGTAAAAGGGAGGAAAATTTTGGATAGGGGAGCTTGGAGAAGAGAACCAATTGTGGGGGTCTCTTGCTGTAGTCCCAGTGTGAGTGATCATGGTCAGAAGGAAGGCAGTGGCCGTGAGGGTGGGAAGAGGGAACAGATTTGAGAATTTTTATGTAAGAAGAATTAGCTGGACTTGGGAGAGATGGAGGCATTGATGGATGGATAGAGACAAGAGGGAGGGAAGATGCATGGATGGGTGAGTGGATAGATGGATGGATGGATGGATGGATGGATGGATGGATGGATGGATGGATGGATGGATGAGTGGATGGATGGATGGATGGATGGATGGATGGATGGATGGATGGATGGACGGACAGCCTGTGGCAGCTTGGGCATACAGGGGGAGTTCTGAGCCTCTGGCCCCAGGACTCCCAGCCTACCCTGGAGCCCACCCACTACCCATTGCCCACAGGATCTGCAGCGAGGATATCGAGTGCAGTGGGCTGACCATCCCCAAGGCCGTGCAGTACCTGAGCTCCCAGGACGAGAAGTACCAGGCCATCGGGGCCTATTACATCCAGCACACCTGCTTCCAGGATGAATCAGCCAAACAACAGGTAGCTGGCTGCACACCTTGTCCCCCTGGAGGCCTGGGCAGGGACTGGGCATGTAAGCCTGACCCCATTTGGAGATGGGTGGGGCATTTGTACTTGCTTCTTCTCACCCCGCCTGGCTGCCTGGAGGGAGGAATGTGCTTGTCATTGCCTAAGATCACAGCTGGGCATCTTAACCCTCTAGTTGAGTGGACATTGGTCAGGCGTGTCTCCCCCACTGGTCACATGGAAGAAACCGCCATGAGTTCAACAGAAATCCCTTCTCAGATGCTACTAGAGAATGTGACTACTTTCCACCCTTCAACTCCCTTCCCCACCATCTGTCTGTCTGTCTCTGCCTCTCTGCCCCTCCGACTCCATCTCTCTCCCCCTCTCCATAGCTTAATCCTCTTTCTCACCAGGCATCTGTGGTGGAAAACAGGGCTTATTCATGCCTCCTGAGCTTGCCTGGTGGGAAGGACGTCTATAGGGCTCTGCAGATCAGCCCAAGGGTGTAGCGCCCTAAACGGGTTTTCTAGAGATTCCACCATCCATCCGCATCAAAGTTCCTGCCACAGGAGACTGAGTTCTCCTGGGAAGGTCTCCCTGATGTCTGTCCTGTTTTAGGATTTTGAAGTATATTTATATCGATTTCCTCCTCCGGTCCTCACCACCATATTTCAGAGGAGGAAAGTGGGCTCAGAGCAGAGGGGCGCCTTCCGGAGGGTCTCCTGGCGAGGGTGGGGGGGAGCCGGCATCTGAATCCGTCTTTGTTCCTGGTCTGGTCGGTTGCTCTGACTCCACACCGCTCATTTATTTTGGTTGGCTTGAATACTTCTGAACCGACAGTAGACTTTGGGGGCTGACAAAAATCACTCTGAGTCGAGTCATTAGATCAGCGTCCCCTCCCTGACTGGGCAAGGTGGCCCCCCTATCCCAACAGGTCTATCAGCTGGGAGGCATCTGCAAGCTGGTGGACCTCCTCCGGAGCCCCAACCAGAACGTCCAACAGGCTGCGGCTGGGGCCCTGCGTAACCTGGTGTTCCGGAGTGTCACCAACAAGCTGGAGACCCGGAGGCAGAATGGGATCCGAGAGGCTGTCAGCCTCCTGAGGAGAACCGGGAGCAGTGAGATCCAGAAACAACTGACCGGTAGGGAGCCCCAGCCATGGAGAGCTAGGGGTCGGCGGTGGGCGGGACTGCTGGCTGCAGCCCCTCCAGGCTGAGTCAAAGCACAGCTGTGCAGATTTGACCTCAGGCTAATATCTGGGGAGCCCCATGCTACCGGCCTTGGCCAGATTAGTGGTGTCCAGACAGTGCACACTCACAAGGGGTCAAAGTCTTTTTTTTTTAAAGATTTATTTATTTATTTCAGAGAGAAAAAGAATGAGAGGAGAGAGGGGCAGAGGGAGAGCGAGAACCTCAAGCAGACTCCCCACTGAGTAAAGAGCCCAACTCTGGGCTCAATGTGGGGCTTTATCTCAGGAGCCTGAGATCATGACCTGAGTTGAAATCAAGAGTCAGACGCTTAACCGACTGAACCACCCACGCGCCCCAGGTCAAGGTCTTTTTGAAAATAGAAAGCAAAGGGTGGAAGGCTGGTGTCCAGGCAGGATCCGTATTCAACAGAGCCTGGGATCTGTAGGTGAAGGGGAGGAAGGGAAGTTGATGAGAGCAGGGACCAACACGTCTTAAGCACCTTCCTGTGTCCAAACAATACGCTAAGCCCTTGGGCCAGGGCACAAGAGACAGAAGGAACTCTGACACCCTGACTGGACTGGGAAGACGAGACCATGCACAGAGTATGACCAGTATTTCTGGAATGACTTTCAGGTGGAAAATAGAGAACCCTAGAAGACTCTGAGTGCTAACATTTACATTAAAAACCATAGATCAATCAAATGTTTCTTGACCACCTCCCATATTCATAATTTTGACCTAGATAAAGAACTCTAGATGCTTCCTGCCCTCAGAGAACCCGCAGTCTCATTGAGACAGTGGGAAGCGGGCTCAGGAAACAATCAGACACTAGATGGAATAAACCAGGCCTACTTGGAAAGTAGCGTTTCAGTAGGGCTCAGGTGTCAGAGCAGACTGGGGGTGGTCCCCCCATTGCCTGGGGTCTTCTGAGCCTGGTGTGTGTTGAGTCGATGGTCCCCAACTTCCAGGGCTGCTCTGGAACCTGTCCTCCACTGACGAGCTGAAGGAGGAGCTCATCGCCGATGCCCTGCCTGTGCTGGCTGACCGGGTCATCATTCCCTTCTCTGGCTGGTGCGATGGCAACAGCAACATGACCCGGGAAATGGTGGACCCCGAAGTCTTCTTCAATGCCACGGGCTGCTTGAGGTGAGAGAGGAGCACGCCCATGTGGTCTTTTTGCCCCAGTCCTGGGCCTTTGCCTAGGCAGCCCCATCTCGGGCTGGACTCAGCCAGGACAGAGAACGTAAAATAAGGTCAAGAAATGGGGCCCTGGCGTTCCTGATATCCCTGGATCTAGATAAGGATCAGAACTCCATGACTTCCTTTAAGGGACCACTGTGGACTTAGTTAGAAATCTAAGAGTGGAAATGCCAGATCAGAATATCCAAGCTGGTTCAAACATTTCCCTCTCCTCCATTTCCCAACAATGCATTTCTTGTACTATCTCGAAGAGTGTTCTTTCAGACAAAAGTCTGCTGATTGGCTCCTAATGAGTCACTTCCCAGCTGCGGGGCTAACACCAACTGCCATATTCAACAGCATGAGATGGCATGGCTCTCCCCAAAGTCTCCGGGGTCCCACACCAGCGTGAAGCAAGGCCCCTGGGAGCTGCTGGAGGAGGGATGTGGGTATGCTCATTCCAGGAGAGAGGTTGCAAGCCTGTTGTGGTGCCGGTATGGAGGGGAAGCAGTGGAACAGGTCCCCTTCAGGGTCACACCTCGCTCTGATAGGGTTTGTCTTCCCCAACTCCTGGGACCCCCAGAATGAGGGGTGAGCTTCTGTGTCTCAGCTTGCACTCCCTCCTGACAGCCTCCATCAGTGGCCTCCAGTGAGCAAAGCCGGGGTATTAAGCACTTGATGGGACTGCAGGGCTGTTGGTGGCAACGGTAACCGCATTCGGCTTTCTCCAGGCAAATAGGCCCAGGATGCTTGGGAAGGAGCCCACTGCTGGGGCAGAACAAGCTTCCACGGGAGGGGGCATCTGGCCCCCAGCCGAGCACCCCTCGGCTCTTTTCCCAGATCCAGCCTCTGGCCCCACAGAAAGAAACTGGGCAGGTGAAGCTTCCAGCCCCCATTCAACAGGTCCCCACTAGTGGTAGGGAGTGTGTCCTGGCCTGCTTGCAGCACTGGAGCCCTTGACAGTCAGGGCTGGGGCCCAGGTGGGCAGAAAAGGGGTGGGAAGAGCTGAGTTCAAATGAGAGCCCATCCAACCTCAGCCAGGATGGGGTGGAATTGGCTGAATGGTCTTTCCTTCTGCCCTGCTCTCGTCCTACCAAACCTCCAACCTCATCCCCATCCCTTCTGCCCCCCTTCTCCCCCCACTCTCTCCCCTGCATGCCCCCTAATCACTGTCTTCACTATCCCCCGCTCCTCCACTGCCTCCTCACCCCCTCTCTGTTCTCTCCTCAGGAACCTGAGCTCTGCCGATGCAGGCCGCCAGACCATGCGAAACTACACGGGGCTCATTGACTCCCTTATGGCCTATGTCCAGAACTGCGTGGCCGCTAGCCGCTGTGATGACAAGGTGAGCGTGCCCAGGTGGCACCCACCCCGGCCCTGGACCCCAGTCCTTTGTCCGGCGCTCCAAGGCCCAGGGCCTCCCCAGAAGCAGTGAGGGGAGCTCCTTGGACTCTAGGTCCTGACATTTTTGTCTCCCAGGCTCCACGAGGCAGGTCTGCACTTGAGGGGCCCTGAAGGCATGTTCTGGTGACAGGACAGACGCCCAGAGACCGGCCAGGGAAGGGGACGGCTGGCTGCAGCGTGCTCTGCTCGCCGGGGACAATGGTTACAGAGGCGGGTCCGCTGTCCCTCACTTAGAGGCTGTGTGAATGCGGACACTTCCATGACATCTCTGTTCCTCCGTTTGCACTTTGCTCCAACGGAGATGACCATAATCCATCTGCCTGCGTTGGTTTAAGGGCTCAATTTGTTCGTAAGCAAGACACGAAGCGGGCCCGGCACTGAGTGAGCTCTCCGTGAGCTGAGTCCCGCCTGCGGCCCCAGGGAGCCACACTGTTGTCCCCGGGGATCTTCCCTGTGCCGAGGCTCCTTCTACCACACCGGCTGCCCACTGCCTCCCAGGGAGGCCACTGGCCAAGCCCCCCTCCCGTCCCCTCTGGGCTTTGGGACACACCAGCACACACAGACAGAAAGTCCCCAGGTGACGGGGGACTGTCTGGGCACCACAGGCACTGGGACCAGCACACAGTTTCCCTGTGGCGAGAGTTTGTCTCCCGCTCCTCCACTGGAAGTGACAACAGGGCCTCAGGAGAGAGACGGTCCCTCGGATGCTCAGCTGGGGCCCGGGGGGCATCGTGCTTTTCCGCTCCGGATGCAGCACCCACCCCCACCTGTGTAACCCAGGTTACTCTGAGTCGCTCAAACCCTTGCAGGCCCAGACATCGTTAGGATGGTCAGTCTCCTGGCCCAAACCCCAGCCTGTCCACGAGGACAAAGGCTAAGGCTGGGAGACGCGGCCGCGGCAAAGTCCCGGGTCCCAGATATCACTGCCCATGCGGACTTGGGCAGCACGTCTGCTGTCAGAAGCCGAGGACTAGCGGCCGTGAGAAGGGGGAGTCGTAGGGGCATCGGGGTTCAATGGCTTTGAACCTAAATACATCGAGGTTGCTCCTGAAGGAGACGTGCAGGACAGAGGTGCGCTCTTCAAGAGCCCGGTCCCACCACTGGCACCGTGGCTGTCATAGTAGAAGCAGTGGCCGCTGTCTGTCGTGTCCTATGTGCGGGGCCCCATGACAGGCACTTCAGGTGTGACCCTCCCAGTAGCCCAAGAAAGTAGGTGACTTCAGTCACATTTTATGACTGAGGAAACCGGGGCCCAGAACACCTGCAAGCCACTCGAGTTCATGCAGCCAGGAAATGATAGAGCTGGATTCCAATCCAGGCTCCAGAAGGGTGACTGGGAGAGCTTCTCAGACGGTGGCCGTGCCTGCGTCATCTCTCCTGGAGCCACTGAGGGGCTGCCCTCTCTCATGGGCAAGGGCGGGGAGAGAGCTGGGGATGCCCTCAGGCCGGGGCCCAGGCTCAGGTGCCCCGCTTCTGCTTGGCCCCCAGTCCGTGGAGAACTGCATGTGTGTCCTGCACAACCTCTCCTACCGCCTGGACGCGGAGGTGCCCACCCGCTACCGCCAGCTGGAGTACAACGCGCGCAACGCCTACACGGACAAGTCCTCCACCGGCTGCTTCAGCAACAAGAGCGATAAGATGATGGTGAGCACGGACGACGGAGCCAGGGCCCGCTCCCCACCAGGCGCCCGGCTGGGCTCAGCTGCCTGGCCGACCCTTTCCTCTCGGGGCCCCCAAACCTGAAACCAGCCCGAGAGGACAAGCCGATGCCAAAGCCTGGGCCTCGGGCTGGTGCCGCACTCTGGGAGCCGAGTACAGGGTGTTCTGTCTTGCATACAGAGGGTACCCGTGTTCTTGAGAGTGTAGGAGCTCAGACCACCCAGAGGTCAAAAGCTCCAGCCTTCCTTTTGCAGAGCTTGTCCTCTCTTACTATGCACTGATAAACTTGGCCCCGTCTTCTCCATTACCCTGGAAGGTTTGGGGGTAGCCAGGACTCTAAGCCCTCTCTGGCCTGGTTCCCACCAGCTCCCAAGCCTCCCGGGTCCCCCCAGGAGCAGGAGGGCGCTGTGGAGGAAGGGTCAGTCTTCCCCGCTGGGTACAACTGTGGAAGCTGGGCCCTGGACCACACCCGTGGGCCCAGGGTGGGTCAGGCTCGGGGTCTGACTCTGGGAAGGGAGGAAGCATCATGGTTTGAGACCCGAAAGCAGCTGGAAGGTTTGGGCAGAGGCTGGCCTGCCCTACACTTCCCAGGATCCCAGGATTGTTCTCTGCCTCCCGCAGAGACAGCGGGGAGGACCCTGACCCCTGTCCTCACTCAGTTCTGCGGAGCTGCTATAATGAGAAAAAGGGGCACCGGGGCAGGTGCTTGCCAGGTCCCTCCCATCAGGAACCAGGACCCTGGAGTTGGGGGGCATGCAGAAGGCTTGGGTTCGGTGCCTTCCCAGGGATCCCTGCTGACCGGCCCTTTGTCCTCAGAACAACAACTACGACTGCCCCCTTCCGGAAGAGGAGGCCAACCCCAAGGGCAGCAGCTGGCTGTACCATTCGGATGCCATCCGCACCTACCTGAACCTCATGGGCAAGAGCAAGAAAGACGCCACCTTGGAGGCCTGCGCCGGTGCCCTGCAGAATCTGACCGCCAGCAAGGGGCTGGTGAGGAGCGGCCCCTCCTCAGCGCCCACCCCCGTCCCCACCCCCATTTCTCCAGCTCAAGGCCAGCCTCTGCTCCCTTCTCTGTTCTCCCACAAGCGTGTCCTCGGTCTGAGTCTTAGCAATCACCTCTGGCCTGCAGAGCTCGGTTCTGCAGACACGAATAGAGGCAATGTCCTATGTGATACGGAGGAGCCACAAGGGAAGAGAACTAGCCCAGCCCTCTGGGAACTTCCAGGCGGCGGCTAGGTGACCCCACTCCTGCTGGATTCTGTCTGTGCCTACAGAGTCCTCTTTGTCTCGTGATTGCCCCATGCTGGCCCTGTCTGGGGTAGGGGACAGGGATGAAGGGTATGTTTGTGGCAGGAGGAGTCTCCTGTGTGTTGAACTGACAGAGGGAAAAACAGAGGGTTTGGAGCACGGGCAGATCTGGAGAAGATGTGGCAGAATCAATAGAGGTTTTGAGGCCAAGTATTGTTTGGAGGACACGGTGGAATGGCACTGAGCCATAGGAGGCCTGTTGCAATCAACAAGCATTTAGATGGGGAGGCAGCCAACAATCCCCCATCTTTACTTGGGACAAAAGAGAATCAGTTGGAAGCAGGACCGGGGTGAACTGAGGTAAGGAAGGAACTTTCCTGACCATGAGAGGATGGAGCTGGGGGTCTTCAAGAACTCTAGACCAGCCTGGGACCAGATGATGGCGAGGATGTCTTTGTTGCTAGAGACGCAGATGGGCGGGCCTATTTCCAGGGGGCCCTGGAGTATATCTCCATGTGGGCACGGACCCTCTCTTACCCGTCTTTGTCCTGGGCAAGTACATGACAAATATGTGTTGAGATCTCTGGAGGTATGAAGTTGGAAGGTGGTCAGTGCTTCTCTAATTGACACTAGCACTGACCGTGGGGTTTCACATGAGCAGACCCCGCCAGGACATGTAAGAAAGGCAGAGCTGAGACCAATAGCTGAGCAAGGGCATCTGACCGTTTCATTAGACTGAGAGTCGATTCAGGGCCCCCACGAGCGAGCGGTCTGAGACTTCCCTCTCATCACCCCTCTGGGCTCTGGGCTGATCCGGGAGTAGAGATCAAGGTCAGGAGAGGTAGGGGTGCATTGTCACCTGGGTGCTCCGTTTGTTGCTGGCACAAGAGCAGATTTGTGTCTCTCTTTGTTCGTGCTTCCAGCATGAAAGAGAAAAGGTGCTGGGGTTTCTTTTTGTGGGATTCCCTGACCTGCTCCCACCATGGTGCCCAGGAAGCCGTGGGCTAGGTCCTCACTCGGTCCTTCTTTCTCAGATGTCCAGCGGCATGAGCCAGTTGATTGGGCTCAAGGAAAAGGGCTTGCCACAAATTGCTCGCCTCCTGCAATCTGGCAATTCTGATGTGGTGCGGTCCGGGGCCTCCCTCCTGAGCAACATGTCCCGCCACCCTGTGCTGCACAGAGCGATGGGTAAGCGCCCCCCACAGCATCGGACCAGCCCTCTCCCCCGGGCCTCTAGCCAGGACTTTCCAGAGCCTGCTGGAAGGTCCCCCTCTAAACTTTCCCTAGGGTGGGCATTCCAAGAGGGGAAGCTGGCCCAAGAGAGGCTTGGAGGGAGGAAGGGGCAGGTCCCCTGGAGATGGGAGGGGCAGGTGTGCAGAGGTCCCAATCTGGGCCCCAAGCCCTCAGTTGGAGCTAGAATGGAGCCTGGAGAGGTCACCTTTCTAGGAACCCGGGTGAGGGCAGTCCGGGACTATGGCCCCAGAGGGAGCCCCTCAGCCCCTCTCTCCCTCAGTCATGTGACCCTGTGCCCTCCACTCCTTTCTTTCTCAGGGAACCAAGTATTCCCAGAGGTGACCAGGCTCCTCACCAATCACACTGGGAACACCAGCAACTCGGAAGACATCCTGTCCTCGGCCTGCTACACTGTGCGGAACCTGATGGCCTCCCAGCCGCAGACGGCCAAGCAGTACTTCACCAGCAGCATGGTCAACAACGTCATCAACCTGTGCCGCAGCAGGTGGGCGGGGAAGCGGGGCCTCGCCCTCACCCCTGCCCCATGCAAAGCAGGCCGTCCTGTGTCTCCCTGCGAAGTCTCAGAGGCACGGCGGGAACAGTACCTAGTACAGAGAGGAGAGCCAGGGCAGGGGAGGCTTGAATGCAGAGAAGTTCCAGAAGCCAAGAGCACTGTGGGTCACCAGCGGGCACTGGATCCTTAGGGGGTTGGCAGGAGGCATGGAGCAGCAGACCCTGCTGTGGGGGAACTTTATTCTACTCCATGGGACTTTCTCCTGCCAGGACAAGGGCTGGGGGACCTTCCCCTTTCACAGCCCCCAAGGAGAATCCTACGACATTTCTTTTTTTCTTTTCTTAAAGTCTTTTTTTTTTTATTTTATGTATTTATTTGAGAGAGAGGGAAAGCACGAGCAGGAGAAGAAGCAGAGGGAGAGGCAGACTCCCTGTTGAGCAGCAAGCCCAATGTAGGACTCGATCCCAGGACCCTAGGATCGTGACCTGAGCCAAGGGCAGACGCTTAACCGACCGAGCCACCCAGGCGCCCCCCAGGACACTTCTAAGTGGGCAGGGCCACAGGGTCGTGCCCACTGTGCAGAGGGATCAGCCCGATGGGGTTCCTCTCTCATGCACCCCTGGGGGCCTCCGCACATCTCTGAGACCTGAAGGTGAGGGGAGGAGGGAGGGGGTATCATTCTCATGTCTCCCCAAGTCTCACCCCACGAATGAACTTCCTGCCTGCCCAGTGCTTCACCCAAGGCTGCAGAAGCTGCCCGCCTCCTCCTGTCTGACATGTGGTCCAGCAAGGAGCTGCAGGGCGTCCTCAGACAGGTAAGGGCCCGCACTGTTGACCCCTGCCCATGACGCTCTCCCGCACCGTCCCTGCACAGAATCAAGTCTGAGTGGGGCAAGGAGAGAGAGGCAGAACGGCCCCATCCGTCGCATGGGGGAGACTGAGCCACACTCCACACAGAGAGAGTCAGAGCTGAGAGACCAAAGTGCATGACGATGAACGTGGTCACACTCTGAACAAATCTCTAGGCTAGGATTCTGGGAAGGTGCCGAGTGCATGGAGGGAGGAGGGAATCAAGGAAATGTGTGAGAGGCCTGGGATGGGCTCCTTTAGGAACAAACTGAAAAGTAAGGTGAACAAAAGGTACAGAATTCATTTGAGGTCGTGCTGTGACTGCAGAGGTAGGTTCGGGCTAGATTACAAACCCCTGTAATCTCTGTGAGAGTTTGCCCTTGGCACCGGGGAGCCATTGCGGATTTGAGGGGGAGAGTGTCATGATTAAAGCAACACTTGGAAGCCTCCCTCGTCGCCAGGGGCAGGAGAGAGGGGACTGAGAGACGCTGGAGCGGCTGTATTTGTCGAGTGGTGACCCTGGCTCCTCTCTGTCCTCAGTGCTCCCAACCTCATCAAAGTCTTACCCCAGGTCTTAGTTTACCAGACCTCTCCACACTGACCTCTCCCGCTCCTGCAGCTGCCATTCTTCGCTCAGAGATGTCGGCAGTGGCGAGGCCAGAACAAGGACAGGACGCGATAGAGACTGGTCAGAGTGACCATGCTCGGGTGCCAGCCTGGAGACACTGTGGCCACATTAGCAGAAATAGATAGCTTGGGGAGAGGCCAAGGAGGCTTTGTGGAGAGAGGGAGAGCAGTCCTGATGTCAGGAGGTCAAGTCTGAAGGAATTGGATTGGGGTGCGGGTGTGGAACCTGAGGAGAGAGGCCAGGCTGCCACACAGACGGGAGCACTGGGCAGGTGGAAGCCCCGAGAGCAGGCAGGACCATGGGGCATGGGGCATAGGTGTGTGGGAGAGTCTCGGAGAATAAGGGCAGAAGCAGGGAGAAGACCCTCACCTGGGGGCCAAGGAGAGCGAAGGGCCAGGGACCAGGAGGAGCTGTGCCAGCTGTGGCCTGGATGGGCTGAGGCCCATGCGGGAGGAAAAAGCACAGGAGGGGGCAAGCAGTGGTTCCCAGGGCTGCTGAGGCAGCAGGGAGGACGGAAACCAGGGAGGCCCCTGGATGCGGCAATCCGGAAGTCCCAGGCCACCTGTCACAGCTGGCAAAGCAAGGGGAGCCTCTGGGGCCCCCGCCGTGGGTGAGAAGGGGCGGGGAGGGACAGAGTGGGGCCCAGGGGAGAACCGCGCCCCTCAGTGTGGCCCAGGAAGGAGGGAGACAAAGGCATGGATAAAAAGACCCTGGTTCAATGACAGAGGGGACCCAAGCATGTCTGTCATGAGATGCAGAGGAATGGGCAAAGCAGGGGAAAGTGAAGGGGCGGGAGGGGGGGGAAGACCTCAGACCGGAGGGTTCGCAGGGGCTCAGGAGTGGCCTGATTAGGTAGGACAAGAGATGGGGAGACACCCGCCCTGGGGCTGAAGGTGGAAGTGCTCTTCCTGCGGCACAGCAGGGAGACAGGAGGGAGGCCCATGGAACCACAGTGGTCAGAGTCTGCAGGCCACGGCCACTGGTGACCCGTGTCCTCCGTTGGACAATCCAGTGCTCTGTCCCAGCAACACCACAGTGTGGGCAGGCTTGGCCCCATGGCAGCTGCTGGGGAGACTCTGCGGGAAGGGGGGTAGGTGAGGAGACTGGGTGAGAACTTCCTCAAGCTCACCCGGAAATACTGACAGCACACCCACCCTAAGGCCCCCAGAGAGTCCCCTCGTTAACATTCTTCCGGCAGCGCCCGTGGGAACCAGCTTTGCCATTCGGTCCCCATTCTGCCTCCAGCCGTGCTTGACAGCAGCTGCCACGTGACAAGGGCCGTGTTTCTGTCCCCAGAGCACCTCACGTCCAGCGCCCACTGGGTCCTGACAACCACAGTGCGGCGGCCACGGGGCTGTGTCCATCCTACAGAACAGGGGTTCGCCCCGATGCAGCGAGTCGTGGCAGGAGCAGGGCTGGGACCCAGGCACGCTCACTCCTGGGCTCTTTCCACCAAATCCAGCCAAGCTCAACAGGGGCGAGCAAGCAAGTCTGTGGTGGAAAATCACACATCATGTGATTCATGCCCAGACCAAGCCGGCCTCGGGCTTTGAACCGCCTGGTGCCTGGCTCCCTCATGTTCTCACAGGCCGGGGAGAGCTGACAGGTTCTTGGAGCTCTTGGCTGGCACCTGGCGCCCCTCCTCAAGGGCCTCTCGGCCCCTTCTTCTGTCCTCACTCACTCCAGAGCATTTATTGAGCACCTGCAGTATGCTGGGAGAAAGAACAGAACCAAGATCCTGTCACTCCTCGGCAGGAGCTCAGGGGCCGGCAGGGCGGCGGTGGGGAGAGCAGACGGCTGAGCAGAGCCAGCATGGCGGCTTCTCACCAGCAGCGCCAGGCGCCTCTCTGGTTGTGAGAAACGCTGGACATGTCCTCGCTGCCAAGAGCTCTTGTCAAGATTTGAAGAAAAATAAAAAAGACAGGGACAGTCAGAAGGAGGAAAAACAAACAGCTTTCCTAATCTGATTCTGGTTATTGTTCTGTTTAAAGAGTAATGAGTACAAACTGAAGTCCTCAGGCCTTAATTCACATTTCTGCAGATCCACATAGGAAATTCAGAAGTGCTGGTAGAGGCCCAGACATGCTCTACTAACCCGTGGCTAGCGATGGCCGTCTGTTTGGTTGCACATTTAATCAGGCCACATTTAGCCCTGACACACGTGTCTGATGACTCCAGAGGGCTCTGGCTCGAGGCCAAGGCCAGTCTGGGAGGGCAGTGTCTGGCCCCGGGGAAGTCCCGCGCTCTCGTCCTGGAGCATTTCATGCAGCTGCTGTTTCTGCCTCTGCAGCAAGGCTTGGATAGGAACATGCTGGGAAACTTAGCCGGGCCCAACACCTTCAGGAACTTCACCTCCCGATTCTAAGAAGGGGCTGCCAGAGCAAGGACGGATTGCAGGTAAGAATCAGCTCCCCCAGGGCAGAGGCACCTCCAGGACCCCTGCAGCAGCCTCAGCTGGTCGCAGAGGGAGAGGCCAGGCCTGTGCTTCGCGGGGACACAGAAGCCTGCTTCGATCTAGCAGACAGCCTGGCCGTGGCCGACACAAGGCCTGTGAGAACAGCTGTATAGGCCACTTGGCCAGGGTGTCGTGGGCTGTCACACCACAGGACATTAGGGATGTGCAATGTCCTGATAGCATCGGTAGGCCAGAGGTCTGGGCAGAACTTCTAGGTACAGCTGTGTAGGTTACGCACTGCACAACCTAGGTGATGCCGTTCACGTGGACTGTGGTATGAATGCCCCCCCCCGGCAGTGATACAATATGTCATTCTGAGTTTGCACACCTACAGCTCGCTTTTTTATCCTTTTTATAATTCACTTTCCAGTCTGTACATGCCTAATGTGGATAAGCTTATTTCCAGCTGATGATTCCAGGGACCGAAAACTCAGAACCCGTATCTATGACAAAGGCCTGCAAGCCTTAGCTTCCAGTAGAATCACCTGGGCTGCTTCCTAAAACACACGCCCCTGGCCCCAGCCCCAGCGGTTCTGACTCTGGAGCTCTGGAGTGCAAAGTGCATTATTAAACAAGCATCCCAAGTGTTTCTGAGGCAGGTGACATCATCAGCCTTCCCTAGAGGGTCACCAGAGATGGCCCTGGTGTGGGCCATCTGCAAAGAGCCAGGGGTGAGGAACAGGGTCTCCTGAGCTGAAGGGGGCTTCTTAGCACCCTGGCTATCTGCCAGCACCCCAACCCCTGAAGAGAGTCCTGGTGGGGGACAGGGCTGTAACTCTGGTCCAGGTGAAGATAAGTAAGACGTCAGACACCTTCTCCTGGCAGAAAAGCTTCAACAACACGAGAATGGAAAAAGAAGACAAAAGTCAATAGCATTGTAATGGGCAAAGTCTAGACCCTCAGCGCTGTGCGGGGCACCGTGCTGGCCGAACAGTGTGGGCATGGCAGTGTAGGGACAAAGCTGACAAGCTTCTGGCTCAGCAAGAGCGACCTACAAATGTGTCAAGGGCGACTCGGAATCCCCTTGCCAGCCAGGGCACACATCTGTGCAGATGTGGGTAGAAAGGGGTGGCAGTATTGGCTAGACCTGCTGGTGTGGAGGTGTCTCCCTGGAAATGCTAACCGGACGACCTTTCCTTTTCCAGAAATGATACAACCCAGTTGAGAAGACCTCAGGCCTTGCTGGAGGGGTGATTCTGCCCACCATGTGCAGTGTTTGGAAAAGTTCAAATGCAATTGAGAGCAACCCTGAAAACTGCGGATGATGGAAATATTTTTAGATTTTTTTTTTCCTTGGGGGAACTGGCGGGCAAGGGGGGTTGGGAAGGGTGGGGGGGGCTGTTCTTGAGTTAAAGGGGCTTATATTTCATGTCAATACTTCTGCTGAGAAATGGTATATATATATGTATAATGTGAGTGTGTGTGTGTGTGCGCGTGTGCGTGCCTGCATGCTTGTGCACGAGTGCCTAAAGCATGGCCAGACTGCAAAGAGCTAAGTCTGCTGTTTCTGCAGCTCACGGGGTGGTGAAAAGCACTCTCACACTCCCACATTTCCTACACGACCTGTGCTTTCTGTTTTAGCGGCCCGCAGTTCCCAAAATGTGTCAAGCCAGGGTAGGGAGCAGAAGCCTTGTGAGGGACCCATCTCTGGGGCCAGGGGAAGGGGGGGGGAGTAACTGGGGCTGGGGCCAACCCTTAAGAGGCAGCTTTGCAGGAAGGGAGGCTGGTGGGGCTGTTGGAGTTCGGTGTATCTCATGGGAAACTTCGGTTGTCTGATAATGCCTCCCTTCCCACAGGGCCACAGGACCTGGGACTGGACAGGGTGGGGTCTCCAGA
This sequence comes from Ailuropoda melanoleuca, assembly GCF_002007445.2. Lineage (NCBI taxonomy): Eukaryota > Metazoa > Chordata > Mammalia > Carnivora > Ursidae > Ailuropoda > Ailuropoda melanoleuca. The sequence continues at coordinate 101,119,283 of NC_048225.1, forward strand.
GGCTGGGCCAGGACAGTGACGCTTGCTTTGCTATCCTAAGTCTGCTCTGGGGGAGTAGGAGCCAGAAAGGTGGGGCTGGCCATTCTCTTGGGCTGTGTACCAGTCAGAGGAGGCTGAGCCTATAAGGTCCCTGCCTTCAAGGACTTATCTGTCTGTTTCAGGAGAAAGAAGGCAAAATGGTGCTCAAAGCCAAAGAGCTGCTCGGAGAATGGCAGTTCACTCTTTATATTCCCAGTGGTGAGGGGGACAGGCTGGGGCTGGACAGGCACCTGCTTCAGGCTCCAGTGGGACAGTGGCCGTTTGGAAATTAACCAGGAGAATACTTCCTTTCATGCCTGCTAAGACTCAAGAGAGGGAGTGTTCTGGGTCTCTGGAGACTTGGAAGATGGGAATTTGGATAGACCAGGAAAGGGAGCGGTCACTTCAGGGCACGAACAAACCCCAGCCCCAGCCAGAGGCCGATCCCACCTTCCCCTGAACCCCAGCCATCCTGTCTCCACTCTGTCTTGGGGAAAACCACAGAGGATGTGATATAAGAGGCTTGTCAGGGGCACCAGCCACACCCGAGAGCACAGACCCCTGTGCATGTCAGAGGAGAAGTAGTAGAAGGGCCTCCTGAGGGCCTCGTGCAAAAGCTTGCAGGAAGCAGCCCTCAGGAGACGCTGCAGCCTAGAGCAGAACACGGGTCCCCAAGGCTCCCGACGTCCGCCGACGTCCGCCTCCGCCGCCCGTACTAACACTGTGGGCTCAGCTAGGAAGTAGCTGCCTGGGCCGTAGCCTCCGGAAGAGTAGAAGGTGCTCCTCACTTTCCATTCCTCGTCATCCGCCTCCCAGGCCCCCTGCCCCCACCCTGCCGTACCCCCCAGTCCAACCCCGCCTCTTACCCCAGCAGGCAGAACCGAAAAGCACCCTTCTGGACGAAGGACGTGCCTGTTAAGACAGGTGACAGACTGGGGCCAGACCTATGATGACGGGCCATTTAATCAGTGCCGCTGCTGTGGGTCCATGATGCCTTCCCCCTTTGTTGCTCATGACGGAAGGCCTCCTCCTGACTCCCTCTGTCTCTCAGGGGCCACGTGGGAGTGTGGTCCCACCAGGCTGTCCCGGGCGTAGCTTCCAGGATGACTCCTCTGCCGGTCACCAGACTCAGAGGAATCCATTTCTTAAAAAATGGAGCACCAGGACGTGCCAGGCAATGCTGTAAGCCCTCAGGATACACACGTGAACAAAACAGACCACGGCCCCGTCCTCAAGCAGCTTACATTCTCGGGGAGGAAGGAGGAGACACGGGGTGCTTGGCTTTGGGGATCCCCCCAGTCTGAGAGGATTGTCCAGTCCAGTCAGGGCAAGAGGGAACTAGCCCACTACCCGTGAGTCCGTGGCGGCCCCCAGGGAGGTGCCCCTTCCCTTAGCGCTGCCCTCACTTCCTGCCACTCTGCTGGATTTCTGTCACCAGCCTGGGCGAAGAGCCAGGTGGGTCCAGCTCGCTGCCTTGGGGAACGGTGAGCTAAGATGGACAGTCAGGCCAGGCCTGATTTTGTAACCTCTCTCGTGATTTCTCAGGCCGGCCAGCTGGGCCCATCACCCAGGCCTCTGACCTGTGGCCGTCACTTTGAAAGAGGCAACACTGAGAGAGTCCCGAGGATGCACTCCCTAAAGACGGGGAGGAAGGGGTTTGCCCAGGCACGGCTCAGTATCTGCAGCCCACACTGGCCTCACGCTACCAGGGCCGACACCCCAAACAAGACATTCCAATTTGGGGCCCATGAGGAAGGACATAGACCACTCAGTCCCTGCCTGTCCCTGCCCTGACCCCAGGATCTCTTGTGCTTCAGACAGATCCGGTCATTGGCCACCAGCAGCCTGTCCAGCGGGGGCCAGACCAGCGTCGCAGACCCCACGCTTCCGCAGTGACACAGTGAAGGGTTTTCTCCAGACATGTGGAGACAGTGATGTTCTCTCTTGTCCGCCCCAGAGCTTGGCTGAAAGGTGGGATGGTCAGGCTGAGGGAGGCTAGGAGGATGGGATGGGCAGGGGTTGACGAGCAGAGGGAAGCCCAAGGGATGATGCTGGAGGCACCCTGGAACCCCTCTGGAGCCCAGCCTTCCCTTTCCTCCATGTTGGTATGAGAACCCTGTGCTGGCCAGGCCGATTCCCTGTGTGCTGTACTATGTATTTGCTTTTGTGGAAATATAGGAAATCAATAAATTGCTGGCATTTCTTTGAATTTTTTTGAGCAGTGGATTATTTGGGGGTGCCATTGAGGAAAGAAGAGCCGCTTCCTCCCTTCCAGACTCTCCTCTTACTGCGCCTGCGCCAGGCTAGGACCGGGCATGACCTGAGGGCAACGGGCGCCACCAGGCAGAAGCACCTGCTCCATGTCCGCGCATCTGAGCCCCCCAGTGGCTCCAGGACCCCAGCACTGCTACCCTAATCTGACACATAAGTAAAGTGGGGCTTGGGAGGAAGCGAACATGCCCGATGTCACAGAGCTTGGAGAGGGAAAAGGCACCCGGCCCACGAGTGCCCCAGGCAGAACACCCATAGCGAAAGGAATTTCAAGGACATAAGAAGAACCCTAAGAGCGTATCCGATCTGTGTCCTGTATGAGGTGCTGGGAGCACTGCAGAAGCAGAGGATGTGGTGGGCCCCCGCCACAGGAGGGTCATACAGGATAAGACGCACACAGGAACTTTCTAAGACACAGATGGTACGTTCCAGGTGGTGGCCTGGACATAACCCGCGTAGGCCATCACCGAGCGTCAGGGCCATCTGGGTGGAGAAGGGTGAGAGAGCTGAGGGAAAGCGCTGAAGATGAGCTTTTCCCAGCTCAGGAGGGTGTGCCTGGCACGGCCTCTCTAGAGAGCCATGGCCCTGACTTTCTGGGTCATCTCTCAGTTCGGTAATGGGAGGAGAGGCTGGGCCCAGCCCAGAGGGAGAAAGGCGGCCTGTCTGTGGCCCAGATTATTAATACACTCAGTCAGGGGCCCCTGGAAAGGTCTTGAGACCTGAAAAACATGTATTGGCTCCGAAACGTGAGCTCAGATTACAAATTCAAAATCAAGAAATGTCGGACGGTTAAGCTTTCATTGCAACAGCGCATAAAGACAGATAAACACACAACTCACATGCGTGCAGCTCCATGAATCTTCAGCAAACTGAACACCCCATGCAACCAGCACCCAGATCAAGAACTAAGTGTTACCAGCACCCGAAGTCCCCCTT
>NC_048225.1:101122607-101130531 GCF_002007445.2 Ailuropoda melanoleuca
CCCACTCCCCCTGACTGTGTTCCCTCCCTCGCTGGCTGTCTCTATCTCTGTCAAATAAATAAAATCTTTAATAAAAAAAAAAAAAAAGCTGATGAGCCCCGCTGATGGCTGATCAGCAGACACATTCCATACAAGAAAGGACGGTATGCTCCCAGTGCCCCAGACCCACTAGTCAGCCATGAAGAAGTTTCATAACTCATGAATTAATTTAAAAACATTTCCATATTCATCAAGTGGTTCAAACTTCTGGGCCGCAATTCTACCCCTCTACACAAAGCCATTAAAATCCTGCTCTCTACACCTCACTCAGAAAGGAAGCTTCAGCCAGGTTTCCAAGGCCAGTGGGGCCCACGTGTGTCATTCAGATCCTCCCAAGCTCACATTCCTGCGTTCGGGGGCCCAAAGTTTTCCTGGAGGACAGCCGGGGTGTGGGGCGCAGGTGTAGACCTAGAGAGGAGTGACCACATATCCACATATTATTTATGTAATTATGTTTAGTCTTCATATCGATGCCACAAAGCAGGTTTGACCATTCCCCTTTCACAGACAATGAAACTGTGGTTCAGAGAGGCTGAGTTATTTATTCAGGGTCACACAGCTAGGGATGGACTCAGGATTGGAACCAAGTCCAAGGCTGAGGCTGCTGCTCTTCCCCCTTGGCTGTAACTGCATTTAGACAGCGGCCGCCAGCAGCTTGGCTGACTTGTCAGCTGCCCTCCGGGGACCACCCTTTGACTGCAGGGCCCCCTCCGAGCCTCTGTAACCTGGGTCGGACACTAGAGCAAGCACCCATGCCCTGCACATGTGCTGCTCACTTTTTTTTTTTTAATTCAAGAAACACCTGGGTAAAAAAAATTCTCATCCTCCAAAAAGGCTCTCGAGATGAAACTAGGAGTCAAACCCCGCCCCCGCCCCCCTGTGACCTCACTGGCTCCTCCAAGCTGATGAAAGCCATTTCGCAGACAAGTGGCCTGTTCTGACTCTGAAAGAGTCTTTTCGTATTTTGTGCAGCTTTAAGCTATTATCTGTAAGAAAGATGATTTGATAGGCTCTACTCCACCAGCACTGAAAATGGAACCTTCTGACCATCGAATGTAGTGACATGAAAGTCATTGGTGCCTGATAAGAGCAATTTTGGTTACAGGGTAAAAGCAGAAACTTGACTAGAATGGGTTCATAAGAAAATGGAAAAAATGAAGTCACAGAGAGTAAATATTTACAGTTTCATGAGTAGTTTTGTCGTAAAGGGAAAGAGAAATGAAGTGGTTTCTGGAGGTGACGTGGTATCAAGAAAGGCCATTTTCTAAGATAAAAGCATGTCTTCTATGCTGTGAGAATAATCCACCAGAGAAGGAAAAGTTAATGATACAGAAAAAGAGGGAAGAATTGCTGGCATGATGTTCTCGAGCAGACAAGAGAAGATAGGACATGCATAAGTGAAGGAGTTGGCCTTGGCTACCCTGTGGACCGTTCGTCTACTCTCTCAGAGGCAGGTGGGTGGGTAAAGCTGGTAGAGCGGGTCAGTTGGAGTTTCTTTGTTTTGCTTCCATGTTCTCAGTGAGATAGGAAGCTTGACTAGCATCTGAGTGAGGATCCAGGAGAATGTGTTAGGTATTTGGGAGGGGGGAGGAGGCGAGACACAGTTTCTAGGAAAGAAGAGGAACTAAGGAACTAAAAAAATATCGTAGGGATGCCGGGCGGCACTAAGAACCCTCTTGAGGTCGGTATCATGAATTTAAAAGGAGTCAGTCTAGGCCTAGATTTTCTCCACCCACATTTTCCTACCACACAGGTACAGGTATAGACCATGTGATGAGTATTTAACCAGAGATTTTTCCAAGAAGGTACGATGAGGCAAGAGAGGAGTAAAGGAGTTAAGGCTGTATGCAAAGGATTGGTTAGAGATGGGCCAAGAACTTTAACCTGGCAAGTAAGGAGAGAACATGAGGGGTTTGAGAGCTGATTAAAATTAAGACGATAGAAAGAATGGATTATAAGGTCTGAAGAATTAGGAGAGTCAGAGGATTTGAGGGAGTGTGCTGAAAGTGAGGAAGTTGTCGTCACAGAGCGTGTTGCTTGAAATGGAAAAGATGCAAAAATTGTCATCATTGGTTAGATAAGGTTAGCTGACTGTGGGAGTGAGTAGCTAAGAGAGGATAGAGGAAAAATCATCAGTGGATAGGAGATCAAGGAACCAAGAGGCCAGGATATTGGAAGGATCATACTCCTGGACATGGAAATCATCAAGAATTAAAATAACTCATATTGAGAAAGTGATAGAAGACTGCAGCTAAAGTCTTCAGGGGAATGAGGGGAATGGCCTGGGGTCTACAGGCCACCGCACCGGTGGTAGTACCGGCACAGGGCGATAGTGTTTAACCAAACTGAAGTAAAGGGCCAAGGCAGCTCTAGGTTTCCCTCTGTCCTGGGTTCCACCTATAGTCGTTTCTAGTCAATGCTCAAAGGCAACCCAAGAACAAACCACTGTTTGAGATTACAGTGAGAAGGGATCCACACTTCACTGCTGCTCTGAGCCCTGTGGGTCCCAGTGCCTGGCTGGCGGTTCCCCTAACTCGCAGCAAGGCCGGGGTATGGGTGGGGGCTGGTGCGGGGAGCACAGCAAACGTACTTCATTGTCAGTCTACCAGGTTATCTTGAGAGGCGAGTTTCGAAGTTCGGCAGAGGGTTGTGGGATGGAGCAAGAGAGGCAGGCGTGGGAGAGGGAGGCAGAGGCCAGGGTCTGGAGCTTTGCTAGAAGCCAGGACATTGTGTCTGCTTCTGCTGCTCCTTCAGAGGAAACTGACGCACCAAGAGGGGAGAGTGCAGATAGCAAACCTCAGACCTCTCTCGTGGCTACCTTGAGAGCCTCTTCCCAGCTTCCCAGCACCTCCCTGGGCCTTCCTTTCTCTACTCAGGGCTCCACCAAGCTTAAAACCAACCCAAGCCACACATGTCTTGGGTTGTTTGCTTTTGAGAAACAAAAGACAAAGGTGGATGAAATCACCACCTAGCCAGTCATCCAAGCAAGAAACTCTAGCCTAGTCGTTAATTCTGCCTTTCTCATTCAGGCACGAAGTCCTTGACGGCGCTGAGATGTCATCTCAGCTCCATACCCACCACCACTGTCTTAAACTGGGTCCCCTACCAACTCAAGACGCCAGTGCCTCCGGTTGGCCCCTCCACCTCTCGCTCCCCCCACCCGCCTCCCAGCCACCAGACTGCCGCCACCAGCGCGATCGCTGAATGCAAAGCTGATGAAATCCTTCCTCTGCATAAAAACATCTGCCAGCTCCCAATTTTCTGCAGCTAGAATTTTTAGGCTGTCACCCAAAGCTCTTCCCGGCTGGCCCCAGTCCACCCTGTCTGTCTCTGGCTCCTTCCCATCCACTTACTCTCTGCACTCCACCCATGGGAGGCATCTCCCCAAACACGACGTGCCTGTGTAATCCCACTGTCTTGGCGCTGTTTCTTCTGCCCAAGTGTGCTCTCCCCCTAGGTCTGCCCATCAGAACCCTGTTTATCCTTTGAGGCCCAACTCACATGTCCTTCCCTCTGCGGGACCTGCGTGTTTGCACATGCGAGGAGGCCCCGATCAGGTCTTGACTTGCACTCGGTTCTATTTTCGCCCTCTGCGGAACGTGGAGTTCCTTGTGGGCAGCGACAGCGACTTACTCGTTTTTGTGTCCTTACTCAGCACCTAGCACGTCGTCCAGCAGAGAGCATGTGTTCCAGTGTGCATAGACGCGGGACTGAAGGGGACTCTGGGTTCATCTCCTGTTACACCGATCTTAAAACCCTCCCAGGCCTCCCTCCCCACTATCTGATCTTGAAGGTCCAGACCTGCCACCTCCAAGTTGGCGAGCAGCCTCTGAGCCCCTCCAGGGAAAGACCACTCAAAGCTGTCCTGGCTCTTAGAGGCATCCCTCCCGTGGCTTCCGCTCACCGGCCCTTGGCTTCCCTCACTGGGGCCATGGAGAACAGATCTCATCTCTCCACCTCGGGACAGTTCTCTCAGTCTCTGAACACGGCCACCCTGAGCCTCTGAGTTGTCTCATACCCAGGCTAAGCCTTCTCAAGTTCTTCAGACTTTGTTTATAGGGCACAGTTTAGCATCCCGTTGCTGTCTTGGTCACCCTCCCGAATACATCTCAGGCTATCATCATCCCTGTTAAGAACTGGGACTCTGTGGGGCGCCTGGGTGGCTCAGCCGTTAAGCGTTTGCCTTTGGCTCAGGGCGTGGTCCTGGCGTTCTGGGATCGAGCCCCACATCAGGCTCCTCCGCTGGGCGCCTGCTTCTTCCTCTCCCACTCCCCCTGCCTGTGTTCCCTCTCTCGCTCTCTCTCTTTCTCTGTAAAATAAATAAATAAAATCTAAAAAAAAAAAAGAACTGGGGCTCTGAATGGGGCCTAGGACACCGGATGTGGTCCAAGTGGTACCAAAGCCAGTGGAACGGGACCTCTCTAATTTGGGGCCTACATGTGTAGTCTGCTCTGTCATCCAGCCCTGCAATTGCTGGGTTCCTGGCCTCTCTGAGCAACCATCCCTTGGAAACTCTTGCCGAGGTCTTTTCTGACTGCAGGGGGCCCAACCCTGTGGCGGATCCTACTCTGAGTTTCCTCAGAGAGCTGGGTCTCGTCAGGAGCAAGGAAACTGGGCATGTGCCTGTCGGTATTTGGAAATGGAATTCTCCAGTGTGGGTGGATCCAGCTTTGGAATAAATTTATTCTCAGGTAATTTAGTTCCAGCTGGGGAAGCAGTCAGAAGCCACAAAAAACGATGTCTCAATATAATTGTCAGGAAGTCCCAGCTCTGCCACAGAGCCAAGGGATGGCCTTGGGGAAACCTCCTCACCCACTTCCTTTCCGCTAAAATGAGGAATCTAGGGTCCCGTGCAGTTCTGCCTCTCAGAACATCAGTGCTCTCCATCGTCCTTTCCCCATGCCCCCCTCCCCTGGTTCCCCAGGGTCTCCATGAACTCCAGACGCTGGCCCCAGCCTGCCCCAGCTCCCTGGCAGGGGCTGGGAAGCCCACACTGGCATTCCTGTATAGATTCCCACACCCTCCCCGCCTTGGCCGCCTCAGCCACACTGTGCCGGTGGCAGGAGGCAGGAGGCCGAAGAAGCCGGTGAGTCAGGCTGTCAGAACTGGCCCTGCCAGTCCCACGTTCCATTGAACCACAGTGTCAGCAAAAGCCCAGGCCAGGTTTGGGCTAGAAACCTCTTCCAGCTGCTGCCACGTATTCTCCAGGTGGGCAAGGCATAGAGCTTTCCTGCAGAAGTCCAGGCCAGCTGCTGGATTTGCCCAAGCCCTTCCCTCCCTCCCTCTCCCTCAGGAGGGAGTCACAAGTTCTTTTATAATGGCCGTCAGGCCCATGAGAACAGCCTTTTCCCTGCTGGCAGGGACAGGACGCCAGCTCCAGACGAGGCTGGTGGATTTGAGAGACACCAGCATTTGAGACTCAAAACAAAAGTGGGTGAGAACAACTGGCCCCATAGACTCTGGGTGAGGTGACACTGCCTCTACCCGCTCGGCCACTGCCCAGTGGGGTGTGGAGAGAGAAGCCCCCCCGGACCACCAGACTCAGCCTCTCACCTCAGAAAATGGGGGCAAGGGACCCCTTAGCACCAGAGAGCCTTACGTAAAAATTTCAGTGTTTGTATGTGTGTGTGTGTGTGTGCGTGCTCGTGTGTGTGTGTGTGTGTGCGTGTAGAAGGGAATTAGGCTAGCATTTCCTGAAGTTACTCCCACAGGACATTCACAGATGCTAAGTGACAGAAGAAGTCTATATTTGAGAAACTCTGGGCTAAATGAAGTTACACAGTTTTGTTTTACTCATATTTCCCAGAAGCTTTAATGTGCTAATGTGTGTCCCAGCAGAAAGGACAGAGAAAGAGAGAGGAAGTGGGGGTGACAGGAAGCCCCTCCTGAATTCGTTTCATGGAAGAACACTTCTTGACAGACGACCTGGGTTCCAGAGAGCCAGTCTGGGGGAAACTCAGATTGGTTAAGCTTCCTTTCGAAGGCCCTTCTGGAACAGTAAATGGCAAACCAGATGAACATGGCCTGGGAGAGACCTCTGTCTCAGATGACAAGGGTCAGGGGTAACTCTGGTGTGTCTGGCCTTCAGCCAGCTGGAGAGGCTGGTGGGAAGGTCATTCAAAAAACAGGTATGGGGTTGGAAGAGCAGAGCAGGGCCCATGTCACCATTTACAGAGTGAAATGCTCTCTTCTGTCTCCAGCCAGCTGATGCCTGCTGACACCGAGTCCCAGAGTCTCCCTCTTCTCCAGGCTTGGAAGAGCAAGGGTAACCTACCTCAGTAACTCTCAAACTGTAATGCATCTGCGGACCTCTGGGGACTGTGTTAAAATGCAGATTCTGAGATGATGCTGTTTCTGCCAGTCGTCTGTCCACGGACCACACGTTGAGTAACAAGGCCCCAGCCAGTACAAGAGGACTTTCTGGAAGGGTAGACCTACAAAAAAGGGGAGACTCAAGGGAAGAGTAACCAGAGAGCAGGGCTGGGGCTGCAGATTACTGAGAAAATGGGGAGAGACGGAAGGTGAGACAGGATGGTGGGAAAAGGGAGGCCAATGTAGTCCGGGGCTCAGATTTTAAGGTTGGGTATGGGGCAAGAGGCACAGAAGAGGCCTGGAGGATGGACACGAAGTTTGAGCAGCTAGCAAATTCCACCCACCCCACCCCAGCCCCACCCCTGGGGCCACACAAGTGCAGGGCCTAGGGACCACAGGGTGAGAGAGAATCCTTCAGAAGAATAGCATGGCCACGTTGTCTCCATGTCTCCCCACTCTATAGAAAGATGTCTGATGTCCTGGCAGGAGATAGGATGTCATCAGCACCTTCCCCTGGCCTCCTGTCACTGGTGGCTGCAGACGAGGCAGGATGGGCTGACTCACCCAGCCAGGCCCATCTTCCCATGACCAGCGGCTCCCAGGCTCGGCTCAGGGAAGGAGAGGGTGGGAAGGAGGGGCTGGCCAAGGCCTGCCCAAAGGGCCCTAGCCTGGAAGGGACAGGGGACCTAAACTGGGGGAATCTGAGAGGAGGGAGAAGGGGGAGTAGACACCAGAGGGAGGGAAAAGGACAAGGGTGACACACTGGGGGAAGGGAAGACTTTCGATCTCCACAGTGTCCCGGAGATAACAGCAAACACTCATGGGCTTGTGCCACGTGCCAAGCACTGTCCTGAGCACTTATATTTATACAAGCTCATGTCATCCTTCAAAATTAAATGAGGCAGTTGCTAATATCATCCCCACTTTACAGATTAAAAAAAAAAAACAAAAAACCCCGAGACAGTAACTTGGCCAAGGTCACTCGGTGAATACACAGTAGAATGGGGATAAAATCCAAGGAGTCTGGCTTCAGAGTTGATGCCCTTAAATACTTTCCAGAAGACAACAGATTTTAGGGCACCTAAGACTTCTCTTCCACTCTCCACCACCCCACACCCCATCATCTGGCCAAGTAGGATACAGAATGGCTTGTGGTGGCCAGACCACCAGTACCACTCCGTCAGGCGTGGCAAGACAGCCTGACCTCTTTCTCAGGAAAACTCCTTTCCGGCTAGTAGTTCGCCAGCACCCCCCTCACCGCCGGTCATTCATTCAGGGCACTGCAGCCCTGGCCTCTTCATCACTAGCTGAAAATTCTGTGGATTTTCAGAGTGTCCGTTTCTTCAGTGTCAAATACCTGTGTCAAAGAGCCCCTGCTATCCAGAGCCCCCAGTTCTCTCTGTTCACCTTTCCAAGCAGCAAGATTATCCCTGGACTTTTTAGAACACTGTGTATACGTCAGAACTCGTCCAGTGTGACATCTTGGCTCCTTGGGGGTACACGACCATCCGTCCATTCAGCAGCTACAGAGAGCCCTGAGTTCCAGGCGCATTCTTGCGGCTGGGTATTCAGC
>NC_048225.1:101130938-101134391 GCF_002007445.2 Ailuropoda melanoleuca
GTGTGTGTGTGTGTGTGTGCGTGTAGAAGGGAATTAGGCTAGCATTTCCTGAAGTTACTCCCACAGGACATTCACAGATGCTAAGTGACAGAAGAAGTCTATATTTGAGAAACTCTGGGCTAAATGAAGTTACACAGTTTTGTTTTACTCATATTTCCCAGAAGCTTTAATGTGCTAATGTGTGTCCCAGCAGAAAGGACAGAGAAAGAGAGAGGAAGTGGGGGTGACAGGAAGCCCCTCCTGAATTCGTTTCATGGAAGAACACTTCTTGACAGACGACCTGGGTTCCAGAGAGCCAGTCTGGGGGAAACTCAGATTGGTTAAGCTTCCTTTCGAAGGCCCTTCTGGAACAGTAAATGGCAAACCAGATGAACATGGCCTGGGAGAGACCTCTGTCTCAGATGACAAGGGTCAGGGGTAACTCTGGTGTGTCTGGCCTTCAGCCAGCTGGAGAGGCTGGTGGGAAGGTCATTCAAAAAACAGGTATGGGGTTGGAAGAGCAGAGCAGGGCCCATGTCACCATTTACAGAGTGAAATGCTGTCTTCTGTCTCCAGCCAGCTGATGCCTGCTGACATCGAGTCCCAGAGTCTCCCTCTTCTCCAGGCTTGGAAGAGCAAGGGTAACCTACCTCAGTAACTCTCAAACTGTAATGCATCTGCGGACCTCTGGGGACTGTGTTAAAATGCAGATTCTGAGATGATGCTGTTTCTGCCAGTCGTCTGTCCACGGACCACACGTTGAGTAACAAGGCCCCAGCCAGTACAAGAGGACTTTCTGGAAGGGTAGACCTACAAAAAAGGGGAGACTCAAGGGAAGAGTAACCAGAGAGCAGGGCTGGGGCTGCAGATTACTGAGAAAATGGGGAGAGACGGAAGGTGAGACAGGATGGTGGGAAAAGGGAGGCCAATGTAGTCCGGGGCTCAGATTTTAAGGTTGGGTATGGGGCAAGAGGCACAGAAGAGGCCTGGAGGATGGACACGAAGTTTGAGCAGCTAGCAAATTCCACCCACCCCACCCCAGCCCCACCCCTGGGGCCACACAAGTGCAGGGCCTAGGGACCACAGGGTGAGAGAGAATCCTTCAGAAGAATAGCATGGCCACGTTGTCTCCATGTCTCCCCACTCTATAGAAAGATGTCTGATGTCCTGGCAGGAGATAGGATGTCATCAGCACCTTCCCCTGGCCTCCTGTCACTGGTGGCTGCAGACGAGGCAGGATGGGCTGACTCACCCAGCCAGGCCCATCTTCCCATGACCAGCGGCTCCCAGGCTCGGCTCAGGGAAGGAGAGGGTGGGAAGGAGGGGCTGGCCAAGGCCTGCCCGAAGGGCCCTAGCCTGGAAGGGACAGGGGACCTAAACTGGGGGAATCTGAGAGGAGGGAGAAGGGGGAGTAGACACCAGAGGGAGGGAAAAGGACAAGGGTGACACACTGGGGGAAGGGAAGCCTTTCGATCTCCACAGTGTCCCGGAGATAACAGCAAACACTCATGGGCTTGTGCCACGTGCCAAGCACTGTCCTGAGCACTTATATTTATACAAGCTCATGTCATCCTTCAAAATTAAATGAGGCAGTTGCTAATATCATCCCCACTTTACAGATTAAAAACAAAAAACAAAAAACCCCGAGACAGTAACTTGGCCAAGGTCACTCGGTGAATACACAGTAGAATGGGGATAAAATCCAAGGAGTCTGGCTTCAGAGTTGATGCCCTTAAATACTTTCCAGAAGACAACAGATTTTAGGGCACCTAAGACTTCTCTTCCACTCTCCACCACCCCACACCCCATCATCTGGCCAAGTAGGATACAGAATGGCTTGTGGTGGCCAGACCACCAGTACCACTCCGTCAGGCGTGGCAAGACAGCCTGACCTCTTTCTCAGGAAAACTCCTTTCCGGCTAGTAGTTCGCCAGCACCCCCCTCACCGCCGGTCATTCATTCAGGGCACTGCAGCCCTGGCCTCTTCATCACTAGCTGAAAATTCTGTGGATTTTCAGAGTGTCCGTTTCTTCAGTGTCAAATACCTGTGTCAAAGAGCCCCTGCTATCCAGAGCCCCCAGTTCTCTCTGTTCACCTTTCCAAGCAGCAAGATTATCCCTGGACTTTTTAGAACACTGTGTATACGTCAGAACTCGTCCAGTGTGACATCTTGGCTCCTTGGGGGTACACGACCATCCGTCCATTCAGCAGCTACAGAGAGCCCTGAGTTCCAGGCGCATTCTTGCGGCTGGGTATTCAGCTTTGAGCAAAAAACAGACAAACTCCAGGTCTTCTGGAGCTTACAGTAAAGAGACAGACCATGGAAAGGGACCAGAGTGTGGGGTGGAAGGGAGGGTGCAGCACCGTTTGCCTTATGGGCAGGGATGGCACCCCCCCCCCCAGGAGGCTGAGTAAAGACCTAGAGGAGGGGAGGTTTGATCATGAAATCTCACTGCGCTCTCGATAACTGCTACCACCTGGGCTCTGGAAAAGTCCCTTCCCTGCTAGATGGTGGGTTCCAGTAAATTTCCAAAACTTGAAAGCCACTTTTGATTCTTTCAACAGCCCCATTGTAGTTCCTAAGACTTCAATCTCATCCACTTCAAATGGCAACCTCACATTTGATTCACAGCTCCCCCTCCCCCGCTGCCCAGCTCGGACTAGACTTGGGGAGCAGCGGGGCTGGGCTGAGCTCTCTCATACGCCCCTTTCCCACACGGACCCCTCTCATGCTGGGATGGGGGCAAGGAAAGGGAAGGCACCTGCTCATACTTGGTTCCCACGGGTGTCTCACCATCTCCCTGTGTGGGTCCAGCTCTTCTGTCTTGTGGTCAATTAACTCAGAGGGGCCCAGGCGGGGCCCAAGAGGCCCCCCTAGGAAGTCTCTCCCAGGCCACACCCACCTGGCTTGCCACGTACCACGTTCCAGAGTACGTGCTCAATAAAGATGCGTTGGATTTACGGAATGACTGAACCAAGGAACGAATGAACCCTTAAACAATGGACACATTAGTAATCAACCAGACTTGGTGCTAACACTGACATCACATGAGTGAGGTAAGCATCGGAGGGAGCCTTTTAAGATGAATTTTTCTTTTTCCAGGTTCCATTGTTTTGTTTTAATTTGCAGCTCTTTGACAACTATCAAAGACAATACAAGGACAACGCCAACTATTTCACCATGTTTTCCCTGTCAATATTTGACAATCAAATGATCAACTCCCGTACAAGATCTGCTGAATGAGAATGATTTCCTCCTACATTCATCCAACCGGTATGGAGGGGCACTGGGACCTCTGCACAAAGAAGCCAGCCCCCGCCGGGTGGCCCCTGCCCCCACCCCCACCCCCACCCCCACCTTTTCGACTGGGTTATAAAAACTTAGGCTAAGGTTTTCCTGAAAATATTTCCATGAGGCTGCCTGAGAGACAGATTTTAGAGGTTGGGGGAGGGGCAGGGGGGCCAACACCTTGG
>NC_048225.1:101134517-101291479 GCF_002007445.2 Ailuropoda melanoleuca
CCCACCCCCACCTAGAGCAATTAGGAAATCAGCAATGCAGCTGAGCGGGAAGAGGCCTGTGTTCATTAGCAAGTCATTTTATCTGAGCAAAAAACAGCCTTAAGATCGGTAAGATCACACACTCATCATCCCGGGCTGCCCCGGGCAGTGATCAAAAGTCTGCAATAGACAGATGGGAACATTCTTTCACACGAGTTTTCTTATAAGGATCAATGCACACATACTTTGCATTATATCGTCAGAAATTATTCAACTATTTATTAGCTAAAATACAGACATGATTTCTTTAAAATACGCTTTTCTTTGTTTCCATCAGATACCCAATTTTATTTGGTGGAAAGTATACCATGCAAATAAAAGATCATAAGCAGAACAGTCGGGATCCTGCCCTGTATGACCTTGGATGAGTCACTTCGCTGCTTTGAGCCCCAGCTTCCTCACAGATANTTATAAGGATCAATGCACACATACTTTGCATTATATCGTCAGAAATTATTCAACTATTTATTAGCTAAAATACAGACATGATTTCTTTAAAATACGCTTTTCTTTGTTTCCATCAGATACCCAATTTTATTTGGTGAAAAGTATACCATGCAAATAAAAGATCATAAGCAGAACAGTCAGGATCCTGCCCTGTATGACCTTGGATGAGTCACTTCGCTGCTTTGAGCCCCAGCTTCCTCACAGATAAAGTGGACTTCTTTAGGTCCTTACTGTAATTGGAGAGTGCACGTAAACCGTAAACCGTGTTGCACATTGCCTGGCACACAGCAGGTGCTAATAGGTGGGTCATTAGTATGATTATGTAGCCAGCTTATAAATTATGTCCAGTCTTCCAGTGAAGTCCACTGCTCACCACCTCCCCTGGGCCTCAGTAGGTGAGAGATGTGGGGCCAGAGGGGTCTCCGTGTCAAGTTCTGAGGTAAGAATTCTGCTTGCCCATTACCCCCCAAGCAGCAGTGAAGTGACCTCCCCCTCCATCCTCACCAACTGCACCCCAAGTGGCTCATGCTAAACAGGTCTCCGTGACCCACCTTCCGCAAGCCCAGCACAATCTCAGCCCTGGAGCCAGCCCGGGAATCTCCCCACCTTTCCCACCCCGCCCTCCACTTTCCTAAAGAGCAACGCCAGCCCCACTCACAGACCTGCGTTGCCCAGGCCTGACTTTACCGGGGAAACTGTTTCGGGTGTGCTGAAGGTGTGGCTGGTGTGGCCCAGGCGGTGCTGAGTGCAGGGCCACGGGGCAGGGCGACACCCCCGGGGCCCTTTGCACAAGGTGGAAACATTTTTCTCCTGAGTCTTCAGCTGAGAGCAGTTGAAATTCCTGTAGCTGTTGGGGTGGGGGCTGAGAAGCGGGGTGAGCAGGTAGGTGGGGCTGAAGCGGCCCCGGGGGAGGGAGGGCGGGGCACCCAGACCTGGTTTCTGTGAATCATAATCACGGGCCTCAGTGTGGGGTTCTCAAGGCAGCATGGGGGGCATTGCCCGAGGAAGCCATGGGGGCTCAGGAGGAGGCCCCCAGACTTCTTGGAGAACCTGCCGCAGCAGCCAGGTCCTGAGAGGTGGGGAAAAGTCGGGTAGGCAAAAAGGGAGCGAGGGCAGTGGTAAGAAAGAGCATTGCAGAGAGCACGGATATTTGGGGGGCTCACAAAACCACAGGCTCGCTCAGCTGGCTGCATAGTAAGATTGCAGGTAGACCAAGGTGGGGGACGGTGGGGGCGGCGCAGGGGGCGCGGGATGTCCCTGAATCAGGCCTTCCACTCCAACAGCAGCTGGACCAACCCCATCGCTGACGTTTATAGGCCAAGCTCTGTCCACCCTGGGTTCCCTCTCTTTGCAGGGTTGAGTGGTGACCCTTTGGCAAAGCAATGACAGGTGCTTCCATGACCCACAGGTCCCCCTAAGCACCTGTGGACTGCAGCATGGGCTGTCATCACCCCCCAGAAGGAAGAGGCTGCCTGACTGTGCTCTTCCAACTCCGGACCAAGCCCCCTTTCGCCCCCCATGCTGGACAAGGCACCTCTCCTGCGATCAGGCCCCGGGGCTCCCTGTGGGGCAGAACAGAGCTCTGCTCTGTTCACAGAGCAGACAGGCTGCTGTGAGAGGCTGCTGTGTTCCTGGGCGGCCTGGGCAGAGAATGCTGAGTGTCCGCACTCGTGTCCTATGCCGGGGCCCCCGGGCCCACCCCCAGCGGCCCCCAGGAGGCTCAGACTCTGGGAGATCAGGGTGTTCCTCCATCCACAAGGGTCATGTGCTGGGAAGTGTCCTGGCTCTGAAGCCATGAGCTTGGGTTCGGATCCCAGCTTCACCACTTACTAACTGAATGGCCCTTGGCGTGTTGTTCAAACCTTCAAACCTCAGTGAGGACAGGGTGAGGGGATGTTGTGTAGGCGAAGGGGTGGGTTTATTCTAACCCCGTTAGCAACATCGTCCCCCAATTCCCTCTCAGTCTCCCTCCTGGTAGGGCCAACAGGGCAGCCCGGACTTTCAGAGGAGAAGCCAGGCCCAGAATGGTGAAGACCCCCAGCCATCCTGTGGGGACACGGATGCCAGCACGCTCTGCCCTGTACTTCTGGCCGCCCCCGCCCCCAGCTTGGGCTGATCCAAGAGCCTGGCCCTGAGGCTTGAATCCAGCATAGAGGAGGGCCAGCCCCCAACTCCAGGGTGGGTGCTGCCCCACCCTTTCCAGAAACCAGGCTGCGGAGTCAGGGGTGGAGCTCCTCCCGGGAGCAAGTTCTGCACACCTCCGTCCAGGCCGCTGCACAGACCGGGGGCAGCCGAGCGTCACAGCCACTGGAAGGGACCGTCACAGCAGCAGGCTCCTGCCACCCCGCTCCCCCCATGGTCTGGTCAGGGAGAAGGCCTGACCCTGGAACACAGAAGGAAGAGAGGCTTCCAGGCGCTGCAGGAAACCCCACAGACCAGGAGGAGCCAGCTGGGACCCAGCCTGGGGGACGCGGTTTCCCCACACCTTGAGCCCTAGAGAAGGACTGGTGACAAGTTACAACTGAAATGGCAGTGTCGACGGCTCGCGTGTGCCCCCCGCTTACCATCACCAAGCGCTCCTTCAGTTACCAGACACACCATCTCATTAACTTTCCCGACAATCACCGTTTTCCACATCAGGGAGCTCAGGCACAGAGAAGGGAGGCAACTGGCCCGGAGTCACGGAGTCACGGAGCTGGGAAGTGGCGGGGCCAGAATTTGAGGGGCGAGAGTGAGACTCAGCTTCAGAGCCTGGAGTCTCCAGCTGCAAGAGCTAGATCCCCGGGCATGCAGCCCCCGGAGAATCCATCATCCTCTCTTGGCTTTTCCTCCTCAAAAGTGGGTTTATCATGTGACTGCGTTTCATGACCTGAGCTGGTTTGGAAAGAAAATCTGCTGACAGGAGGCCGGGTGGGGGGGGTGGCCAGGGGTTTCTCCATCTCTCTGACCCAGGGCTGAGCGGAGCTTGGAGGTCATTTCCCTGAGCATGCACACGAGGGGCCAAGAGGTCTGCCGGGTGAGAGGTGTGCCCGGAGCAGGGGGAGATGGGAACCGCGTGGAGACAGTGGTGCCTGGGGGATGGCAGGGGACGGTGCAGGGGGGAGTCAGGGTGTCTGGTGGCACAGGTCACCCCGCTGCAGCCTCACCCAACCCCTGAGTGGTCAGGAGGCCCAGGCCAGCTCTCGGCCATACTTCCTCCCTCAGGGTTTTGTTCGGCTCCGGCTGCGTGGTGAGCACAAGAGTGACAGAGTCGTGAATGAACTGGGGGGGGACATGTGCACACCTCTCTGCACCTCGCCACTCACTCGTGAACCCATCCCAGTGTGCTTCTATGCACACGTCTGTGGTCCCTCCGTGCCCTAGGAATGTCACGGGGAAAGCACAGGCCGATGAGGCCCAGAGCCCATGCCCTTGCCTATTGGATTTGGAAGGGCTCCTGCCTTGGGCTGATGACCACGTATGCCCCTGCACCTTGACCCTCATCTGCTTTTCTCCTTGGCAAGTAGGACAAATAGAGACAAATGCCCCAAGCCCCATGCAGACCAGCTCTCTGCGGGGCTTCCATCTGGACGCAGCACCCGGGTCACCCTGCAGTGTTCTTGTTCGGGTGATGTACAGAGTCAGAGCATGGGAAGCTTTGCGTGGGGACAGTGTCTGGGGCACTCACAGGGTCTTCCCTAAACACTGGATGACTTCAGGAGAAAAGGGATAAGTGGGACCTGGCCCCAGGGAGTCTCAGAGTAAGTCCACAAGGGTGCCTCCGTGTCCCCCTCTGAGTATGGTCATTGAAGGAGACACCACACCTACTAGGGCAGAAGGATGGTCACAAGGACCCTGGTGGGAAAGGAGGTGCAGGAAGCAGGACCCAGGACCATATCTTCATCACTCCCTCTTGCTGCTCCTAGGAGAGGCTGACACAAGATGTGGAGCCCCCATGGGGATTTGGTGTTTGGAAAACTCTGGAGTTTCAGTTCTGGATTCCATGCCCCTCTCTCTGGTAGCAGGGAGGGTGGGGCTACAGTAGATCTCCCAGAGACAGTGGTGGGAGCCCTAAGGCCCTGCTTCCACCTCCTGCCTTTTGGCCACTTCCAGAAGCCCTTCTTGCTCCCCACCAGAAGCTCTTGGATTCTGTGATAACCGGGGCTCTTCAAACACACCGGGCCAGCTCTCACTTCTAGGGCTTTCTATGTGCTATTCCTTCTTCCCATTCCTGGCCCCTGTCCTTGACCTTCTTCTTCTTATCTTCTGAGACTTGATGTAGAAACCTTTTCCTCCAGAAAGCCCTCCTGCTCACCAATGCCAGATGGGGTGCGTCTTGTCTGTGCTTCCCCAGCACCTTCTGCCCTGCCTGCTGTGACACCGAGCTGGAATCTTCTGTTGGCTGCCTCTCTCCCACTGGGCTGTGAGCTCCACAAGGGCAGGATGTGCCTATTTAAATCTCAGCATCACGTACTCCTGACACAGTGCCTAGCACATATTTGGTGCTCAGGAGACATTTATTGGATGGATGGAAGGATGGACGGATGGATGGATGGATGGATGGATGGACGGACGGACAGACGGATGGATGGATGGAAGAATGGGTGGATGGATGGATGGATGGATGGATGAATAGATGGATGGATGGATGGATGGATGGATGGATGGATGGATGGATGGATGAATAAGGAATGAGGCCAAGACCCCAGGCTAAGCCCCTCCTCATTGCCCAGGGACCATATCCTTTTCATCTCTGTATCCTGGCCATCTATTACTGTGCTTGGCACGTGGCACAGGATAAGTGGGTCTATATTGTCTCTTGAGAGTCAGAAGGGTGATGCCAACAAGTACAGACAAAGGGAACACGGTGTAGTGTTAGAAGCATAACCGTGGAAGCAGTTACAGGAGGGTCCGGGGTGCTCAGAACAAGGAGAAATGAATCGCCCTGTGTGGAAGACTATGGGAAGACTTCCCAGGGACAGTGGGGCTCCCTGTGGTGGATGACGAGTGGAGAATTGAGCGATGGGCTTCCAGGCAGAGGGAGCGGCTGGAGCAGAGGCATGGGGGCGCCACATTCAGGGGTTCCTCTAGGGAGCCGTTGAGTTAGGGGTTCTACCATCCCGCATCGTTTCCCTTCTGCCAACTGGGCTCCATGGTGCCATGCTGTCTTCAACTCAGGGACCCTGTAGTCCCTGGTTTGCACTCAAGCCCTAGAGGACTTGCAAATGGTGGGAAGGGAGAAAGCCAAAGTACTCCTACCAGCCCAGGCCTCTCAGCAGCTCATCTCTGCCTGAAAAGCTACCTGATGAAACTGGCCCTCTTTTCTTCCTCAAGGGCTCCCTGTCCCTCAGACGCCTGCTTGCTAGTCCCAGGAAGAAAAAGAGAAAAGACCTCCATTGTTCCCAAGGAGTGACTCAACAGGAACAGGAATGCACGTCCCCACACTCAGCGCTTCCCCCAGTGGGCCTCACAGTGACTCACAGCAGCTCCTGTCATAAGCCCTTCTGCTGTTGTGAGGCCCGGGCCCTGAGTAAGCCGGTGCCTTCCCCGGGCCCAGCTGCCTTCTCCCCTCCGGAAGCAGGTGGGAGGGGGCTCCTTTGAGTTCAGCAGTTACCAGGGGCCTGCATCCCTGAGGGTCTGCTCTCGGCCCTGACTCCCTGTGAGACAGGCTCTCACCTCAGTTTCCCTCCCTCTGAAGGGGAACTGACAGAAAAGACATGCGATGTGTGTTGGCTTTTATTATTGGCATGCGTGGCATGTGGGGGTACAGGCACGAACAGCAGCTCCCAGCCAGGCCAGCTCCTGGTTTCCAGTGCCCAGGAGGGCCCCAGAAGCTGGGCACGAGCAGGACAGGGACACAGCGAGGATCTTCAGTGAAGGGGACTGCTGCCCCTACTTCCAGCGCCCAGTGACTTTGGCCTTCCCGCGGGTCTTGGAGCTGCAAAGGAAGCAGGGCCCAGTAAGAAGCGGGACCCAGGCCAGGGCAGCGGGTCTCCACAGGGAGGAGGCCAAGGGGGTGATGCCGAGAGTTGAGAGGGGCAGCCTGGAGCTGCCTCCTGAGGCAGGGTAGGGCAGCAGCCTTGGGCTGGAGGGAGTCCTCGGGGGCCCTGCACTCCATTCCCCACTGAGCAGTGAGCATGGGGGAGCCCAAGGAGGAAGCAGCGTGTGCCCTGAAGGGGAGGTGGGAGGGGTGGGAGCCAGAGCCCTCAGAGGAGCAGTGGGATGGCTGGAACACAGGCAAGGCGGAGGCAAGGCTGGGTGATGGAAGGACATAGAAACTTACACTTTCTGGTTATCATTGATTCTGTTTCGGAGAACATTGATCTGTAAGTGGGAAAGACAGGGTAACTTTGGAGCTCATTGACTCAGGTCCCAGGTGGCTGGGGGTGAGGGAGAAGCCGGCTGAGGGTGGACGGAGAGAAGGAGGGAAAGAGGAGGAAGGGGGAGGGGAAGGGAGAGGAGGCCAGGCAGCAATGCCGTGAGGGTCAGAAGGGTTAGAGATCCAGAGGGGCCCAGGTCCCACATGCAGAAGCCAAGGAGAGGTTTCCTGGCCACCCTGGTGGCCTGTCACTGTGGGGTCCCAGAGCTATGGAAGGCTCAGGACAAGGGTGGCATAATAAGGCCTTCTGAGAATCTGGTGCAAGGCTGGGCCTCAGGAAGCCCTCCAAACAGCCCCAGCCCAGCCCGATACCCCCTGCCCCAGGCACTCGTGCCCAGGTGCTCAAGAGGGACAGCACGGCCATGTGCCACACCCACAGTTCGCCACCCTGTAGTTGGGCCAAATCTAAGCCAGACAGGCCAGGTGCAGAGTGAAATGTGGGACCAGAGGAAAAGAGGAGGGCCCAGGCCTGGAGAGGCCCCGAGAGTAGCTAATGCCTACCTAGCGCTTCGTGGGGAGGCTGCCCGGCACTTTCTGCTCCGTTATGAGCACTTTCCCAAATATCAACCCCCAGGATTATTGTGAGGCATAACTTCTACTATTACTGTTATTATTACCATTAGTACACCTGTAAGTCTCACACTAGCCCTGTGAAATAGGGCCCATTGGTATCCTTGTCATTTAGCTGGGAAACGGAAACAAGGGAAAGTAAGTGACTCGCCCAGGGTCACACAGCCAGTAAGGGGCAGAGCTAGCAACAGAACCCAGGCAGTGAGGCTCCAAAGTCCACGCTCACTGTCATCGCACAAAATTGTCTCTCTGCAGCCACGGGGGCCTGAGCTGCACTCACAGGAGGGGCCCGTCGCACGGGAGGCACAGGAAAGCAGGCCCCAAAAGGGAAGCTGGGCTCCTAGAGGCAGAAGGCCCTCTGGGGAAGCGTGCAGGACTGATGCTGGCTGAGCCGACTCTTGCCTGCTGTCTGTGCACCTGGGACCCTCCAGGCTGAGAGTCTGACACTCAGCCGGCTGTGCCCACATGGGGCCTTGGGGCACGCAGAGAGAGGTGAGGCGGCTACGTCTCTGGTGGGGCCTCCTCTCCCCTGGGGCCTCTCTCTGTGCCTCCTGCTTCTCCCATCTGGCTCAGCGCATCTGAGCTGCTGCCTCAAGGCCCTCAAGGACAGAAGGGAGGGAGACTCCCAGGGCTGGAACCCCAGAAACGGGTCTTTGCTCAGCCCCAGCCAGTGAGCCATCCGACCTCTCCAGCAAGGTGTAGCCCAGTGGTGGACACAGAGTGTTGTCAGGGACAAGACACCCGGGCAGGTGTGTGAGCTGGCGGGGTGATGGGTGACAGGGACCGGGGAAAGGGGCCTGAGGGCAGCCGCAGTGTGGGACCCGATCAAACCAGGAGGAGCATGGGATGGGGGAGGGGAGCAGGGAGCAGGCTCACTTCATATTTCTGCTGCTTGAACTTCTCCTGCAGGTCGAACTTCTCTGCCTCCAGATCGTAGATGCTCTGCCACAGCTCCTTGGCCTTCTCCCTGCACCGGCCAGCGTGGAGGGGGCGGATAGGGAACAATAAGGAAGGGCCTTCAGCTCCCTGTATCTCAAATCTGACCCAGCCCCCAGAGGCCCCAGCCCTCCTTTCCACCTCCAGGCCTGCTAAGGAGACCCCCAGCCCACCTAGCTCAGCATGGGGCCAGATGGCAGTGCCCAGTGCTTAGAAACAGATACCTGGGCCACTAGGGCGGAGCTCCGGGGGAAGAGGGAAAAGCCCTTCTAGCACTTCCCCTTCCCACCCCTTGGGTGCAGGTGGGTAAGGGAAGCTCCGAGGGGTGAGGTGCCTGCTCAATTCTCTTTCCCTATTCCCCGGAGGCAAAGCACAGAGATGGCTTGACCAGCTCGGCCTAACTCCACTCCCACCAAAACGGACTTTGGGAAAAAATATGTGGTGTGGCAACGCCTCCTGGTGGTGCATGGTGAGAATGTGCCCTTTGCCCCACCTGCCCTCCCACACAGATGTATGCAATGCCCTGAGCACCCCAGCCCCCACCTCAGCTGATCCTCATTCAGGTGGTCGATGGCCAGCACCTTCCTCCTCTCAGCCAGAATCTTCTTCTTCTTCTCCCGCTCTGTCTGCCTCTTCCCACTTTTTCGCTCCGTCTGGAAAGAGTGACAAGCAGAGGGAGTTAGCCAGAGAATAACCCTCCTCTCCCCTAACCCTCCCAAAACCCAATAGGGAGTAAGGCAAGGCCTGCGGAAGGATCAGGTCCTTATCCTCTTCTTCCTGAGACGCCCACACCATCAACTGCCTGGATTTCCCAAAGAAACTGAGACAGGGGCCAGGAGGGCCATTTCAGTCCTTTATTCCTTTGCCTTTCCAAATTCTTCCCTCTCCCGGCTCCCTCCTCCCACGAACCCACTCTCCACACTCCACCCCTCCAGCCAGGAGCCCTCCCCTCCCAGGGAACCCCCAAAACCATGAGGAGGAAGAGGGTTAGAGGTTTTTGTACCCACCTGGGCCTGCAGAGCCAGGACACCATGAGAGAAAGACCCAGAGAGAAAGAACGAGACCCGGACAGAGACACAGAGAGAGAGCAGAGCACAGGGCCGAAGGCAAAGGCAGAGAGGGGAGAAGGAGAAGGTGATTCAGATGCTCATTGTAGGCAACCTTGTTTATTAGGACAGGAGTCTGGGGGTGAAGCTAGGACTGTTTTGAGAGCAGGGCCACGCCAAAAGTCTGGCTGGAGTGGTCATTGTGGGGATGGAAGCAGGCAGGCTGGTCTGCTTCTGAGCTGGGGACTTTAGAAATCTAAGAAAATGTTCTGATCTCTCCACTGCATAGAGAAAATCGATTTTATGTTTCCTCTCCTCCCCTGAGAATGGAGTACCTAGCAGGAGTAGGGCACAAAAATTAGCTGAGGGAGTCTGCAGAAATAAACCATCTCACAGCTTCGTAGGACAGATGCTGGCCGCGTTAGCCCACCTGAGCTCGGAGCAGGCAGGACAGACAGCATTAAACCAATTTTACAGATGGGCTAACTGAGGTCTGAGGTTGCCCGAGACCACACAGCTGTAAGATCCGGGTCTCCCACCAGAGCTCTGATTCTAGGCACAGGGCCCTTCCAGACACACCATCCACCTTGGGGGGCTCCGGGCATCGCTGACATGGCGGGATTGGGGGGGGCCTCTGCCTGGAGCCCCCACCCCAGCGGGCCCCTCCTGGGGAAAGCCACAGTCAGGCAGAGAGCCTGCTCGGAGGGAGGTGGGCAGGAGGCGGCTTCCGTCTCTCACACACAGGTGGGAATTTCTTCCTGGGATCCGACCTGAAGTCTGTGGACACCCCACTCTTCCCCATACACCAGGATCCCCTGAAGACCCCAGCTGCTGCTCCCTGACCTACCTTCTGGATATAGCCCCCAAAATGCATCATGTTGGACAAAGCTTTCTTCTTTCGGGCCTCATCCTCGGCCTTCCTCCTGTTCTCCTCCTCCTCTCGTCGGGCTCTCTCTTCCTGGTTTCCGGGAGGGGAGGAAGAGAGCAAATCAGAGGTGGGGACACAAACCCCTGACACTGGGCTGAAGTCTGTAGGCTTTAAGGGTCTATTGAGTGGAGCTTTCTCTCCGCCAGGCAAGAAGCCCCCTGAGGGGACCTGGCACGGGGCCTGGGACTGAGAGCTGTGAGCACTTCTGTGGATGAATAAGGGAAGAATGATTCCCAAGGGTGGATCCCTTCATCACCTCAGGCAGGGAGCCCCCTGAGGAGGCCTGCTGTTCTGGAAGGACCTCCGGCAGCAACATGGGAAGAGGGCCATGGGGCCTTCCGTGCCCCGGGAGCCGGCGCAAGGGCAGGGTGGAGGGCTGGAGGGGACCCACTTGTCTTATGATGGAAGTTTGCACCTTTCAGCCCCTTCCACCCATTTCGAACACCCCCACCCCCTGTCTCTGGCAACCACCAGTCTGTTCTCTGCATCTCCAAGCTTGGTGTTTTGGGTTTGGTTTGTTTTAGATTCCACATATAAGTGAAATCGTACAATATTTGTCCTTCACTGTCTGACTTATTTCACTTAGCGTCATACCCTCAAGGTCCGTCCATCCATGTTCTCACAAATGGCAAGACTTCCTTCTTTTTTCTTGGCTGAGTAATCATATTCCAGTGTGTGTGTGTGTGTGTGTGTGTGTGTGTGTGTGTGTGTACATTTTCTTTATCCGTTCCTCCATCGACGGACACATGGCTTGCTTCCATGGCTTTGCCACTGTAAATAGGCTACACTGAACAGGGGACAGATATCTTTCCAAATTCATGGTTTCATCTTTGGGTAAATAGCCAGATGTGGAATTGCTGGATGGAATGTCTTATCAAATAGTAAGTTCAGGCGGACCCAGACATTTCTGTCTTGTTTACTGTGTATCATCAGAATCCGAACAATGCCCAGCGCTCACCAAGGGCTCGTGGACTGAATCAGTGTGTATGAAGAGAGGGGCCGGGGGGGGGGGCCTGGAAGGAGTTGGAAGCACGGTGGGGGCGTTCTGCGGGCCTGGGACTAGGGGTCACTCACAGCCAGGCGAGTCTGACGCTCCTTCTCCCGCTCATTCCGGATGCGCTGCTGCTCAGCCCGCTCGGCCCGCCGCTTCTCCTGTGGGGAGAGAGGCCAAGCCTGCCCAGGGCGTGCCCAGGGAGAGGGTGTCATCAGAGGTGCCGGGAGCAACCAGGGAAAGTGGCGGCAAGAGAACCCACAGGGGATGTTCCCCTCCGAGTCTCAGGGCAGCGTAGGCCCTGCCCGCAAGGGCTTCTGCTCTCAGCCAGCTCCGTGGACCAGACAGAGAAGGCCGCTCGACAGGTGGGCCGGCTAAATACAGACAGGCCGCGGCAGGCGTGTGCAGGGGACCTGCACTGAACAGCACTCATCATGGGGCTGTCCTCAACTATGTGAAAAATGTCAGGCGGGCTTCTCCTGTCTGCCCCAAGGGCTACAGCCCTGGCCCCACGCCGGCCCCAGCCCGGCAGCTGCTCCGCGGTCACTGACAGATGGCCAAACCCTCAGCGACCAGCCAGAGCGGTGCAGCCCTGGGCTGACGTACAGCCAGTGTGGTGGGGAGAAAAACAAAGGAACCAAAATAACCCCCCTCTCTCCAGCAGAGGCCGCATCATCCTCCCTGCATTAATAGGGCGAGCTGTGTCCAGTGGGAGGGAGGCCGGGGCAGAGGTGGGACAACAGCCATCTGACCGGTCACCCCACAGCCAGAGCCCAGGGCGCCCAGGGACAATCAGCAGCTTCGGCTGCCAAGGACCATCCAGTCTGGTGGTGCGGGCAGGCGGGGCTGAGAAGCCACAGTGCAGGGCCTCCGGAGCGGCTCCTGGCCCCGGGGATCCTGAGGGAGAGCCCACTTCCCTCAGGGCCAGGGGCTCCAGGGAAGGTTGCCTGGAGGAGGCGGGGCCTCACGTAGAGGGTGGAGGACATGGGGGCATCTCCATGGCAGACTGGACACCCACAATCCTGTCTTTGAGGGAGATGAGCTCCTCCTCCTCCTTCTTCCTGTTCTCAAAGTGAGCCTCGATCAGCGTCTGGAGCTCGTTCAGGTCCTTCTCCATGCGCTTCCGGTGGATGTCCTGCGAATGCACAGCAGGCTCAGCCACCACCCCCCCAGTCCAGAGGAGAGTGGCTACGCAGGTGGCACCCTCCGCAAAGCAGAAGGGACAGGCGGACTGGGGGCCCGGCCAGGGAAGGGGCCACAGTGGCCTGAACCCAGGATGATGCCCAGCCAGCCCTGTGCCGAACGTTATCCCACTGCCACGTCACCCCACCCCACCCCCGCCGGCCCCCCCAGGTCCCCTCCGGGCCCCTGCAACCACTGCCAGCCCGGGCCCGCTCTCCCCACAGGAGCACTCACATCAAAGTCTACTCTCTCCCCATCGGGGATCTTGGGGGGCACCAAGTTGGGCATGAACGGCCTGTTGGAGAGAAGAGGAGGGAATCCGTGAACCCTGGGGACTGTGTGTGCCCAGGGCAGGCAGGGCCCTTCTCTTTCCTGCAGGAGCACGGCCGCAACAGTGAAAGCTGTTGAGGACAGCAGCCTCACACATGGGGCTGCCAGGCTCTTTCACAAGTGCCCTCTGGCTTCATCCTGCCCGTACACCCACGATGTAGGGACCACCCAACTCGTCGAAGACACCTGAGGCTCAGAGAGGTAGTGACGTGCTCAAAACCACACAGCTAGGAAGTGGAGAAGCTACGACACGTGTGGCTGACCCCGCAGAATATTCCATGAGCCCTGGAGTCCTGTGGCTTGGTCCCTGCCCCAACGCATGCTTGCTGTGTGACACCAGGTCCAGTGGACTCTGGTCCTCAGTTTCCCCATTTGCCCTCAGGTCTGGGTAGGGCTGAAATGAGATACTGTGGTGTCCATCAAGGGCATGGAAAGGGAAAGGCGCTGGACAAACGAGCAGAGCTGGGATTGTCTCCAGGGCTGGTTTCAGGAGGTCCCGTGGAAACAGGGAGAAGCCCACCAGTGTGGGCAGAGACGCCATCTGCTGACAGGNTGCAGCCCTGGGCTGACGTACAGCCAGTGTGGTGGGGAGAAAAACAAAGGAACCAAAATAACCCCCCTCTCTCCAGCAGAGGCCGCATCATCCTCCCTGCATTAATAGGGCGAGCTGTGTCCAGTGGGAGGGAGGCCGGGGCAGAGGTGGGACAACAGCCATCTGACCGGTCACCCCACAGCCAGAGCCCAGGGCGCCCAGGGACAATCAGCAGCTTCGGCTGCCAAGGACCATCCAGTCTGGTGGTGCGGGCAGGCGGGGCTGA
Organism: Ailuropoda melanoleuca; assembly: GCF_002007445.2. Lineage (NCBI taxonomy): Eukaryota > Metazoa > Chordata > Mammalia > Carnivora > Ursidae > Ailuropoda > Ailuropoda melanoleuca. The sequence goes on from NC_048225.1 coordinate 101,148,163, forward strand.
GAAGCCACAGTGCAGGGCCTCCGGAGCGGCTCCTGGCCCCGGGGATCCTGAGGGAGAGCCCACTTCCCTCAGGGCCAGGGGCTCCAGGGAAGGTTGCCTGGAGGAGGCGGGGCCTCACGTAGAGGGTGGAGGACATGGGGGCATCTCCATGGCAGACTGGACACCCACAATCCTGTCTTTGAGGGAGATGAGCTCCTCCTCCTCCTTCTTCCTGTTCTCAAAGTGAGCCTCGATCAGCGTCTGGAGCTCGTTCAGGTCCTTCTCCATGCGCTTCCGGTGGATGTCCTGCGAATGCACAGCAGGCTCAGCCACCACCCCCCCAGTCCAGAGGAGAGTGGCTACGCAGGTGGCACCCTCCGCAAAGCAGAAGGGACAGGCGGACTGGGGGCCCGGCCAGGGAAGGGGCCACAGTGGCCTGAACCCAGGATGATGCCCAGCCAGCCCTGTGCCGAACGTTATCCCACTGCCACGTCACCCCACCCCACCCCCGCCGGCCCCCCCAGGTCCCCTCCGGGCCCCTGCAACCACTGCCAGCCCGGGCCCGCTCTCCCCACAGGAGCACTCACATCAAAGTCTACTCTCTCCCCATCGGGGATCTTGGGGGGCACCAAGTTGGGCATGAACGGCCTGTTGGAGAGAAGAGGAGGGAATCCGTGAACCCTGGGGACTGTGTGTGCCCAGGGCAGGCAGGGCCCTTCTCTTTCCTGCAGGAGCACGGCCGCAACAGTGAAAGCTGTTGAGGACAGCAGCCTCACACATGGGGCTGCCAGGCTCTTTCACAAGTGCCCTCTGGCTTCATCCTGCCCGTACACCCACGATGTAGGGACCACCCAACTCGTCGAAGACACCTGAGGCTCAGAGAGGTAGTGACGTGCTCAAAACCACACAGCTAGGAAGTGGAGAAGCTACGACACGTGTGGCTGACCCCGCAGAATATTCCATGAGCCCTGGAGTCCTGTGGCTTGGTCCCTGCCCCAACGCATGCTTGCTGTGTGACACCAGGTCCAGTGGACTCTGGTCCTCAGTTTCCCCATTTGCCCTCAGGTCTGGGTAGGGCTGAAATGAGATACTGTGGTGTCCATCAAGGGCATGGAAAGGGAAAGGCGCTGGACAAACGAGCAGAGCTGGGATTGTCTCCAGGGCTGGTTTCAGGAGGTCCCGTGGAAACAGGGAGAAGCCCACCAGTGTGGGCAGAGACGCCATCTGCTGACAGGTTAAGCATTGGCCAAAAGGGATCCTCGCTGCCCCCCCCGCCCCAGCTCCCCCCCCAAGCCCCAATACCCACAGTTTCCGGGTGCTCTCACATGGGGGGGGCACCAAGCCACCCTGCCCCACCCCTCTGCGACACTGTGAAGCCACCAAGGCTGGCACAGCGTCATTGCTGAGCTCTCCCAGATTTTCTTCCCTCTTCCCTCAGGTCCCAATTCAGCTACAGAGGAAGGTGTTCCAGCCGTGCTGTGGGATAGGAGAGGGTATCTGTCCAGGGCCTTAACCAGTCCACCCCTTCCCTCTAGATGAATACAGTGCTGTCCATGACGGGGTGTGCAGTTGGTAATGGAGTGTGGGGTGGACTTGAGCCCCCGCTCTCCCTCAAGCCAGCTCTTGTGCGGTGCACAACCTATACAACCGTCCATGGTGGCCTGTGACTGCCGCACCCCCCAGCGCATGCCTACTGTGCCATACGGCACACCGTCCTGCCCTAATCATCCCTCCTCACTGAGTGAGTGTGTCCCACTTACCTGGGCTTTGGTTTGGACTCCTCCACTGGGCCATCTGAAGAAGGGAGAAGCACATAGCCACAGGGTCAGGAGGCCCCAGATGTGGTCCCAGCTCTGCCCCTGATGAGCTGGGTACACACATGGCCCTCCATTTCCCCACCTGTACAGTGCATTCCTTCCAGCCCCGGGGATCCCTGGTTCCAGGAGCATCATGAAGAATTAAAGCAGCAGGGTCACAGACCCCACGCTGCCTCTCCTATAGCAGCTCCCAGGGGGACATCTCAGGGCGCAGCTGGGCCCTCACAGGAAGCACACACTCCCAGAGAGAAACTTCCAAGCCAATTCTCATTCACCAGTTCTGGGCAAGGCAGCTTTGTTTCCCAGTGAGGTGGGGTCGCATGGCACTGTCCTAGGGGATTCTGGCCCCAGAGTCCCCTCCCAGGTCTCTGCCTCCTTGGTTGCTCCCTGGACTTCCTGGCCTCCAGGGGGAAGCTGATGGGCATGATGCCAAGACCCAGCTGGCTGTCCCTCCCCTCCAGAGATGTGACTGGGACCACTGAACCCTTTCCAAAGTCTGCCACACGACAACAACCACTGCAGCGACCCACCACATGGCCCATCTATGTCTTGGGATTTCGTCATATAGACACCAAACCTTACAAGTGATTTTGCCTGAGTTCCGGGAGTCTTGTATGTGTAGGTGACTTCTGGGGGCCCTACTCAGATTGGGGACTGGACTTTGGTCCCCTCTCCCACAGGGCACCACCCAGGCAACTTCTCTGAAATGCGGGGCACAGAGGTTTGGAGCCCAACACCCAAAATCTGCATGGTCACCAACTTCTGTCCTCCCCTCCCCTGAGCCCCTCCTTGCCCACCTCCCTGGAGGGAGCCCGGTGGGCAGTCTCCCCCAAAGCTGCTTGTAGGGGTTCCCTTGACACCCCACCACGTCTCTCCTGATGTCCCACAGTCCTTACCTTCGGCTTCTTTAGCCTCCTCTTCTTGTCCATCTCCTAAACAACATGGGAAATCACTGAGATTGTTGTTCTAGGCTCAAGTCCCCCTGCCAAGAGGCTTCCCCACACACAGGTCCTAACCAGAGAGCACCCTGCCGGCCCCCGCGGTCAGGGGGTGTCTATTCACACACCTGCCCCTGGGCGCAAGGCTCTGCCTGACACGAAAAGAGCACACAGTCAAGGTCATTGACCGGACCGTTGGCGTCTGGATCCCAGCGCAGACAGGACGTGCTGCTGCACAGGCTGGAACTCGGTTCCAGGTGGATTTTCTAGCACCATAGGAGTGCCTCTGGGGGCTCCTGCCATGCCCCAAAGCACCGTGACAAAGCCCCTCGCAACCTCACCCCAGACAGAGCCTTACCTTCTGCATTGGTCTCTTCCGTCTCAGCCTCACCTTCAGCCTCTTCTGCGGCTGCCTCTTCCTGCTCTGGAGAAGTGAGCCAGACACAGTGAACACCCAAGGCCCCTACTTAGGCTAGCAGGCAGAACCCAGACCAGAGAAGGCTGGGGACGGAGGTTAGCAACATCCAGGATCCAGATGAATTTGGGGGTCACCGATATGAATGACAAGGGGCTGTTGAGTTCTGGGTTTAAACCAGAAGTTGGCAAACTCTAGCCCAAGGGCCAAATCTGGCCCCCAGACTGTTTCCGTAAATAAAGTTTTATTGGAACACAGCCACATCCAGTCATGTATATACTGCCCACGGCTGTCTTTGCCACAGCACAGCAGGCTTCGGTAGTGGCAACAGGTAGTGTGTGGCCCGCAAAGCCTAACATATTTACTATCCACTTCTTTACGGAAAATGTTTGCTGACCCTGGTCAACCATGACAGAAGGGCACGATCAGGCTTGTGAAGAGTCCTTTAGGTCTAAACTTGCCTCTCCTGGAGTTTGGGAGTTGGAAGCGGGCCTTTCTGAGCATGGAGACCTGTGCTCTACCAGAAAGCCACTGGAAGGCCTAGAGGTCTAGGGTAGCATCGTGTTAGGGTGTGGTACGTGCTTCGGGTACCAGCAGAGAAGGGCTTGCAGGCCTGGCAAGGCTCATTGCAGAGGGTGGGAAGGCCTGGTGGCTAACCGTTTCTGCCTGACTTAGCACCTTTCCCCAGCAGCCTCCCTGGAAATAGGACTCCACCCCATTCCCCAACCTTCCTCCCCGAACGTTCCCCCCAGGGATCTGACACCATAGGACGTATCCTGCTTAAGGTGCGGTGTTGGGGAACCCCTGCCCTGGACTCAGTAACTCTAGGGACCCTTCATCCGTATCTAAAGGAAACCAGGACAGCAAGACTATGGGTGGGGGGATGAGATGCCCCCCGTGTAGACATTTGTACTGTCCAGAGAGTTGGTAGGATTTTTCTATTTTCATCCCCTTGCTTGGCAGGATATGGACCCCACCCAAGTCAGGCACTTGGAGCAGACAGATAAGACAGGGTGACGCCAGGCACGGGGCTCTGCCTGTACGAGGTGCTAGGGAACGCTCACTGATGGCTGGGCTGACCAGCGGTGGCCTCCTGGCAGAGAGAGAAGAAAAAGCCTCAGGGCGGGAGAGAGAGGGGCCATCGTGAAAGAAACACCGGCCACCAATCACTCTGCCTGATGCTCTCTGTCCCCATTTCCTAGGTCTGGGCCTGGGGATGTCTCTTCTATGATCCCCACAGGATCCTTACCTCCAAGAAGATCCTTCCAGAAGGGGTGAGAGTAGAAAGCTGGCCAGCAAGAGTATGGCCAGTTTTGGGGTCCTCTTCAGGCCATCTTGCTAACCCATCCCCCCACCCCATCTAATGTTTCGGTTCTCTGGAGAATACCCCCCACCCTGATCCGGCGGTCAGGCAACACGCTCGCCGAGACGCTCCCCGCCTCCCCAGACCACCCATCGCGTCTTGAGACATCACTATGAGAAAGCTCTTACTAAACTTCAGCCCAAATCTGTCCCCCTTGGCCTAGCCCTTTCCCCGGGGCCCGGGAACAAGTCCAGGCCCCCACCACCCCACAGCCGTGCGCATTTGAAGGCTGACGTCACGTCTTTCTGCTAGGGCTATTTCCAGTTCCCCCAGCTGCTCTTCAGATAACTTTGTCCCCTGGCCCCTCACGCCCTGGCCACCCTGCCTGGGTGCTATCCAGCTCGGAAGGAGGGCCCAGTATGTGGAGCGGGGGCAGAGAAAGGCCACTCATTTCAAACATTAGTCCCCCTCTGTAGCCACATTCAGAGCAGCTGGGGGACAAGCCAGCCTGGGTCCTTCCCACCACCGAGCCCAGGAGAAAGATCAGGAACCAGGGAAAGGAGCTGGTGGTCTGGCCCCTCTGAGGCTGGGAGAAAGTGACTGATCCACTCCACACCTGTCCCCCCCTCCCCCCGACTCTGCCACAGAACAGGGCCCGGCTACCGCAGCCAGGCTCAGGACAGCAGGGAGCAGAAAGCACAGGAAAGTAAAAGCTGTACTACCGTCTTCGTCCTCTCTCCAGTCCTCCTCTTCTGGGGGTCAGGGAGTGGCCGCAGCGAAGGGGAGAAGCGAGACAGGTTAGTCTGGGAGCAGAAGGACAGGGACAGGAGCAGGGGGACAGCACATGGTTTTGAGCATGGGCTTGGAATTGAACTCCAATCCTAATACCTGATTCACCACTTCTAGCAACTTGGGCGATTCACTTATCAGCAGCTTCCCACGTGCCTTGTCCGTAAAATGGAAGTAATCATCCTCACTTCTCCGTCGATGTAGGGATGAAATGATCGACCATGCACATAGCACCTAGCAGTTACCTGGCCCATGGGAGTCATTCAGTAAATGGGACCTGGCCGTTTCCTGCTCTGCCTCTAGACACAAAGACAGAGGCCCCAAAGAGCAGAGTGGGAACAATTCACTGCCATCAAACTTCTCCCATGTTCCTACCCTGTGTGAGCCTCTCCAATATCCCACAAAACATCTCCAGTTTCCAGGAGTCACAGTTCTGAAAGCCCCACTGGAGTGCCTGGCACAGGACAGGTGTGCCTGGTCTGGTTGAAGGAGCCCCCGTCTAAGGAAGGCACATTATTGTCGCACTGAGGGAACAGACCAGCACGCCGGTATGCAAACACCTGCCCAAAGGAAGACCTTACAGCAATTGGTCCTCCCTCTCTGCTGGAAGAAGAGACACGGCCTTGTCCATTCTGTAGGCTTAGTGGCCATGCATTTCAACCTCGCTCTTTCTTGGTCATTTATCGCCGGGGACTTAGCTATGTGGGAGGCAGGTGGAGTCCATTCGTTGCAAGCAAGGCAGTTGCTACATGGAGCTCAGTCCACCAGCACAGCAGAGAATTATTTTGTTAATTCACAGCCAAATCCTACTGTGTGTAGCAGGCAGATTAGTCCCAAATCCAAAGGTCTGTATCTCAAATACCGCCCCCAGAAACTCACCAGCTGGCAAATCCTCCAAAGCAAAGGAAAAGCCACTGTACCGAGATTTAGGCAGGGAACACAGCAAAAAGTGGAGCCAGCTAGATTTTTGATTCAAAAAATATTTCAAATAGCTTCTGACGTATTTGGTGTTCCTTGGGGAAAAAAGTGACTCCGTGGCCCCTCTCAGTTTCCCCCGTGAGTGTCTCCTGTGTCTACTCCTTGGCCAGGCACCCCGGAAGAGCCGTAAATGTGTGAAAGGCTGGGGAAGGTATGGGGAAGAAGGCACGTCCTACTGAAGCCCCTGGCTCTCTCCCTAGACCTTCCGGAAGCCCCTTCTCCTGATGTCCACACGCCATGTGCCGAAATGTGACTTCGGAGAATTTGCTGAGCCTGTAAGGGTCAGGATGCAACCCACTGGGGCGCAGAAGCCTGAGGGGACTGGGGGCTATTCTGGGCCACTTGGGGCGCTGGGCAGGGACTGGAGTGAGGCCTCTTAATCACTTCCATGTGTCAAGCACTCAGGAAGAGACAAAGGTTGGGGTGTTCTTTCATGGGGATATGAGGCATAAGGCTGAGGAAAGAACTGTGAGAACAGACCAGAGTAGGAATGGGTCTACGGTCAAAAGGGACTTTCCAGAAGATAATGATGTCTTCATGCTTATCTCAAATGTTCCAGCGGGGCGCCTGGCTGGAGCAGTCCGTTAAGCGTCCAACTCTAGGCTTCAGCTCAGGTCGTGATCTCAAGGACGTGGTCTCAGGGTCATGATCTCAGGAATTAAGCCCAGCGTCAGGCTCCACGTTCAGTGGGGAATCTGCTTGTCCCTCCCCCTCTACCTCTCCCCCTCCCCACTCGTGCTCTCTCGCTCTCAAATACATAACTAAAATCTTTTCTTAAATGTTTCAGATATCCGAATGCTTCCATAATCTCATTTGAAAAATTATCAAGTTGAATGTGCTTAGGGGTGATAATGGTGTTATGGTTATGTTTTTCTTTAAATAGTGCTTATCTTTTAGCGGTATCTATTGAATGATACGATGTCTGGGGATGATTCGGGATGTCTGCTCTAGAATGACTGAAGGCAGATGAAGAATAGATGAGAAAAGACTGGCCATAGTTGAGGATTTTAGAAGCCAGATGCTGGGCGCTTGGGGAAGCAGGGGTGGGGGGTGTATGTAATTCTATTTTTGCTACTTGCACATGCATTTAAAACTTTCCATGGTAAAAAAAAAAAATAGAGAAAAAAATCAAAAATAATTCATTGGAAAAAGTGGTGATTCTGTGTGAGCAAAAAGACAGTGGAAACAGGTTTAAGCCTTTTGCTTAAGACCTGAGCAACCGAGGCCAGGACTGATTCCCATTTAGATGCCGTGGTTGTCGGAGGAACTTGGCTCAGCTGGGAACGGGGGGCAGGGACAGACAACCCATGTTCCCAGGGCTCCCGGATACTGGATTCCCGGGGTCTCTCTCTTCTGGCCCTCCCTCTGCCCGAGCTCCGTACCTTCCACAGCTTCTTCTGCTCAGGTGAGAAGAACACGGCCGCAAGAGAGGAGACAAGAGGTGGGTCAGTTTCCACACGGGCTGCCCTTCGTTCAAACGAGTACACAAGCGTGTGCTTACCTTCCTGCTCCCTGCCGTGCAAAAGGAGACATTGTCAGTAGCACACCACACACACACACACACACACTCACACTCACACCACACGCACACACTGGACTTTTCCTGAAGGTAAGTCCGTTCTTTATTTCCCTCATTGCCTCATGGAGCTCACCCTCCTTGGCCCACCCACAAAGCACCCCCTATCAGGCCCAGTCTTCTCATCCAGGGTCCCCAAACCTCTGCTTGGTCTCTCCAGCATCTGCCCACTTAACCACTCTCTCCCTGCGCTGAGCTTTGCCAGACTAGACCCTAGAACACCTTTCCCTCACCCTTCTCTCCCTATCCAAATCCTACGCAGGTAAACCTGACTACCCCAGCCCCCACGGCTCTCCCCGTCCTTAGAGCCTCTGCACTCCCCACAGTCCACCCTCCAAGCCCAGCCCCTCTTGGCTGGTTACTTCCAACATTTGACATCTTGACATCCCATAGGAGAGCAAATCCCACGAGGGCAGGAGCTCTGTATCCTGATACCTCTGCGTCCTCCCTGGTGAGCATCACCGTCCAGGAGATCATCGTTAGATTGGCTGCCAGTGTCCCACCCCCAGGCTGTCCCCAGGCAGGGTGGTGGACAGGGCACTTTGGAAGGAGCACGGTTCTCGGACAAGTGCTACCACTGAGCTCTGATTTGGGTTTTATGGAGCACAATCAGCTCTGTGGCTTCGGGACAGTCACTGAACGTCTCTGGCTCCGTTTTCGGGAGACAGCTTCCAAGCTCTACCTCCTGGTGTCGTAGCCAGGTGGGACCGCAGCTGAGCCTGGGAGCTGAACCTCTTTATCTCCAAAAGTCTCCCAGCCTGTGGCCAGCCCAGGATCCGCAGCCCAGAGGCACAGAGGCACAGGTCAGATCCCCAGAACGGACACAGCTGCTCCCCTCCCCCCCACCAGCAGGCTCCTGGGCCAGGTGTGAGGGGCAGGGTGGGAAGGGGGCCAGCACCCCAGACAGGCTGCTCCAGATACTCACTCCTCGTACTCTTCCGCCACCTCTTCCATGTCAGACATGGTCTCTGTTCTCCCTCCAGAAAGAGAAAAACTGTCAATATGGGCAGAAGGGGAAGCCCGTCCTCATCAGCCCCAGGCTGCCACCCGAAAGGCCTTGGGGGTGAGGGGTGGGGTGGGGAAGCTAGGCCACCCCTCATCAGCCCTGTGACCTGCAGTGAGGAGCCTGCTTCCTCCTCTATTGGGGGTGAGGGGGGGATAGTAAGCCCCCCATCGCCATAAGAGCAACCAGCCGATGTCCATTTCACGCCTTGCCCCTCAACAAGCCAACCGTTTGGAATGTCCCTGTTCTGGTGCAAATCATTGTAACTCTCAAAACAATGTTTCCATAGTTTCTCAACCTTTCCAGCCCACAACCTTGCCAGGCATTCAGGGCAGCAAACCTATGCACTCCCTCTCCATGGGGTCTGCTTGTCACCGCACAAAGTTCCCCCGGAGGGGTGGTTAAAGGGACTGCGGCACAGCCATCATGTGGACTACGTCTCGGCAAAGGAAAGGAATAAACCAGGGAAACACGGGACACCTTGGGTGAATCTCCACGGAGGAGGAAAAGGCTGAGTCACATGATTTCATTTATATAGCATTCTTGAAATGGCAAAATGATAGAAATGGAGAATAGATCGCGCTCGTCAAGGGGGGTGCGTGGGGTGGAAGGTGCGGGGAGGTGGCATGGTGGTAAAAGGCACACAGGAGGGGCACCTGGCTGCCTCACTCGACAGAGCAGGCAACTCTTGAGCTTGGGATCGTGAGTTCAGCCGCCCCGTGGGTATAGAGAACACTTAGAAATTTTTTTAAAGCACACAGGATGTTTGTGGTTTTAGAACAGTCTGGTGTCTTGAGTGTGCTCAGGAACACGTGAGCCTACACAGGTTAAAGCCCCATAGACTGTCACACACGCCTGGTCCAAGTAGAGCTGGGGAAGTCTGTGTAAGATTATGGCTTGTAGCGATGTCCGTATCCTGGCTGTGATCTGTACCACGGCTGTGCACACGTACCCTGGTGGGGGCCTGGGCAAAGTGTCCATGGGACCTATCTCATTTCCTAGGATTGCACGGTAAACTACCTCTGATCAATACAAATTCTAATTAAAGAATGTTTGCCCAGGGAACTCGTTTTGAGATACTCCCTTCACTGACATAGGAAAGGACAATTCTAGTCCTCTTCCATCAGCTTGCCGAGCGTGTTTGAGCAAGTCTGTTTAACACCTCTGAACCGTGGAGATACAGCAAACACATCCCGGCTGCTCAGGGATCTTTATGAGGAGTAAGTGGACATTAAGGAAAGTGGAAAGCACTAGGCAGTGTTGGATTCTATTGTATTTCCATGCAATTACAGGGAGAGGCCACAGGGAGAGGTGGGACACACCTGGTCGTGCATCCTGGCTCCATCTCACATTTGCCTGTGACCTTAGAAAGGTCACTTAACCTCCCCCATCTCAGTTCCCTCTTCTGTGAAATGGCCCCTCCTTTGGGGTGGCTGTGAGGCTCAGAGCTAATAAAGGACCTGGCCCAGAGCAGACCTCTGATTAATACCTATTATAACCCAACCCTCTCGGGTCCACAGCAGTGNGGCCCCCCCCCCCCCCCCACAGCTCGGCATATGAAATCTGTCTATCTGCCTGAGTGAGGAAAGGAATAACGTGGTGTGAGGCTGGGATCGCAGTGAGGCCGGAGTGGCATCAGAACAATGGACACAGCCACCTCAGAGAGGCCTCTCCTGTACCCCTGCCTGCTGTCCCACCAGCACTCAGCACGGCAGCCACCAACTTCAGACTCAAGCCACAGGAGACAGGGGCACAGAGAGAGCACCGCTTGCCACCCTCTCCACCTCTCCCTGCACATCCTACTGTAGTGGCGCCCCAGGCAGTCACCTGAGGACATCCGGGGACCATCCCTGCTCGGGTGGGGTGGGATGATGTCTGCTGCGAGGCAGCCGCTTCAGGCTGAGGGACTCTGAAGGAGCCTCTGCTCGCGACTGCCCCTCTGAGTGGAGAACGCCCCCAGACCCAGCGCCCACAGCTGCCTCACGCTGGCTGCCCATCTGAACCTGCCCCCGAGATGTCCGGTCCTGCTGGGCTCAGGACAAGCAGGGATGCAGCCGGGCAGGGCCCTCCCCAGCTCCCTCTGCCAGAGTATGGTGGGGGCAGTAAGGGAAGGTTTACACAGAGCTTTGGACAGAAACTCAGAGCCACGGTTTGGCTCCCCTGGGATGGGGGTGGGTGGGAAGAGATGGTAGGCATGTACGGTGTCATGCTGGAGGATGGAGCCTCATTCTGCTGAAGAAAGACCCCAACTCCAGAGCATCTCCAAATGGGTCTACGGATGAGAGTGGCCAAAGAGAATAGCCCCCTATCCCCAGATATGCGCTACCCCAAGGCCCAGGGCAGTAGCCAGGACTAGAGCCCTGGGAGGAGTCTGTCACCTCAGGGAGGACCGAGAAGTTTCTCGGGGGAGCTACGCATGCCAGTGTGGGGCATGTGGCTTCCAGCTTTCTCGCCTCTCCTGCCCTGCCCTCCCACCAGCTCAGAGCCACGGGGCATGGCTCAGGGGCTCAGAGGAAGAAAGAGCGGCTTGGAGCCCTCTCCCTGCTCCCGGCAACACCATCCAGCTCCTAAAAATAGCGAGGATGGAGAGCAGGGAAGGGCTTGAATTCGCCCAAAAGGACGCAGCCAAGCCAACTGCCCAAAGGCGAGACAGATGAAGGGGCAGGGGACAGGCTGAGGCTGTGGCTCTGGAATGAGACCCGGGCAGGACCCTGGCAGGGCGAGGCATGAGAATGTCCAAAGCAGCTGCGTCCTCACACCCAGACCCTCACCTGCTTCCACAGACTGCTTTCCAGCCAAACTCCCTCACAGCCAAGAGATCAGGGTCACCTTCCTTGCGGAATAAGTCAAATACAACACAAGACAGAAAGAACACTGGCCGTAGGGTCAAAAGATCTGGATATACAGGCCCCTGGCTGGCTCAGTCCATAGACCAGGAGACTCTTGATCTCAGGGTGGTGAGTTCAAGCCCTGCATTAGGCATATAGATTACTTTAAAAAAAAAAAAGAAAAGATCTGGGTTTAAAAACCCAGTTTTTGCTGTGTGACCTTAGCTAAGTCATTTAATCTCTCTAGGCTTCAATTAGCTTATCTATAAAATAGATGAGCTTCAAGTTCTCGTCTTGCAGAAACAAGTCTTTGAGTCTCTGAGGAATGCAGGCCCTGTCCCTCAGCCCTTGTCCCCAGCATCCAGCTGGACTCCTCCCAAGCCTGCAGCTGTCAGCCCACCAGCAAAGCTAGGGGACAGGCTTGAGGGGGGCCAGTGGGTAACCCGAGCCTCTCAGATTCCTCTTCTGCTGGGAGAAGAGGACCTGCCCTGGGAGACTCAGGTCAGAGGAGGAATTCTGGAGGTCAGGTGGCTTCCCAAATGCACGGGGCCTGGAATGTGCTTTGAAATTCCTTACACTCCAGGCAACGGCTTCCCTAGATATTTGCTCCACCTGCCCAGGAGAAGCTGAAAATCAAGGGAATATGACCTTCTCTGCCACTCCAGGACACAGAGCAAGGTCTGTCCCTCCAGGGCGTGTCGGGATGGGGTGGAGGAAGGGTCACACTCCAGAGACCCTGGGGGCCCGGGCCGCTGGACTCTAACCCCTGGAGCTGGGCTCACAGCCCATGAAAGGACTTTGCCGTGGGGTCTCTCCCCCAGCTGCCTCCCAAATGCTGCTTGGCAGCGCTTTCTCTCTGGGGAGGAGGGTGGCGCTGGCTCAGGAAATCAGGCAAACGTCTCGTGTCTGCTCACGGAGCTGCTCCAGTGGTCCCTGCCTGCCTCTGCACGTGTGCTCTTTCTCAATGCTTCCAAGACAGTCGCTGAATTGCTGAAGATGAGAATTTGGCCACCAGGACTCTTGTGACTGATAGGACCGCAGTCTTGCTCTGCTCTGAATCCAGAAGGACCTGCCTGGAAAGGTTCAGGGGGCCCTGGGCCTGGAGGTGAGGGGTGGGACCAAGCAATCTGGCGGAGGAGACCCTGTTGGTTAGAGCTTTGTTGTCTTTAGAGCAGGTAGAGGCCTGGCAATTATCTCGTCCGTTCTACAGATGAGGACATTGATGTCCAGGCAGAGAAAGGTACTCACCCAAGACCTTCCGGCTACACAGTACCTTTGGTGGCAGATCTGGGACTCAAATCCAAGGCTCTGATTTCTAACAGAGGGCTGCTGCCGCCCTACGGCACTAGTCTTGGAATCCCATCCTGCAACACCTCCTGTAAAGTGTGTCCCTCTTCTCGGAGGGAACGTGGACCACTAGCAACTCAGACATCCACGCAGTGTGGACTGACGCAGGCAGACTCTGGATAAAGGTGCCAGGCTGCGAGACATCTTCCCTCTCCTCTCCGCTCTCCCCATCTCAAGCTAGGCCCGAGTCTTACCTCCAACCAGGAGCTGCCCACAGGTCCCGAGGTATCTGTTCAGCCTCAGCAGGCACTGGGTGAGGGCAGGGGATGGAGAGGGCTTTAAGCGGGACTGTGGGCTGGGGCCTCATAAGCCAAGCCCTGCGGTGGGAGGGATGTGCAGCAGGAGACACAGCGGGGGCGCGGGGGGTGTTGGCTGCTATTTTGGCAGGTGCCAGGGACAGGGCTAAAGGGACATGCACCCCACGCCATATAAGCCCATGTGGTTGTCCAGCTGCTCAGATAAGCTATTTAAAACCAGAACAGATATGCAGGGAACAGAGGAGGGAGCAGGCATGTAACATAAACCAGCTGTCCCTCTTAAGAATCCTGATAAAGCAGATGCCAGAGGCCCAGGCCTGGGAAGGCAGGCTGGAGCAGGGTTGGGGGGCAGATGGCAACCTCCAAGACACTTCGTGAGTCTCTGGGCCAGGGGTCTGGTGGGCAGAGAGAAGGGCTTATCTGCAGCTACACTGAAAATGATGCTGTGGGGAAAGATGTCTTCCAGGCTACCGTCTGCTTCTACTAGGCTGAGTGGCCTTGCGGGCAGGCTGGGCAGGCCTCAGTGAGGACATCTGCAAAGTGGGTCTTCCCCATGCCCCCCAAAGCCAAGTCACTGGGAAGGAACCAAAACTGCTTCAACAGGTCAGATACAAGGTAGAACTTCCAGTCAAGAATGATGGTTCTCGGGGCACGTGGGTGGCTCAGTCGGTGAAGCGTCTACCTTCAGCTCAGGTCATGATCCTGGGGTCTTGGGACGGAGCCTGCATCGGGCTCCCTGCTCAGCGGGGAGTCTGCTTCTCTCTCTGCTTCTGCCCTCCCGCCCACCTGCTCACACTCATTTGCTCTCTCTATTGTGTACTCTCCTCAAATAAATAAAATCTTAAGAAAAAAAAAAAAAAAGAATGATAGTTCTCCTCAGACAGATAGCTGGGTTGTTTGAGGGGGCCATGAGGACCACTGAAGTTCATTCCCCCAGGGCTTGAAGATGAAGGAATACGGGACCAAGATTGTAAGATCCGTAGGCCAGGGCCCAGGGATTTTGTGGTTGGCTTGCATGTCTGTGTCCACAGCCCCTAGCACAGTGCCCAGGACATCCTGGGGCTCAATACAGGATGGAAATGGAAGGGGAAAGCAAGTCCGAGCTGACTCTCCCCTTCAATGTCTCTGAGTCTTCAAGGCCTCTCTCCTACCTCTGAAGAAGGAAGACCCCTCCTCTGGGCCAGGCCCTTTCCTCCCGTATGCCCCTGAGTTCCAAGCTGCCCCCGGCCCTTCCAGATCTTGCCCATCAGTGATGTGCACTCTTGTCTGTTTCTCCGTGGGTAAAGAAAGACAGTCTCCCCCTTTCCTGGCCTCCTCCATGTCCTGGACTCTCCTCTCAGCTCTGCTGCCCTGGGAGCTACTCTGCTGTGAGCACAGCCACCATTCTGGAGAGAATGTGGGATTCCACTTGCTGCTGCCCAGCTCTGCTCTCAAACTCTTGCCCCATCAACTCAGCTGCCACTGGTCCCCAGTGGCCTCGGACCCCAATGGCCTGATTCCCCACCTCCAGGCTTATCCCCACCTTGGGGTCCTCCACGCCGCCAGCAGATCTGTGGCAGGGTGAGCTGAGGCCACATGCCTGCCAGTCAGCATCCTGGGGGAGCAGAGGAGCAGGACCGCAGGCCAGCAGAGAAGAGACAGAGAGGGGCAGGTGGAAGGGGCAGACTGACAGAGGAACGGGGAACAACCAGGCTGTCCCTAAGAGACGGAGGAAAAGCATTATGATCCCGCTCTCCTGTCTAGCCCACCAGGGCCCAGTCTTGCTTGTGTCCTGGCCTGGAATCTCCTGGAATTTAAGGATTGCTTGTCTTAGACCTTCCCTTCCCTTGAGCCACTTTCAGTGGGTTACTGTTCCTCGTAAGCCCAACAATCCTTCAAACGGGCCATAATTTGTTTGCACAGACGCTTGAAGACACCTGAGCACCTAAATCACCACAGAGCCCCCCAGAAAAAAATCTAGTACGTTCTTGGTGCCCGTGGACCGTGTGAGGCTCTTACTAACTGTTCTACAGCAAGGATTTAATTCAGAGAAGCGGGGGGCACGCAGGCAGTGAGAAAGGCCACTTTCCAGCACCCACACCTTGACACGGCAGGGCTGCTCCCATCCCGTCGTGGGTGCCCGGTCCTTGCAAACAGATAGAGTTGTCTCCTAGAGCTAATGGTAGAAGGGAAGAGGAAACAAAGAGATGATGCTTACCCAGAGTTTTACTGGAAGAAGCATACACTGCAACACTGCTTGCCACTTTAAGGACCCACAAGAGAGCAGGGCATGTGTGGGGTCCCAAGAACACTAGGGCAGGAGAGTAGACAGGGCAAGGAGTGGTAGGTATACAGGTAGGGGGACCCGCTCTGTCTCCAGAGGGCGCTCAATGTCACCTCCCCCAAGAGCCCTCCCCTGCCCACTTAGCCACCCAGGCACCAGCATGCCGCACTCTGTCCTCACACCTGTCCCCAGCTGAAATCATCTTGTGCGTGCAATTGTTTCCTTGTCTGGTGGCTGTCCCCCTGCCAGGAATGAGGTCAGGCCTTCTTTGGGGGGGAGTCAAGGGGTCATGTCCCCCAACACTCTATCCTGCAGCCTGTCCTTGATGGTCACCCGGGGATCGTGTGCAGGCATGAAGGGTTTCAAGCCCACGAGGAAGCAGCTGCCAGGACTCCCCAGACACCCAGGCCCAAGCCAGCCCCCTCAGACCCCACCAGACCTCCACTCTGGAGGAGGGTTTCTGGGAGCCTCTCCCAAGAAAGGTCTATGTGAGGACAGACCATTCACCTGCCAGGGGACTTTCCAAAGGTTAGAACATGAGCATCAAGAAACCCTGTCCTTGTTTGAACTCTGAGTTCCCAGCAGGTCCTGTGAGTCTCCGGACAATGCTCATCACACCCCTCCCCCGCCCCTGGTTTTGTCCTCAAATTCTGGAGGGGGGCTCCTGCAAAAGATCCAGCCCTTTGGGAATCAGTGGGGTACGGGGCAGATCCTCCAGGTCCCACTACCCCTAGCTCAATGCAGGCACGGGACCAGCCACAGGAGACCCACCACCTGCAGAGGGGGGAGCCTGGGGTCACAGGCAGGTCTGCACAGATGGGGCTCTGAGGCCCTTCTGTCCCCCTGGACCAAACGATCCAAGACAGGAGCCCTCACTCACAATCACAGAGGCTGGGACAAGGCTGCTAGTCCCCGGCTGGCTGTGTCGGCGCCCACAAGCTTGGGGAATTAAGGCCTGGTGATGCCCTTAAGGGCTGTGTTCTGAGAAACCCTGGGGTTTTCCGGGTACGCCTGGGGACAGGGGACAAAATGGAAGCAGGCAGGGCTCTGCATGTATTCTGCACCCCCCCCCCAGCTGGTTCTGGGTCAAATCAGAGCAGTCAGTTAGGAAGAAGAGTTCTAATCAAGTTCAAAGGGCAAAAAGATAGATGATGATAGATAGATGATAGATAGATACATAGATACATAGACAGATATGCGTGTGTATAGAGTATATATGTGTAGACGTGTGTGTGTAGTATAGAGTATATGTGTGTGATATACACATATATACATTTTTTTTTTTAATTACAGGATTAAGGGGTTTGACAGAGCACCAGGCTGACTGAGTTTGGTTTGTCCTAGGTTCTCAGAAAGCTCAGCATTCTCCAACCTCACAGGGGCCACGACGTTGGGGGAGGGGAGGACGGGCTGCTGGGAGACCTTGCTGGGGATGCAGGGCGGCAGGCGCGGCACTGTAAGTGGCGGTTCCACCCCCACCCCACACCACCCCCGCCAAGTCACTATGCTAGGACAGGGGGGCAGCCCACGTCAATGTGAGAAAGGGGGGCTACAAGGAAAATGACACCTGACGCCCCCCCATCCAGTCACAACAACCTGCTCACACACGGCAGGGACCCCGCTCAAAAGCAAATCCTCCAGGAAGGAATCCACTTTGAAGGTCTTATTAGTCACGCCTGAGAGTGAATGAGTTTATCAGCTCTTTCCTGAGAACAGCTTTTTCAGACAGGTTGAAGGGGTTGCACAAAATGTCACCGAGCTCCCAGCCAGAGCAGCAGGGCAAGGACGTGAGAGCCAAACAAAGCAGAGAGACGGGGCACGCGGAAGACACAGCACAGCTCGTGGACGATCTGGCCCGAGGGCCACAGCAGGCTGGAGGTGGGCTCCAGGGACTGCGGTGCGAGGCTCCAGGCCTCAGTGAGGGACGGACATCATAGGCACATGGAGGCACCGGCTGGGAACAGATCGCAGAGGGGACCCTGGAGTTCTCCAGAGACAGCACCGCCCTGACCCTGGAAGTGAGCAGGACCTGGACGCCACCTCTGGACAGGCCATGGAGGCCACATGGTGCTGACGAGAGCCGGTGCTGTGCCCTGGGCTGACACTGGGTCCCAGGATCTGCTGTGCCTGCAGTGGGATGAGATGGTGCCGGGGCACACCCGCTCCCAGATGCTAGACTGGGAAGGAGGTGGCTGAGTTTCCCCGACACCCCTGGCCCCAGGTCCAGAAGCAGAGAGCGAGCAGGGGCTATGAGAGACGGGGGTGCTGCTGGCGGCAGGGCCTGGCCTGAGGGAGGGCCCCTGAGACGCAGACTTGCTGGTCCGTCCGGGCAGGGCTCATCACACCTGTGGGGTGGAGGTCTGTCAGAAAAGACAAGGAGGCTCCTAGGGCTGGGAGGGAAAAGGGGTCTCTGGACAGGAAGGCATCCCTTGGCCCAGGCCCACACCCACAAAGGTCAGAAATCCCAAACCTACTTGTTGAAGGGCGCTGGGGCTTTGCAGAGCTGTGGGCAAAGAGATGCCAGCTCAGGGGTTCAACCAGTGTTCTCGAGGTTGGGTCAAACCAGCCTGAGAGCAGAACCGGGACATTCCGGTACTGGGACTATGCAGTTGGAGGGCTGGGGGTGGTGAGGGTGGGGTGGGGGCGGGGTCTCCCCAGGGCCAACCCCTCTGTGGCCCTCACCTTAGCGTCCAGGGAGGAGTCTGCTTTCTTTCCCCACTGGGTCCTTTTGGTGGCTGCCAACTCTTTCCGCACCTCCTGGTTAGGGACATGGTGGTGGGAGTGGGGGTGGACTAAGGCAGACTATGGAGGGGCTTGCGATCCCCAAGCCCCCCCTTCCTGAGAGGGAAGATGCCAGACCCACTCCTCCTCTCTTCTGCCTCCCGGCGACACGCTTAGCCCTCCCTACTCCCCATGGGCTCCCCTCCCGGAATGTCTCCGTTTCCCTCGGGGCTGGGTCACTGCACCACCCAAGGCCCACAGCACAAGATCTCAGGGAAGGAGAACGTACCTGGGGGTCCTGATCCCCAGACTCCTGGGTCCTGCTGATCCACAGGTTGAGCCTTGACGTCACAACCCCTGAAAGCCTCAAGTTCTCCTGAAAAGAAAGGCTGGCATCTCAGGGCTTGGAGCCACTGGCAACAGCAAGGCATCTTCAGAGGCCCTGGCACAAGGACACGATTCTACCTCGCCCCCGGAGCCACTCAGCACATGCCACATACATCCGGGAAGGCCCCCAACCCTCCCCCAGGGGTTGCTGTGAGCAGCTAAGGAGCCAGGCTCAGGAATGGCAACTCGAGTCAACGGCGGGTTCTGCCAAAACAGACCCATGGAAACGGAGCTTTCTAGTACGGCCAGGGTCCGGTTCTGCCTAATCGGCCTAAAGACACCCGGCTGGGCCTGAGCCCCTCACCTTCCGGCTGGAGGCTGGTTCTGCTCGGCTCTGGCCTACCAGCTCCTTCTCAAAGAGGTGGCGCTTGCTGGCTACGCCCATGGGAGCCACAAAGAACTCGGTGCGGGAGGCGCTGGGAGACTTGACGGATTCTGATCTCTGGAAACACAGAACACAAACGGCTGACCTCCGAAGGTGAGGCGGCCACCCCACACCCAGCAGGCCGGTTAAGTACCAAGGCCCCTCCACAAGAGCGCTGCCCACCTGGATAGCTGTGTGGTATCTCTCCAGCTTCTCCCCTAACTTGACCGTGCCCGCCGGGAGCCTCATGCTGGCGCTGCGGGGCGGGAGGACAGGACAGGACAAAGAAGGTGAGACCTCTGCCCTCAGCCTGCCCGGAGCCTGAGTAGTGCCCACACCCCCTCTGGACAAAGAGAAGACGGCCCCCCTCACTGAATGAGACTCTCATGACTTGGTCAAGGTGGAATCTACTAGAAAAGTCCGGGGACTTTCCTCACCTCCCTAGGAAGTCCCACTCAGCAGGACACCGCCAGAAGCAGAAGTATCTGCCATTCCTCCCGGCATGTCGCTCCCACTTCACAGGTCTCCTGAATCTCCCCTACCTACCTGCCCTCCCCTGCTCCCTCCGCCTGCCACCCCACGCTCTCCCCCTCCTGCCGCCAGAGCACTCCCACCCCAAACAAAGCCCATCCTGTCCTTCCAACTCAAACCTCTCAGGCCACAGGGCAGGGACCAAACTCCCTGGCATAGCACACAAGGCTCTCGTGGTCTGTCCCTGCCTCCCCTCCTGACACCAGCGTCCCCCCTGCCCCAACCCCTTTCTCCATGTGCTTATGTGCCAGTTAACCAGATACATCACGCTTTTCACCCTCTGTGCCTTGACTTGTGCTGGGCCCTCTATTTAGAGGCCCACTCAGAAGTCAACTGCTCTGTGACCTATCCTCTGGCTCCCGCGGGCTGGGCTGTCGCAGCCACTCCAGGGGCCTGCACCTCCCTGCTGGGGGCTGTTGCATGTTTACTGGTCCGATGTGAGGTGCTGGAGAGTAGCAGCTGTGTCTCATTCATCTGTGGACCCCCTTGCTGCCACCGTCACCCCAGGCCTAGCTTGGGACAGTGGCCCTCTGCAAATGTTTAGGGGCAGAAGGACACAGCATGAGGGCATGAAATTCCTAATACGTAAGCACAACTGCTTTTCAGACCCCGTTTCAGTTTCTTTTTTTCAAAACACAGTCCTCAAACTACTTGCATCAAAATTACGGGGCATGGGTATGCTTGTGGAACATGCAGATTCCCAGGCCGTGCCCCCTGCATCAGGCCTGCTAAAGCAGACATTTCCCCTTCCCTGCACTCTTCATAGCCCCCCTCCTGCGAGGCCCTCCTCCCCCTCTCCACCCCAACTTCCTCTACCTTCAGAGCCCCACCCAAGCCCTGCCTCCTCCAAGAAGCTCTCCCTGATCCCTTCCCTCCCTGTTCCATCTCCTTGGGCCTCTGTCCCTCGTGTCAGTCCCATCTCCCTGCAGGATCTGGAGCCCTGGCCGAGGCCGGCACCTTCCCCTCAGGTGCCCTGTGGCCCTGCCTGCGAGTACACGCGGCAGGCGTTCAGTGCACACAGGCTGAACGTGACCAGATCAGACCAAGACAGAGCCTCCAGGCCCCCGACCTGCGGGTTAAGGTAGTCTCTGAGTTGTCTTTCCTGGGGCTCATCTGAAACAAGAAGGAAAGGCTCTGATGAGTGAGAGTCCCAAGGAGGCCAGGGCCCTCCACAAGGGAAGGGCTCAGCTCTCTGAATATTTCCTCCTCCCCCACCCACCACCTCAACCATCTGTTTTCCTGTCTGACTGCCCACTGCCCGTGAGCCCTGCCGGGTGGGGACCAGCCCTGATCAACACCAGGCCTCCAGCTTCCTCCCCAGGGCCTGGCACACATCAGGGGCACGAAGTATAGTCCGTCAAAAATGAATGAACCAGCCAGCGAACCAAGGAACTGAGAGTAAATACCAGAAGGTGAGATGAGAGTCCCCAGTCCATACACCTTGTACTACTGGAGCAGAGGCAGCGCAGGGAGCTCTAGGAGAGCTCTACCCTTCCCTCCTGCCCCAGCCTCCTGGGCGACATCAGGAACTGCTGAAGGCAGGCGTGGGGCCCCTGCCACTCACCCTGCCCAGTGCCCTCTTCCTGCAGCTCTGGCCTTGACCACTAGGTGGGGCTGCTCAGTCTCATCCACACCCACCCCCTGGGTCCTTAACCTGCTCTCCTTCAGTTAATCCAAGTCATCTGCTCTCGGCCACCCTGGGAATTGAAAACCCCTCTCTATCCAAGAGATCCGTTTGATAGCTAACCTAAGGCCCTGATGCTGTAATAAATGCTGATTTCCCCGGCTTGCCCTCCAGTGGACTGGAGACAAAGGTGCTCTCACCCGAAAGGAGATGGTCCTAGAGCTGGAGCGTTTGAGGGAGCTGCTGTAGGTGGCCTGGGTGGGCAAGGATGTGTCCACCTCTTCTTCCTTGCTGGGGATTTTCACCTGGATGGAGTGGGGGAGTGTCACACAGGAGGTCTGGGTGGCCCAAAGCCCATGCCGTCATAGGGACCCCATGTGGCCTGGCTCATCCCAGGAGCTGCAGACAGAACCGGGGGAAGGAAACAGTCCTATGCCTCCCTCTGCTGCCTCCCGCCCCTCCACCTCTGCTGTGGGGATGGTGGACACAGTTCTGTGAGGCCGGGCCACCAGACAGAACTTTCTAGCAGAAATCTAGAAGGAACTGAGGCTTCCCAAAAGGCTGCTGGTGTCCTGAAATCCAGGCCCTGGATGAGGACAGGGTGCAGGGTGGCAGGTGCTCTCTGTCACACTGCGGATGCCCTCTTCAGCTGCCAGCAGCTTGCCCCTGCTTTACTGTCTATTCTGACAGTGACGAGGTGACTAGAAGCAGGTAGGGAGAGAGGACGCTGCCCAAGTCAGCCTCCATAGTGAAAGGACAAGAAACAGTAAGGGAGCCAGAGGCCACCTGGGGCAGGACGAGAGGGGCACGTGCAGGGCTGGGAGGGGTAGGGGCACTGCCAACCTGGAATGCGATGGGCGGGAGGCGGGAAGCCGCAGCCGGAGGGTCCGGCGCCCCCTGCTCTTCCAGCTCGGCCGGGGATGGCGGGCTCTTCTCAGGGAGGACCTTTCCCCTCTGCCCAGTGATGGTGGGGGGCTGGCTTCCCCCAGAGGCCAGCTGCCCCCCTGCCTGGGGCTGCCCTGGGGCGGCCACCCTCTTTGGCGCCAGCTTTGTCTTGGTGGCCGGGGTCTTCTCTGACACCAGAGACTTCTCAAAGAGCAATGCTTTCTCAGAAACTACTTTCCTTTCCGAGTCTGATGTCTTCCCTGGGGCTGGGAGCTTCTCCGACACACTTGTTTTTTCTAGAACTGACTTCTCTGAGACGGCTCTTTTCTCTGACACAGATATCTTCTCAGGGCCCAGGGCCTTCTCTGAATTGGAGCTTTCCTCCGAGACCAGTCTCTTTCCAAGTACTAACGTCTTCCCTGGAACGGGGGGCTTCTCAGAGACTGCGGGCTTCTCTGAGGCCTCATTCTTCCCGCCTTCGGACTCTTGGCCAGTCAAGCTCTCTTCCTCCCTGGCCCAGGGGCCCCGCCGCTCCCGGCTCAGTCTCCCGCGGGGTGGCAGCTCCACTTCCTTCTTAGGCGTGAGGGGCTGCGGCTTGGCCTGCCCTGGGCCAGAGCTGTCCCTTCCCTCCTCTGCCTCCAGCGGGCTGGGGGCCTGGGCAGCCTCCACCACCTGCCGCCTCTGCCTCCACTCCTGGCGCACCCTGAGGATGGCCTGGATGTCCTCATCCTCATCTTTAGAGCCTGAGGTTCGTGGCTTGGGCGCCTCTGCTTCCTCCACGCTCGGCAGTCTAGGCCAGAAGATGGGAGATGGGGTGGGAGATAAGAATCAGAGGCTATCAGAGCTGGGAGAGACCCTGGGGCGACCTGAGCCCATGGGGAAGCTTCCAGGGCTGCCAGGGAGAGGGTGAGGAAGTAGAGCCCCCCACCCCCTGCCAACTATCACTTAAATAAGGATCACTTTTATCTGCTTTACATACTGGGTTTCCAGGAAATCATCTGAACAAAGCACACCATGCTTTTAAAAAGCTGATAAACCCCTATAAGGTCCAACCCTACTGTGTTCAGACCCAATCAACAAACACTGAACAATTACTTTATAGGGCCCCGTGCTGGGCGCTGGAGGGCAAAAGGAGTAAATGCGGTCTTCGCCCCTTAGAGCTTAGGTCAAGACCAGAGACGTTCAGGGATTTGTCAAAGGTCACCCAGATAATGAGCAGTGGAACTGGGAGTAGAACCAAAGCTTCTGACGGGCCACCCTGAGCTCCTGTTAGTCACGCGGCAGCCACGGGACTGGAGCCCCCTGGGGTGCACGCCTGGTTGTCCCTTACCTCGGGGACCCAAAGGAACAAGAGGAACATGAGAAGACTGTCCAAAACCTACAGCCCTCGGCCTCCAGCCAAGGGAGATTCGTTTCCTCCCTCGCCCCCCTGCCTTCCATGTCTTTTGGGGCAAGTTAATTCACTGTCTGAGCCTCAGCTTCCCCATCGGGTAAGCGATCTCAGCAAGTCGCCGATGTACTCTCGGACACGTCTTTGAGATGTTTCTCCATCTGTAAAGCTGGTTAACAATGCCTCTGTCTCAGGGATACCATAACGACTGAGTTCTATCCATCCCAGGTGCAGCGAAGTATTGGCTCATGGACGGTAGGAATCCACAGACGTGGTTCTGCTTCCGAGGAGGGCAGAGCCTGGCTGTGTGGAGGACAGCCCAGCCAGGGGAGCTTATCTTTAGGCCCGTCATCACATTCCCTAAGCAGGCCAACCCTGTTGTACTCGGTCTGTCTTGGGCCGCTAAGCCCGTCTCTGTCCCCCGCCCTGACCCGAGCACCTCTGGGCAGCCGGTGTGTCTCCGTTCTGGGTGAGCCTGGGGGCCTCGTCGTCCAGGATGGAGCTCAGATTCCGGTGCCGCCGCCGGCGCTCGCGCTCCTGCTCTTCTTCATCCTCCAGAGTCCACTGCCTGGCCAGGCTGGTGGGGAGGGGAGAGGGTCAGAGCAGCCCAGGCCAGAGCCCCGGATCCCCGGGTCCCCGGATCCCCAGTCCCGAGCCAGACCCCTGCAGGGCTGGGGGAAGAGAGCAGGCACTGTCTAGGCCTGGGCTGTGTGGGTCAGTGGGGCGGGGCGGGGGGGCTCCCCTTCGGCATACTGGAACCCCACCGGAACCGCACTGGAACCGAGACTGGGCTGAACTGGGACGTGCTGTAAGACACACATGTATTCCCAAGACCTGATATGAAAACCAGACTGTAAAACATCTCATTAATAATTCTGCATATTGATTACACATTGAAATGATAATATTTTGGATATACTGGGAAAATGAGATATATTATTAAAATTGATCATCTGTTTCTTTTTACTTTCTTGGTATGTCGTCTATAGAAAATTGACAATTTTAGAGGCGCCTGGGTGGCTCAATCGGTTAAGCGTCCGCTTTCAGCTCAGATCATGATCCCAGGGTCCTGGGCGGAGCCTGCTTCTCCCTCTCCCTCTGCTCCCCCCCCCCATTTGTGCTTTCTGTCTCGCTCTCTCTCAAATAAATAAATAAAATCTTTTTAAAAATTGACAATTTTAAACGTGGTTCACAGTTGTGGTTCACATTACATGTGTATTAAATTTCAGCTAATGGGACTAAAGGGATTTGGATTGGACCAGGGTTTCTCATCCTGGGCATCACTGACATTTCAGCCAGGTAACTCCATGTGCAGAGGCTGTGCTGAATTATAGGGGCTGAACAACATCCCAGACCTCTACCCACTCAATGCCTTAGCACCAGCTCCCAGTTGTGACAACCAAAAATGTCTCCTGACTTTACCATGTCTCTCAGGGCGGTCAAAACCACTGCAGATGACAACCACTGGGTTAGACTTGACTCTGGGATCCAGAGTGGGAATGTGGGGCATCCCTCTCTAGGGGTGACTATGAACATGAGAGAGTGGGCACAGTTCTGCCTGAAGGAGATGGATACACTTGACAAGTTCCTTTTTCTTTTTGGTCTTGGATTCTCAGATCACATCCATCAGTGGACAATCACAGAGAAACTTTCTCAGACTTTCTCAACAACCCATGGGATTTCTCAGCCATTCAGAGGGGGAGCGCCACAAGTAAGACCGATTACACCTAGAAAAGCAGTATCAGCTTCCTTTCTCAGGAGCTCTTTAAGCCTCTCTCACCTTCTAGAACCAGCTTTCACTTGTCGGGGAGCAAGGGGACTCCATACACTCTACTTTGGGTTCCTGCCCCCCAGTTACTCTGCATTCACAGAACCAATCAGGCTCTCACAGCCAGTCACCCACCCATCCATCTCCTTCCTCACTCACCACCTACCCACCCAGCCACTGTCTATCCAAACACCCATCAACTCAGTCACCCCCCATTTCCCTGCCCACCCACCAATCACCTTTTTTTAAATTTATTTGAGAGAGAGAGAGAGCAAGTGAGCGGGCGGAAGAACAGAGGGGGTGGGAGAGGGACAAGCAGAGTCCACACTGAGCATGGAGCTCGACTTGCAGCTCAACCCCAGGACCCTGAGATCATGACCTGAGCCGAAACCAAGGGTCATACGCTCAACCGACTGAGCCACCCAGGCGCCCCCCCCATCAATCATCTTTAGTCACCTGCTCTACCGGCCTCCCACCTGCCTTGCTGCCAGCCCACCCCACCTTCCATCCACCCACCCTTCCATACCAACCTAAGAGCAAATACATCGTTGCTAAGCAACTGCAATGGACCAGCAAGTCAGGAACTAGGGGGTTCACAGGACAAGGCAGGGTCCCTGCCCTAAAGATAACTACTATCTAGTGAAAAAGAGAAGCAGTCCACCAATAACTCCCCCAACCAAAGCACAGAAATTGCTCTGCAGGAGAGAGAATGGTTACCGTAAGCCAAGATTATCAAGAAAGTCTCAAGGATGAGACTGACCCTGGCTGGGGGTCTCGGTGGGTGAACAGAAGTTCAACAGAGGGGGGCACCTGGGTGGCACAGCGGTTAAGTGTCTGCGGCTCAGGGCGTGGTCCCGGCGTTGTGGGATCGAGCCCCACATCAGGCTCCTCTGCTATGAGCCTGCTTCTTCCTCTCCCACTCCCCCTGCTTGTGTTCCCTCTCTCTCTGGCTGTCTCTATCTCTGTCAAACAAACAAACAAACAAATAAATAAATAAATGAAGTTCAACAGAGGTGACAGGGGGCTGGGGAGAAACTGGCAGGCCAGGCAGCAGGGAGGGCTGGGCAAGCCTGAGGGCAGAGGTAGGAGGGCTGTTGGGGCAGAGGATGTACTCCACCCAGCACCCTGGGAGAAAGTTTGGGCTGCAAATAGCGCAGCGTGAGTTAGCAGACTGAGCTCTCTCTGGAGCCTTCCTGTGACCTCCCCGCCCAGGACTATCTGGGGCCCTACAGATAGGAAGAGTCTGGAAAAGGCCTCTTCTTCCCTCCCAGAGTTACTGTAAGGCCTTCCCTCTGCCATCATCAGGTGTCAAACCTGCTCTCCTGGCCTGTCCTATGGCCCAGCCCTATTCCTCCTGGGCCTCTTCCCCTCCTGCAGGGTATCGCCATGCAACCAAGCCTCCATTTAAGGAACAGACATGTTTCTGGAAAAAAATAACCATGCAAACCCACAGATCTCACAAACAGAATTGCATATGAAATGCATAGGAGAACATCTACGGAGCCTCCAAGGAAAGACTCCTCCAGGCAGCCTCTCCTAAGGCGCGCTACTCCCCTTGCCCTTGGGTTCCTCCCTGTCTTTCCTCTTCACCAGTTTTCCTTTCTAAATAAGCAAGGAGGAGGAGCCACACAAGGGCTCCAATCTGGTTTCCTAACCCCAACTTCATGCTGATCCAACATTTACCAAATGGATATTTTCTGAGCACCCACTGCGTGCCAGGCATAGTTCCAGGGACTGGGGGGTGGCCGGCAGGGCCCTTCCCTGCGAGGAGTGCACAGTGCAGGGGGCGGGGGTGCGGTCCGTGAGCCAGGAAATGAGCAAAACAGTGTCAGGAAGTGACACGAGGACAACAGAACCAGGTAGGGGATAACGCGAGAGAAGGTGACCGGGAGGGGAGGCCTCTCCGAGACCTCTGAGAAGGAGTTGGATCTGCTGGGTGTGAGAGCTGGGTGTTCAGGGAGACGGGGAGCCGGAGCCACAGCGTGGCCCACAGGGAGCTTGGACAGGGAGGAGAGGCCAGAGAGAAGGGCCTCATGGACCAGGGAAAGAATCTGGGTTTTATTCAAGTGTCCTGGAGAGCCAGAGGATAGTTTTACATAGAGGGATGACATGATAGAATTGTTACTATTATTATTTAAACTCTCTGGCCGCTGAAGGAAGAAGAATTGAGGGTGACAGGGGGAGAAGGCATACAGGGGCCCCCATCAGGAGGCTCCTGCCATCCCCCAGGCGAGAGGTATGCTGGCCTGAACTGTGGTGGTAACAGAGAGAAGGAAAGAGGGATGGACTGGGGACATACTTTAAAGATAGAGCCAAGGGGGATTGCGAATGGGCGGGATGGTGATGAAAGCAGAGACACAGAGGAAAAACAAGGAAGATTCCTGGATTTTTGACCTGAGCAATTCCTGGTGCTATTAGTAAGATGGGAAAGATTGGTGTTGGGGGTGGGGGATAGTTTGGGGAAATGTCACCTGGCAGTGGGGGGAGGAAAAGTTCCATTTCTGGCTGTTGAGGGTGAGGAGAAGACACTGGTACAAAGGAGACCAAAGCCCAGAGCCAGGGAGATTGGAGGAAAGCCGGGGTAGAGTGTGAACCTGGGGGAGGAATGAGGTTCTGTCCAAGACCACTTGGGGGGGGGGAGGGGAGACCAACACAGAGTCATGAGCACAGAGGTACTCGTCCCCAGGAAAGCAGCTTGAAGGCTGGGGCCAGACCCAGGCTGGACTAGCAAGAGGAGAATGGGAGTCCAGAACGAGGAACCGGTGAGGACCAGACACTCTTTGGAGTTTTCCTCAGAAGAAAAGCAAATAAAATGGGACAGTAGCTAGAGCCGAATGTGGACTCAACGGCTTTGTAACTGAGGTGTAATTTATATACAATAAACACCCATCAAGTTTTGTTTTCTTTTTAAAGACGGGCAAATGAAGGAGAGTGCAGAGGGTGTGAGAAGTTTGGAAACGAAGTGCGAAGATGTTGTCCTGCAGGGAGAGCAGAGACCACAGGAGAGGGCGTCTCTCATCTCTCGCATCCACCAAGGCGCCTGGCACATAAGTGACAACGAATGTAGAAGGAACCAGTGTGACTGTCACCTTTTCAGACATGAGGGCTCTCTTCCTCCCTAAGGAATCGTGCAACCTCTATCTCGACAAGGATGTGCGTGAAGGGAGGACAATCTGCCATCTGTTAGGAGCACTCCTCACCACCCCACAGCTACAGTTGGCCCGTAAGAGATCATCAATGACTGTGTGTGGTACATGAGTGAATGAAGGAATGAATCATCTTCAACTACACAGAGCTCACATGGGTCATAGGAAGCCCTATGGGAATCATGTTTAAATTCTGTGGTCAAGGCCATGGGACTCTGACTGGAGCCCTTCTCCATTTCCCAAACTTGGAAATGCCAGCTTCAGCTGGCTTTTATCTGAGCCCACATTTTCAGCTCTCCTTCTCTGGACTTACTCCCTCCCCTTATGACCAGTTTGGGACCAGCCCTTGCCCTCCAAAGTTGAGGGATCCATCCACTGGGGAAAGGGCCCCCACAAAGCCAGAAGCTCCTCTCCCCTGACCACACCCAGCTGGGCTGGGCCGGAGCCTCCAGGATTCCTGGGTCCTGAGCAACCCGTTCCCACACACTCTCCTCTCAGCCCTGGGGGAAGCAGCTTTGTCTATCTTCCAACGGGGCCATATATGGAGTGCGATCTGTCAGAGTCTGGTCTCCTCGGAAATGACTCACCCCCCTCACTCCCCAGGCCAGCCTGAGCCCTAAGGGGTCTTCAGGGCTGGAACTGCAGGAGGGGGGGCCCAGGCGTCCTTCAGTGTCCACCGGCTTTATGCCATGACCCCACAGTGCCCCCAAGGTGACTCGGTCACTCCCCTGCTGCTCAGGAATCTCAGGGCTGCCTCCAACCCCTGGCAGAACATGAATCACTTCACCCCCACCACCTTTACCACCACCTCACCCTGGGGAAGAAACGTTATTGCCAATAACTCTTCCTTATGAGATGAGGAAATGGATAGAAGGGGGGAGGGGAGGGGCAAGGGTCAGTCTCCAGGAGGGACCTCAGCAGGTGCAGCCTGAAACCCCCATAATAAATACATGACAAGTAAGGGCATTAGAACGGTGCTTAACATTCAGTAGCACACAAATATTTGAATACAGTAAATAATAGTAAGTCAATAAATTAAGTAATCAAGAAGTGAGGGTACTAACACCTAAGTGCTTACTATAATGCCAGGCACCGTTCTAAGTATTTTACAAATACCGTGGACATTAAACGTCACAACAACCCCGTGAGGTAAGATGGGGTTATCCCCATTTCACGGATGAGCAAATGGAAGGTCACCGGGGCTAGTAAGTTTCCCACGATAGCACAACTAATCAAACGGAAAAAAAAAAAATAAGATTCCATCCCAGGTCGGCTTCCCAAAAGCCTGTACCCTTAACCACAATACCAGATGCCAGAAAAGGAGGTCCAAGGAGGGCTGCCCCGAAGCCAGAGTGAGGCCCCACCTTCCCGACAGCTGACAGCATATGTTCAGAGGAAGAAGAAGGGGAGCCTGGAGAGGCCTCTGACCGTGTGCGATTCCCTACCCCAGGGCAGGCCGGAGCTCATGGTGCAGCCTGGGAGAGCAGAGTTTTGGGGAAGCCCAGTGGCCAACACATGGACCAGAGCCAGGCCCAGTATGGAAACTGGGTCCCACCATCTGGGAGTCCCAGCCACTCTCCCCAGCCGAAGCCACAGCCCTAGGCGGCCGCCCCACCACTCCCTCCTTCCCCACAATCATTTCCTCTACCTCCTGGCCTTCACCTGGGGACAATATCCCTCTCTTTGCCTCCACGTCCCGGCTGCTCTCCTCCCCAACACTGCACTCACACAGCTGCTATCAGCTGCTGACTAGGTAGAAGTTAGATCTAAGGAAGAACCTCCCTGCGGGAGACCTCAAAACAAATTTGAAAAACAGATCAAGGCTCAGTTGCTCTGGTTAAAGTAGGGGAAGGGTGGGAAGCCTGCCCCAGAAACATCTGTAGAACTCTTTGAAGGAAAGAACAGACAGCTGGGAGGCCCAGCTCTGACTGGCTGTATGACCTTGGGCCAGTGTTCCACCCCTAGGGGAGACAGGTCTCAGGCTGCCCTTCTGCACGATGAGGGGCCCCCACGGGTAGTCACTGAAGTCCCTTCCAGCCCTGATGGGCTAGGGAGAGGTGTCAGGGCAGGATAGAGAGCCGTGCTGGGAGGTGGGAGGGCTGCTCAAGGCCCAGGCAGGGGAATGATTAACTGCTGGAGGCTGGGTCCCAGGCACCCTCGGACCCACCCCTCACCCCCTGCAGACAGGCCCGGCCCAGCCTCACCCGTCACCCGGCCAGCCCACGGAGGAAAGGACAAGGCCACTGACTAGGGCACCCTGCCAGCCAGCTTGCCACCGCCCCCATCCCAGGGCTGGAGCATCTGAATGTCTACTTCACGCCAAGGATGGGCGGCAGGCTGGCCCTCCGCTCCCCACCTGTACCCTGCCTGGAGCCACCCCAGTCACACCCTCATCACAGTCCTCCCCAGCCTGGGAGACTTGGTTGACAGTGACTCACATTCATTCCCTCCTGCCCGCTGAGACTTGTTCACCCGGGGAGCAGAGCGGGAGCGGTCCTCTGCTCCAGGTGCCTCAGCACAGGGACTGTCGGCAGCAGTTGTGTCTGCCCACGGGGCTCTGCGAGGGCTGGGGCCGGCAGAGAGGGCAGGCCAGGGGCTCCTGCGGCAGGATAGGTTCCCCAGGGCATTCCTGGCACTACCCCTGGCCATTCTGTGGGAACTCGGCCCCACCCCGGCAGCCACATGTCCATCTGAGCAGTGGACAAGCTAAGACCAGACCCTGCTCCCATTTTTAAAGTTCTCGTGCTCCAGCCGCCCACCCACCACACACACACCCTGTACACATCCAGGCATGCTCTCAGACACAAAATCACATATATCCCACCAGTCGGTGAGCAACTGATGAAGCCGTGTGCGGTTTGCATTTTTTACCCAATGCACTATACTGATAAACATTCACACAAAACATACTCAGACTCCCACGACCCAGACTCAGCAACGTAAGAACCTACTATCCACACAGACGTCTCCATACTACACAGGCCATAAACTTGCTCACCCACACATACACCTGCCCGCGCCCATATAAGCGCACTTCCAAGGGCACAGATATGCCCACACCTAGAAGCCCACACCTAGAAGCAAAGACACTCCCGCATCAACCCGCTTGCACACCGACCCACGTGCAGAGTTCAAGGTCTGGACCCCAAGCTCCACCCTCAGCCCAGACCTTCCCTGGGGTGTGTCCAACCTCAACCTAGGTTCCTTTTCCCAGGGCACTGAGTTCCTTCCCTTCTTGGGGCTTACCTTGTCCCCTCTCTAGAGCCCTTTAGCCCCTCCAGAGGCCACTGTGCTTCAGAGCAATGTGAGGTCCTGAGGGTCTGAGGAGGTGGCCCCCCAGCCCTGGGGAGGATGAGACTGAGACCCCAGAGAAGCTCTAGAGCCCTTCTGGAGGGAGGGGAAGGAGATCCTAGAACACGGGAGAATGTCTGAAAGCCACCTTAATGGGGAAGGCCTGGGGAGGGTGCTGGTCTGCCCCTGCAGAGAGAACCCTGGCCTCAGTATCTAAATGCCTACCTGGGAGGGACAGAAAGGACAATTTCTACTTGGGTTAACTCTACGGGATCAAAGGAGTAGGAATCCAGCTTTGAACACTACACGGGCCTCAGTTTCTTCAAGGGCAAGATGGGTGTAGATGGGGGGGGTCGGTGAAGATGCTAGTGAGAACATCTGAGGGGAGGTGCTGGGGAGCTCCCAGAAGAGTCACCACCAGGGGTCACCAGCCACAGTAAGGGGTGCTGCCTGCAGGACAATCCCCCAACATCCCAGTCTTATCTAACCCTAACAGGATGTCCAGCAGCCAGGGGTAAAGATACCCAGTGTCCTGACCCTTTAACAGACCAGCCTACAAAAAAAAGACTGAGAGGGGCGCCTGGGTGGCATNAGCCCAGACACCAGCCCAAAATGCCACACACTCCGAATTTAAGCCTCATTAGTGGGAGGAGGGTCTGTTGCCCAATGGTCTCTATTCACTGATCCCTGTTCTTCTGACCGTCCAAGGAGCGCGCCGTCCCCACCCCTCCTCCCCAAGAAGGGCTGAGGGACACCTCCCCAAGGGGCCCACTCTCCTAGTCTCTACCCCAGAAACATGGCAGCGGGGGAGGCTTCTCTCGGGGAAAGGACGCTTGGCGGAACTCTTGAACACCTCCCCAGTCCCCCTAAATGTTCCCTCCACCCCGCAGGGGGTCCTGTGGGGGGGCCCTCCAGGCCGGGGACCAGCCTCCCCCAAGCACCCTGTGTGCAGCCTCAGTCCCCGAGGGGAGGAAAGGAAACGGTAGGGGAGCGAGAACACCGGTCCTGCCCTGTCACCTAAGAGTTCCCCAGTTTGGCCCTAATGGCTGCCACCACCACCACCCCCCGCGGCCTCCCGGGTCGTGGGCGGCCTGCACAAAGCCGCATGGAGCTCCGCCCCGGCCCGTCCGACCGCGGGCCCGCGAGCGCCGGCGAGCTGTAGGACAGGCCGCCGGACGGACCGACGGATGCCCAGACCCGGCGCGCGGGGTCGATCGGCCGCCCGCGGCGAGGGCGGGGGACTTCCTGCTCAGAACCAGTCGGACCAGCTCCGCGCTGGGCCGCCTCCTCTCGCAGGGGCCGGGGTGCCCGGGGAGTGGGGCCGGCGGGCGGGGACCCGACGATCGGGGTCGGGCCGAGCTTGCTGCGGGTAAACCGACCTAGCCCGGAGAAAGCCAAGAGCAGAAACCGAGCGGGAGAGTTAGAGCGGGTACCGTAACCTCGGATCCGGGGCGCCGGGCACCTCCCGGGCCTGCCGCACCCACCCCGGTCCTCCGACCCCGAGAGGTAAAGAGAAGAGCGGGCAGTGCTTTCGCTGTACCGCATAGAGAACTACAAAACGCTCCCCCATATAAAGCCAGCCTCCCCCCAGATGAGATTCTTAGATTTGGTTCAGCAAACATTTGAGTGCCCACAGTTCTGAAAACACAATGATGTCAAAGGCCTGGTCCTTGCTTTGCTGATACTGGTCTTTGGGCTGGAGTGGCGGCGTGTGTAACAGGGCAGAGGAAGCTCAGCTTTTCCCCTGGAAGAAATGAACATGGATAACCAGGACTGGACTTTTGAAGGCCTCTCAGGCCCCACCAGCACCACCTGGCTCCCTTAAAGTGTCCAGCTGGGCTGGTGGGGGCCAGTGGCTTTCTATGCAGGAACCAGTCTGGGATCGGCTGAGAGATGGCCAGTCACGGAGCCCAGAGAATCTTATCTCCCCTGATGGATCAGAACTGCAAGGTCAGCGGCAGCAGTTTCTGCTCTGAGAGGGGTAAGAGGCAGCCCCAGGCAGCAGGAGGAGAAGAGGGAGGGGAGGCAGAACTGCCAGCCTTGCTCCCCAGTCTGGCCTCCCTTTGGCACTGATCCAGGACCGATGGTCTCCACGGTGCCTCCAGCTCTGAGATCTCAGTGATGAGCAAGCCAGCTGCTGAGCAAAGGCCTGGAAACACAGATACACAGCTAAGGCATCTCCTTCCCCAAAAGGCCCCCTCCTCCAGGGAGCATTTCTTCTTGGCCTAGGCAGTAAGAAGTGAGGTTTAAGGAATGAGTTCTGGACTGGGAGCCTGGAGATCTGGATTTGAGGGGAGAATCCTTCCTTGCTTCGTCCTGCTTCTGGTGGTTGCTGGTAATCTTTGGAGTTCCTTGGTTTACAGAGGTGTTATTCCAATCTCCGGCCTCTGCAATCACAAGGAATTCTCCCTGTGTCTCTGTGTCTGTGTCCAAATTTCCCTCTTCTTATAAAGATGTCAGTCATTAGATGAGGGCCCACCTAATGCAGTCATACTGACATACCTCATTTTAACTTGATTACATCTGCAAAGACCCGAGTTGCCACTAAGTTCATACTCTTGGGTACCGGGGGGTCAGGAATTAAACATATCTTTTTGGGAGCCAGAATTCTACCCACTACAATCAGCCAAGTGGCTTTGACTTCAGGGACACAAAAATGGTAAGGCCTCGGCTCCTGACGTCCAGGCCTTCCCTCTCTAGCCATGGAGACATACACCCAAGCCTCATTCCAGACAGACTGTGATAAAAATTGAAATTATGTCATCAGGAGGGATTAACTCTAATGGAGGGATTGGGAAGTCTTAAAGAGGAAAGAACATCGGGGTTGGGCTTTAAGGGTAAGTGGAATTCATCCGTCAGAAACAGCAGCCAAGCATCCAGCTACCGGACACAGCTTCCACAAAGACAGAGGGGCAAAAGTGGAAGGTGTTTGTGCAGCAGAGAGAAGACCCATGTGCCTGAGGCTTAGAGCGCCCTCCAAGGCTGAAGGGAAAGATGGCTAACAGATAGTGAGGAAGGACCCTGTGTGTTGTGCTCACGAGTTAGGTTTCACCATAGAATATGTGGAACTTGAAGAGAAAGGGATGGTTAATGGCCTCTGAATGGGAAAGTCATAGACCCTGAAAGACAACTCTGGAGGCAGTATGACGAGACTGGAGGTGGGACGCCATGTTACAAGGGTACTGTATACAGTCCGCAAAAGAAATGAAGGGGGCTTGAGCAAGGGCAGCCAGGAAGGGGGAGAGGAGAGGCGTTGACAAGAACTTTGGAAAGTTGAATTATCAAGACCTAGTTGACTGATTGTGGGCTGTGAAGGAGGACAAACCCCCGTGACTCCCACCTCCCTAGCCTGAGGGGTTGGGTGAGGGCAGGTGCCCTCATGAGACAGGGCTGCAGGAGAAGGAGGTTTCGGGAGGAGGGTGACTTTAGACCTATAAGGGTTCTTTAACCTCAGCACTATTGACATTTGGGACCCGGTCAGTCTTTGTTGTGAGGACTGTCCATGCATGGTGAGATGGTCAGCAGCGTCCCTGGCCTCCACTCATTAGAATTTAAGGTCGCTGAAGAAAGCCGGGTAGAGTTGTCCAACAGATGGCTGGATGTTGGAGTGTGGGAGCTCAGAAGACAGCCTTGCCTATGTTTTCCAGAGCGGTGAACTGCAAAGCAGGTGGGGGCGGGAGGGATTCCTGAGGACAGGTGGGGGAGGGAGGTGTTAATGTCCAAGTTATCTGTGCCCCTGTGCTGGCTCCCTGAGTGTCTTGTGTGTGTCTTGAGAGGGAAGGCCTTATTCACCTTGGTATCCCTCCACTCTACGCCTAGTAGGTGCTCAATAAAGGTTTGGAGAATTGCACGAACTTGCTTTGGGAAGAAGAACAGGAAAACCCAAATCGGCGAGAAGCCCTGCTGAGTATGACCTTGGGAGCTGGGTCAGGGAGAAGCTGAGATGGGGTGGAGGGGAGACTCTCAGCCTCCCTTGGCCTCCCGGACATGGCCAAACCAGGAACAGAGTATCAGCGGCTCTCACCGTTGCAGAAAGGGGTGCACGTGGTACAACCTAGCAGAGGTGAAGATAGGGTTCTTGACCCCCCAGCTATTGCACTCTTGGGGAGAGAAACTCTTGAGTGGAAGCCGCAGAAGAGAGGCTCCAGAATATTCCAAGCAGCACTGTTTATGGCGGCAAAATTCTGGAAACCACCTCCATGTCTGTCAACAGGAAAAAGGATGAGTAAGTGATGGTATTTTTGTCATGTCACAGCAAATGGATCAACAGGGGTGAATTTTACCACCTTCACCTTGAAGGGGAAAAAGCAGGAAGCATGTGTTTATGTCCGGTTTACCCAAAAAATGCAGAAGTAGACAATATCTTGTTTAGGCATTCATCAACACAGAGCAACGCTATAAAGAGAAGCCAGAGAATAGTAAACACAGAGCTGAGGATTCTGTTTATCTCTGCGGAAAGGAAGGGCCTTAGAAAGCATTTACGATACCCTAGTTCTTGACCCCAGCGGTCGGCTTATGGTTGTTCATTTCACAGCTCTTCGGTCATCCATGCAGTAAAAACCACTAGCATGTGCTGCTCGCTTCCTCCAAGGAGAATCCACGGAGATAGGGCTTATCACGTGGGGAACTCCCTGGTCAAGGGCAAGGGTTTTCAAGACTTCCCAGCCAGCAGTGGGGGAAGGGGCATCTCTCTCCTCCCAGAACTGACGTCAGGCTCTGGAATCCTCCTCCCCCCAACCCCTATCTACAGAGCTCATAGTTCAGCTTCTCCTTCTCCAAAGAGTCCAGAGTGGGGACCCAGGGGGATCCCGGCCCCAGACTAGTAGGTTTGTAAATCACACCCTGACATTTCAGTTTGCAACCGCCATACCAGACAACTCTTGGGGAAGGCACAAAACAAATAAATGAGGTCATCACACTCATACCCTAAAAAACCCAGGGCCTTGGTTCCCTGGCTTTGGGCTTTTACCAACTAATAATATTTTTTAAATATGAATACCCAAATGGTGTTGCTACCATTTTATTTTGCAAAGTAAGAATATTAAAGAACAATGACTACCTACCCTCCCCCCACTCCGTAAGTAAAGAATACATTAATACTAAAATCATAACATTAAGGCACGCGTACTTTTAGAACAAAGGAGAGCCCTTGTCACTGGGTACGATGAGCTTTATGGAAACTTCCACCACAGCGGCCCCGGCTTCCTCATCACGCGGCTCTACCCACATCCAGTCTTCTCAGGAGACTGGGGGTCCAGGGACCTATGTTTTCATCCCAATTATGTCTGTGACCTTGAACAAGTCACTTTCCCTCTCCGGGGCTGCAGACATTGACCATAGTTCTCTGGTGCCTGCCCCGGGGTTACACTGCTCAGCCTCAGGGGGCCCACAGGCCAGCTTAGGAGTATGTCTTGGGAGTAAGAAAATACCCTTTTTCTCAGCTCCAGTGAAGGAGCCTGAGCCTGCAAGCTTTGGGGATTTTTGAGGAGACAGCCCCCGACGCGGTCAGGAGAGGAGCTGCCATCTGCACGGGTCCCAGCAGCCTGTCCCAGTTTTCAGTAGCTTGATCACCCACATGGAACGAAACTGCCCCCCTGGCTGCCCAGCCCAGATCCCTGCAGGGAGTCTGACTCACTTCGTGGGGGGCCTCTGGGGCTAATGTTTAACTCAGCTCCCTCCCTCCACAGGCACTTTAGCCCTAGCAGCCCTGGACACTGAGCCTGCCCTGATTGCCCTGCTGGGGGTGGGCTCCAGACAGACAGGGGGCCCAGCCTCCTGCCCCCCATGGAGACAGGGACCTCGTGGGGAGGGAGAGGCAGCAGCGGGCATCCTGAGGGCTCTGGGGCAGGCAGGGGTGGTAGCAGGTGGCATTCTGCCCTGGCCATTCTTACCAAGGAGAGAGGAGCTCCAGGTCCATCTCCAGCCGCTCAGGAGATACTTACCCAGCTTTGCCAGGGGCATCCCCCAAGAAATCCCCTTTCTCCCCCAACCCTCAGTTCTGGCCCTGGTGTTGGAGGAAGACAACACATTCGCTCAGTTGGGTGGCATTTGCATCTCATTTGAATGTTTTCCCTCTTGGTGGGGATATTGGAATTCCTCAGGTGCCTATGCAGGGCTCCTGACCCCCAGCTGTGTCCCTTCTGGAAAGTGGCAGGTCGGGCCCCAGGAAAGGACAAGCCCAGAGGCAGGTTGACCTGGGTTCCAATGTCTGGTGCGCAGCTGTGAAACCTTACAACTCAGGGTGGATGACTTCAGCTCTCCCAGCCTCCAGGTCCCCATCCGACAAAATCCCAAATAGGAGAACCTACTTCTTGGGGCACCTGGGCAGCTCAGTAGGTTGAGTGGCTGACACTTGGTTTCAGCTCAGGTTGTGATCTCAGGGTCCTTCCCCCCCAAGATGGGCTCTGCACTTAGCGGGGAAGTCTGCCTAGGGATTCTCTCCCTCTCTTTCTCCCTCTCCCTCTGTCCCTCCCCCCCGCTCTCTCTCTTGCTCTCTTTCTCAAATAAATAAGAAAATCTTTAAAAAAAAAAAAAAAAGAGTATCGGGGTGCCTGGGTGGCTCAGTCGGCTAAGCATCGGCTCAGGTCATGATCTCAGGGTCCTGGGATCGAGTCCTGCATCGGGCTCCCTGCTCAGCAGGGAGGCTTCTTGCTCTCCCTATGCCTCTCCCCTTGTTCGTGCTCTCTCTCTCAAATAAATACATAAAATCTTTTTTAAAAAACTAAAATTAAATAAATATTTTAAAAAAATATCTACTTCTTAGCATTTTGTGAGAATGCAATGATACAATTCTGATAAAGCATTGAGCATCATTTTTATTATTATTAAAATAGTGAATACGCATATGGACTCTAACAGACTGCCTGGGTCAAATCCTGGCCCCTCCATTCACTCGCTGTGTGACCATAGGAAGGCGTTAACCTCTCTGTGCCACAGGAATCCCACCTTTCTCAGAGGGGCGTTGTGAAGGTGAAATGTGATGTGTAGAGTGGTGCCCGACATATACTCAATGGACTGCAAGTGGGAGCTGTTTTCAGTGGGAGGCCCAGCTCCCGCCTCATCTCCCCCTGTTTCCGGTCCGGTGTTGGCCCTCCACGGTGAAAGGGAGTAGAATCATGGCTCTCCGGATACAATGCCTCCCACCCAGGCCCTGTTCACGGCTATGACTCTACTGGCAGCCCCCTCCCAAAGGTTGCTCTCCCCTCAAACAGCCCTGTGACAGAGCCCACCTCCTCCCTCACCCACTCAGTTCCCGTGGTCTTCACTCCCAGGAAGCCTTTTGCCCCTTTGCCCTTGGTCTGCCGTCCCCGGAGATGGATTAAGTCTGCAGGGAAGCAGGAGGGACCAGACGATGACCTCCAGAAAGCTTCCATACAGGCCGTGGCCCTTGCCCAGAGGGCCCTCACCTTGGGTGTGTTGGGTTTGCTCCACGGGCTCTCTGCACCAGGTGTTTATTTTGAGTCAGGCCTGGGGCTGGTCTCCTGCCTTTGTAGGGCAGGGTGGAGACCCCAGTCTGCCCGGGCCCCGGGTGAATAGTCAGTCACTTGGGGCCAGACTCTCTCAAAGGGCTGAGCAGAGGCACAGCAAGGAGGCCATGCTCTGGACCCAGGCCAGCCGGGAGGAGCTCTGTGAGGCAGGGAAGGGTGGGTTTCTGGGGCTGCCTGGGCTTGGAGCCCAACCCCATCCTTTGTGGCACAGACCGGCCCCGTCAGGTTCTCCAGCTTCGCGTATGTGTGTGTGAGAGAGAGGCTGGGTGTGTTCGTGCCGAAGGGTTTCTGTGTGTGGTGGGAGTTGTGCTCTTTGCACACATCTGTCTTTCTGCCTACTGAGCTGTTTGTGGCAAGAACACTGGGAAGAGTGCTGCCTCCCCTAACCGGTCCGAAGTTGCTGGTCCCTCAAGGGGCTGGCAGGCTAAGCCGCCCTGGGTGCTAGACCCTGCCCCAGGGAGTAGTTGGCACTGCACTTTGTACTCGGCTTCTGGTATTTATGGCAAATAATACACTGGGAGCAGAGGGCAGAACAGTGCTGGGTGGTTAAGAAGTCAAAGGGCCCCAGGTTTGTAGGCTTAGTTCAAGAGGTGGCCATGACACTGCCCTGAAAAGCCAGGCTCTGCTCTTCCCAGAACTTTGGTCTCTGCTCCATAGGAGCCACTCTCCTCGGTATGTGGTATGTGGGAGGGTTGGGGGGAGCTTCTGCCCTTTCCCACCCCTCACCAGGCTTTGGGTCCAGATTATCAGTGGGATGGAGGAAGACCCTGACCTAGAGGACAGATCACGGGCCGGCCCACCTCAAGGACAGTGGATCTGGAGGATATGACCTGGAGGTTATGACCGGTCCAGGAGTGTGAAGAGAAAATGACTGGGAGGAGGGCGCATGAGGCTGGAGAGAGCAGGGGTGGGAAGGACTGGGGAGCCCCGGGGGGCGCGATGGGGAAATGAGCCACCTAGTGGCCATATGTGGAACTACGTGGTGTCCCTCTCAGCTGCTGGGCCAGGGTGCGGGGCAACTCCTGCCCTGTGCCTGCCTGTAGGACCAGGTGAGGGGCTGAAAGCACCCTGACCTCTCAGTCCAGAATAGTCACGAACATCCAGGAGCTACCAGGGAGAGTTGACCCAGGTTTGCAGAGAAAGGGAACTGTGAAATCAAGCAGGACAAGGGGCTCTGAATGGAGAGCCCCATCTTGGTGGCTGGAGTCGTTAGGAGGGCTGGGGCTGTTGCTGAGGTTAGGGTTTGGGTAATCAGCATCCTGGGTGGCGAGGGGGTGCTGTGTGATGTCACTGGGACTGAGCAGAAGGGGTCCAGAGGGACCTTAGCAGGCAGCTGCCAGTTCCTTAGACCTCCGTTCCCACCCTGAGCTCTTGCCTGGAGCCCACCACATCCATCTCTCCAGACTCCCAGTCTTCTTTCTCCAGCACTCACAGCCAGGGCTACAGAAATGACCAAGACCCTGGTTTTTAATGGAGAAGCTGTGATGCCTGGGGGCACTCTACATGTCGCAGCGCAGTGGAGGGATGCAGCAAGGGGCCCGAGGGAAGGGGCTCTCACAGCCCTTCCTCCTCAGCTTGGCTACACCACCGCAGGCCAGGGGCTCCACCCCGGGAGGGTGAGGTCTTCAGACACCGCTGTTTGTCCTCCCTGGTGTCTGTTTAATCCCAGCTCCAGAGGAGGGCATTCAGGCTGGAGGGAAAGGGTGGGAGCAGGATGGGAGGCTCCCGAAATGCAGGGTGGGATGCAGAAAGCTAGGTGAGCCAGGTTGGAGGGAGGAACGGAAGGAGGAAGCCCAGAGGACAGCGAAGCGAGCCAGCCTGTAGGGACAAAGAGGCAGATGCCATTTTACACATGTCCCCGTAGGACATACAGTTCTGGGACTTCTCACCCCAGCACTCTCTGAGCTGGACCACCACCCAGAGGGGCTCCTATGAGGCTTCAGCTTCTCAGCCCGGGCCCAGGCTCCCCCCCCTTTCAGAACCCCTACCACAGCCCCTCCGTGGCTGGCTAAGTCCCACTTCTGTGCTTTCCTTGCACCTCAGCCTTGAAACAGGGCCCCTCTCCTGTATCTACTAACACTTGCCCATCACTTCCTCAGAGAGCTGGCGGCTCCGGAAGGCCTCCTGTGCCAGGGCTATCTGGCAGACCTCCGCCCTGTTGCACAGCCCCTCNCTCTCCTGTATCTACTAACACTTGCCCATCACTTCCTCAGAGAGCTGGCGGCTCCGGAAGGCCTCCTGTGCCAGGGCTATCTGGCAGACCTCCGCCCTGTTGCACAGCCCCTCGGCACTCCCATGGGGCTTTTATGCAGCCTAACTTTGCTGTTTTCTCCAGCAATTTCTTCAGAGAGGGGGTGGTCTTGCATTCGTTGAATGGAAGCCCCCTGGGACCACAGACTCTGAGTCTGGGGTACTTTGCCAGGAGGTACTTTTAAAAGCTTAGACTTTGAGCAAGTCAGAGCTGGAGGGCCCTCAGGGGTCATCCAACCCAGCAGCTCTGGAGATCTTGCAGGAGAATCACCCAGAGGGCTGGCCCCACCCCAGAGTTGCTGATTCCACGGCTCGAGGGTGGAGGCAGACCCTTGCGGGCAGTACTGATACTCCCGGACCGGACCGGACCGAGGACCACACTTGGGGACCACTGATCTGGTACAGCCTCCAGTTTTATAGACGAGAGGAATGAAAATTGCCCCAAAGCAGAAATGATGCGCCCAAGGTCTCCGGGGGCTGGAGCCAGGACTGAGCCCATCAGAGCTGACCCCCATCAATGCACCACCCTGGGCCTGACCCACCGGCCATCGTCCTGGAGCCCCTATTATCTAGTAGATTCTGGTGGGCCCCAGAAGAAGGGAGCTGGTTTCTAGGTACCTCTACTGAGAGGTCGGAGACTTGGCGGCGTCGAACATCTTCTTCCGGCCTTCCATCCCGGACATGGCCTCCACGTTCTTCCTCCAGTCACCCACTTCCACGGGCCGCTCCTGGGGGTGGGGGGGAGCACACACACACACACACACACACACACACACACACGCACGTCAGAGACTGAGCAGGCCGGAGGGCAGCTGGGGGCCCTCCAGGCACAAGAGAAACTAGATGATGGAAAGTCAAGCTCTTTGAAAAGAGGAAATCCCAACACCCCTGCCCAACTGGTGAGGCCCAAGGACACATTCGGGGTAGACACGGGACCAGCTGAGGCTCCACTGGAAGAAGGAAGCTGTGTCTGCTAGAGTTCTGGATGATCGCAGTGGGGCGCCAGGGTCAGTTCCCACCCCCGTGAACCACAGCCCAGCCTTGCCTGCAGACCCACGCCAACCCCCTGGTATGGTGCTCAAGGCCAGCTCAAGGCCACCTCTTCTAAGATGCCTACCTCCTCCTAAACTGGCTTGTTTGCCATTTTGCCAGCATACTCCCTCTCATCTCCTCTCTTTATGAAGCTCCTTGGGCCACAGACCATGTCCTTCATCCCCGTTCTTTCTAGAGCCCATCCATTCTGAGCACATATATTGGGTTCAATCAGCTTTGAGTGATCTGTTGCAGAATGAGTGACTGAACTCAGTTCTCAATGTCTGTGCTCGTGTGTCCTATGACCACCATGACCTGCTGTCTTTTTTCCACAGTAGTGACAGAGGGCACTATCTCCCTGGTCACCCTAACTCCACATTCTCTTCACACTGTGTGAAGTTTCTACTTTATTGCTTGGTCTGTCTTCCTCTGGGTCCCAGTTTCCTTCTCAGATTGAGAGCAGTCCGTGGGAAGGGAGCAAGTCTTCTTTCTCCCAAAACAGAATCACAAAACTTCATCACTGGTCTCCCAGAGGATTCTAGAATGTTCTAACAGGCTATCTGGCCTCCAACAGGAGCTCCTGCCTAACTAAGGCTATGTGATAGAGTGACAGGTGATAGGGCAGGGGGTGAAAGGTTCTGAGAAGAAGGGTCCTCACCTTCTCTGTGTCTTCCTTCTTCACTGACTTCAGGTTGGCCCGCAGATCCATAGACACCTTGTGCTTGGAGCCCAGCAGGGCCCGGAGCATGGCGTCAGCTGAGACCCGGACCCGACGCAGTGGCGGACGCTTGAATTTCCCACGGAGGTCCAGCACCTTCAGCTTCAGGTCCTTAATCTGCAGGTGAGAAGGAGCAGGGGTTCACTGGAGAGGGAGCACCCCCAGAGCCACCCTTCCTGAGGATCTCAGACTCCTAGGGTTCCAGTCAAAGCAACACCCCGTATTCAGCTTCCAGGCCAGACTCTCTGGGACACTCAGACCCACCCATCGCTTTCAGAATAGCCACAAGGGGTTTGTTGATAAATGAATGAATGAGTAAATGGACAGATAAAACCCATTAGCCATCTTTGTCATGGTAATCGAAGAGATGGGGCAGCCCCACCAAACTCAGTGCAAGTCTGGTTTGGAAGCCCTGCTTGGAGTGTGGGGCTGCTTCCTCCTATTCCTGTGGCCCCATTTCTGCTTCTAACTAGTCCCTCCCAGTGAGCCTTCAAAGCAGTTCATGGAATGCACAGCCTTGGTCCAGTAGGGTGGATAAAACCCCAGGTCCAGACCTCTAGGGGAAATTTCCAGGGTGCTATCTCTGGAGGGAATTCTGGGGAGATCAGTGATGCCACAAATCATCATTCCTGCTGGGGAGAAATTCGAAGAACAGCGTGGTCTCTGATCCCGCCCCATCCCCTCCTCTCTGCTTGAACAAGCACCCAGGAGCAGCCCACGAGAGCAGCAGGAGCTCTGCCCTCCCATATTCTGCCCCACCTATGGGAGCAGGGTCTGGACAGAGCTCCCACTCCCACACCTCATGTCGAGGGAGCGTTGAGCACCGCAGTGGGGGGCAGCGACCAGCCCTGGTCGCACAACCACCGCTGTGTGACCTGGACCAAATTTCTCAGCCTCTCTGAACCTCAGCGTCTTCCTTTGTAAGGTGCAGATAATAGCACCTGCTTCATCCACAGGCGCATAGGGAGGATCAAAGGATGCAATGTACATGAAAGCCATTCGCAAAGGGAAGCTGTTATTAACGGCATGTGATTGTTTGTGTGGGTGAACAAAGACAGCAGCTCCTCTTAGACTGAAGAGCCCCTGTGGCAGGTTGGGAGGAAGTTTGTGCTTTTCATCTGTGTGATTATCCTCTCTCTGCCCATCTCCAGCCCTATGGGGCTGGAGTGGAGGGACCAGAGTTTCCCAAGTGGCCACTTGCCAAACCCCGCAGGAGGGGGACCTAGTCCACAGCTGCAACATCAATGCCCATGCACCCCCCACCCCTGACATCGCCCTGCCATGCACCCAGCCTGTGCTAGCCGTGCCCCTCCCCTCCTGCAAGCTCACCTCCCTGGTGTTGTGGAGACATTTGGCCTCAATGTCATATCTCTCCTCATCTACCACCTCCACCTTGGCGTGCAGGTCCCGGCACAGGTCCTGGGGGAGCAAGGTTCAGCACACAGGAACAGAAAGGAGGGCAGAGGAGTCATCGGGACCCCAGCTTCCCTTTCCTGCCTCCTCGCCCAGTGCCTTTGCAAGACCTGCCTTCTGGAAAGGAACTGATACACCCCTTCCCTCTGAGGTTCAAGGCTGCTGACAGCTCCCTGCGTAAGCCTTTTGTTTTCCTTTCTGAATGTAATTGTTTTCTTTAAAAAGTTTTCTTACAATAAAAATAATATCAAGGAATCGTAGAAAATTCGAAAGCTACGTATTAAACAAAAAGAATAAACTACAGAGTAGAAGTGATGCCGCCGGTGGGAGGTGACCATTTGTGATTTTCTGGTATACTTCCTTTTGGTCCCTTTTGTCTGCAGTTGCCGGCATTTAAACAGTTATCCGTGTTTTTCAAACATTAAAAA
This sequence comes from Ailuropoda melanoleuca, assembly GCF_002007445.2. Classification (NCBI taxonomy): domain Eukaryota; kingdom Metazoa; phylum Chordata; class Mammalia; order Carnivora; family Ursidae; genus Ailuropoda; species Ailuropoda melanoleuca. The sequence continues at coordinate 101,193,091 of NC_048225.1, forward strand.
CCTATTTGTAGGGAAGGACGTACAGGTCCTGAGGCTCCCTCCCTGCACTTGTGAACTGGGATCCACCAGTACCACCTCCCATGAGACCCTGTAAGGGAAGAGGCCTTTGTAAATGAATGGAGCCTGGAGCCCCCGGTGTTGGTGCGGGCTCCTGCCACCTGGGCCCCAGGGTCAGCCCCGCAGACTCACCTGCAGGGCACTGAGGGACAGGCCGCGGGTCTGCAGCGAGGGGATGCGCTCAGCCAGGTAGCGGGCCTTCTCCGCCTCCCGCTCCTCGTGCTCCTGCTCCCAGCACTCCTTGGCCTTGGCCAGCATCAGACTCTGGACAGGACAGAGCCTGCTGAGCCAGGGGCCCAGGACCCTCGCGTTCCCCGCCCAGCATCAGGGCACGAGGGGAAGGAGGATCCCAGGCTGGAACCGGCTCTTGCCTCTGGCCCTACAAGCAACATGCCCTCTCCTACTGGTCAGGGCCCCGACCAGGCAGCCCTGGAGGTGTGTGAATGAGATGTCCCGAGGCCTGCGGGTGTGCACGATGCCTCCAGGCAGGGCCAGGTGAGAACAAACACTGAGCCACCATACACAGCGTCTCTCGGACCCTGGAGCTGTTTTCCCCACAGTCTTCCTTGTACCCACTTCTGGTCTGTTTTGGCCTACAGAGCTCCAAAGAGAGAAACTCTTGCCAGAATAAAGCAAGGCCCTCTGGCCGCCACCAGTGGATTCCCACCCTGAAGCTGGTCACTGCCTCCCCTCAGAAACCCAGGCAGAAGCCAGGTCTCCCTAGTTTCAGGTTTCCACCCACTGACCACCTGGCTCCAGGCAATGGCCGGCCTCCCACCTCATCATCCTCACTTTGGTCTCCTTCCTCTCCACCGTCCCCTGGCCCTCCACACCCCCACAGAGTCTGCACCTCATCTCCTCTGTCTCCCACTGGATGTCCCCCCAGAACCTGCACAAAGCCTCACCTTCAGCAAGAGTTTGCGGGAGGCCGTAATCTTGGGCTTTCTCTGAAGGTGAGAAGAGGAGAGACAGGTGGTGAGGCTAGAGGCTGCAGAACAGGAAATCTGGTCTAGGCCAGTATGCGTGCCTGCCAGGTTCACCATGATTCCACAGAATCCTCACTATAGGGGCCCTTAAAAGTCCCCTCATCTTTGTGATTTAACCCCTCAAATTCAAGGAATGCTGTAGTCAATGACCTTGACCTTGACCTAGAGGCTGAAGCCCTCACTTTCAATCCTGGTTCTGGTGCTGGTGGGATCCTGTGTGGATCACACGACCTCTATGGGCACCTTCTTCCTCATCTGTAAATAATGAGAACCACCTTCCTCAGTTCACAGAGTGATTACAGACAGAATGACGTCATGGACGTGCAAATCCTTTGAAAAGCATGAAACAGGTGCACCTGCTTAGCACTCTGCTCAGTAATGTACCAAGACCTTGAGGATCCGTCATGCGCAGAAACAAGCTGTGAAATTCATACATCAAGAAGTATGTCTTTTTCGACATCACAACTTTTTGTAATGTCAACATCATCCATATTAATCTTTCTCAGGTATAAAAACATTGTTTTCTCTTCTTATTAAAAATACTTGATATATTCCTGCCAACTAGATATGTTTCAACAAGGCTTAGCTTGCAGCAACGTTCCCCCCAGGGGAGGTGACGGAAAGGAGGGCTATTCAACCCCTAACCAATGAGGCTGTGATGCCTTCCGAGCACTTGGATCTCTTCCTGGCCGTAGGTTGTCAACTCGGGCTGCTGCCAGAGAGCAGCTATCTCCTGGAACTCCGCCGTGTGCCGGAGAGCGGAGCTCCGCTTTGCTATTCTAGTGTGTAAAGCAGAAGTGAGCAGGCTTTAAGGGAGAAAAGGGGGGAAGATGAATGGGCTTCCTATTTTATGCATGGTATGTGTGACTTCTAATCTGACTGTTCCCAATGGCTTGTTTGTCCTTTCCTCTCCTAAAGCGAGGTTTGGGCTACTTTTCAGGTTAGTGTGCTTGTGGGAGAAATGCCCTGTTGCTATAATCATGACCACTCACAGTTTACACCCTGTTGTGTACCCCTGGCAAATGTTTCATTGCAATGCTGTTTCCCCACCATTTGGTGAGCTTATAGGCCACCTCGTTTGACCATCGATCAATGGCGACTCATTTTAATATGAGCCTCAGCAATACTAAGAAATTCATATGGCTATTGAAAAAGGGTGCGTGTGATTCTCCTTGAGAATCTTCATGCCAAATATCCCCCCCCATCAGTGCTGCTAAGTCCCACCCTTGACAGTTCATAGCGTGATCCCTGCAGTTCCCAACCCTGCACTGGACACAGGCTGTGTTCTCAGTAGCCTGAATAAATCTGGACTGTTTCAGCGTCAAAGTTAGCTAAGACCTGAGGGGAGTGTAAGGACCCCTCTTTGCTCCTCTCTCAATGCTTGGTCATTGGGCAGGGGTAGAATAACCCAATGATGATTCCTTGCTGCTCTTCAAATATGGCTTTGCACTGGACTGACTCTGCAAAGAACGGGATGGTCCCTCTGGGCTGGACAAGTGAGCGAGAATGGGTGAGATACCCCAAATCTCACTTACCTCGCTTCAGGCATCCATCACAGGAAGGACAGGAGGAGAGAGCAAAAGACAAAATGTGAACAATTCATGTGACATATCCAACAGCAGAACCACGTGGACGAGCTGGGGCAGGGGCGGAGTAGTGACAATTACACCAGAAGGCAATCAGGCATCAGGCAGGGGGAGCAGCTCAAGGGTCCCAACAGAACAGAGTAAAAATCCAATGGCCCTCTGGGCTACTGGAGTTCTTGCTGGGAGATGCTAGCCATTGTAAGTTGGGGAGGAGTGGGGGGTGGGTGCAGGGAAGCCTCCACATAGGGTTGCGGCATGTGAAAGCTTCCATCCCTGGCCTTGTGGGCGAATTCCCAATGTTTTGGTCATCTGTTGGGCCAAAGTTAAATCATGGCCCAGCACACGCAGTTCATCTGACCTGTGCAGAGACAAACTCTGTAGGAGGCTGCAAAGGTCTTCCCCAGGCAACCTGGAGCATGAGTACTGTACAAAGTCTAGGAGGACACAGGGTAACACAGGGGACCTAGGTACTCAGGGCTGTTCCTGTGTTAGAACCTGACCTCCTGGGGAATTTCTTCAGGGCTTGAACAGATGGTGCCTCCCCTATGGGGCTGAATCTGTAGCAATGGGCTTTCTTGGAACCCGAGATGGGGGTGGGGCTACTTACACTTCAGGCATGGTGGTGGTCGGGGGGCAGCACCTGGGGGGCACAAAGCAATCATCAGTGCGGGAAAGCTGTAACTCCCGCCTCCCAACCCAGCTGCCCAGCCTGGGAGAGCCGGACAACAGGAAGAAGAAATCAGACAGAATGGATTCCAACAGGTCAGGATGGGATACGTATTTGTCCATTGATTGTATCTTTTTCTCAGTCATTCACTCATTCATTCACTCATTTATTCACTCATTGGCTCACAAGAGAGAGAAATCTTAGAAAAGCAAAAAACAAGATAAGAACCGTAATGGCTCTGTTGGACAGGCATGTAGGGTGGGGATCTGCAAACTACAGCCCCCAGGCCAAATCCGGCCCCCAGCCTTTTGTTGCTTAAAGGGTTGTAAAATAAAGAACATGAAGCATGACACTATGTTACCTGCAAAGCCTAAAATATTTACTATCAAGCCCTTTCCAGCCAAGTTTGCCAATCCTCATGGGGAACAGAAAGGAGTCCATAGAAATCTATTTGAAAAATGAGGTCATGGGCTGCCTGGGTGTCTCGGTTAAGCATCTGCCTTCAGCTCAGGTCATGATCCCGGGGTCCTAGGATAGAGTCCCACATCGGGCTCCTTGCTCACTGGAGAGCCTGCTTCTCCCTCTGCCAGTCGCTCCCCCTGCTCGTGCTCACTCTCTCTCTCTTTCTCTGACAAATAAATAAATAAAATCTTTAAAAATTTTTTAAAAATTAAAACGTGCGGTCCTGGGGCCCTCCACGACTTGCAGAGTTTAGAGTCTGTCCTGTGGATGAGGGTGGTCACCGAAGTTCTCAGAGAGGGAGAATCTGAAAGGGGAGTAGCGCAGAGCGAAGATGGAACGTAGGTAACTGCCACATGGCACAACTGCAGGGGGCGCTATTCCCACGCTGGGCCATGTCCTTGTTCCCCGGGGGTTCCGTTCCCGCAGACGGCAGTGTGACTGGCAGCGCTGGGGTGGGGCGGTGAGGAGGCCCGGCACCAAGGGCCTTAAGCCAGCCGGCAGGGCAGATCCAGCCTTCTACCCTGATCTCTATCCTGACCCTCTCCAGGCCGGTTTTCCTCTCTGCAAAACTCAGGGTCAGATAAATTGTCATCCACTTAAAAAAGCTCTTAAACCCTTTGTTCAAACCAAATTTTACTTGGAAGCAAAACAAATTCAACCAGTAAGGGCAAACAGCACAGGCTGAACAGGGTACATAGGAGCCCCGTGGGCCTCTGTGAGGACCCCAGGCTGTGGAGCACAGTTTGAAGCCCCCTAACTGGGTTGTCCTGGGGCTCCCTTTAGTCCCAACAGTTGGGGGACCCAGGCCAAGAAGGGGGTCCTTGAGGTGACACGGGAGTACTCCAAAGCCAGACCTGACTCACCATCTTACCTGGGCCTGACCAAGAGCATTCTAATAGAGGGTGAGGATTGTGCAAAGCTCAGGGGGAGGAGGACAACTCTGGTGGGAGTACGGGTGTGAGGCAGGACGGGAATCCAGAGCTGGGCTGTGAAGTGAAGGATGGGGAAGACCACTGTGTATGTGCTGGCGGGGGCAGGGGGTCATGGAACGAAGGATCAGGGGTTTGAATTCGGTCTAGGAACCTGGTTTGGTACGGGGGAGGGCAGAATCTAAAGGACGCTTGTAAAGTGGCTACCGGTCCTTTCATTCCGGAACCACCTCCTGCCTCTGCCTTAATTCTCTCCTTTCCCTGTGTGCCTGTGAAGCCTCCTCCCCCAGCCCATGAGCGGGGCTCTGCCACCTGTCCTGAATTTGCCCCCACTGTCAGAAAGCCCCCTGGGCCTCCCACCTCAGCCTCTGCTGCCTGGGGAGGGTGAGGTCTAGGGTGGAGGAGGGGAAAGGGAGTGTGACCCCAGAGTCTCAGCTGTCACCCTGGGGCCCAGAGGCAGAGGTAGGATCCAATCCATAAATTCCCCAGATATTTGGCTGAAATTAGAGTTTATCACCAGCTGTTTATTCTGAGGGCTCCACTCCTCTGAAGACTAGCAAGGAAGTCCAAAAAGAAACACTAGCTGGTGAAGAAACACCTCCAGGTCATCATCCCTGCCCTGCTAATGCCAGTCCCCAGGGGGCAGCAGGTCTCAGCTGAGGGGGATGTGCCTTACCCTTGGTGGGCATTTGGCCATGTTCACGCCTCCCTCAGAGAGCCCACTGTCACCAGCGTGGGGCCTTACTGGCCCAGGCCAGGCTAGGCCTCCTGCCAAGCTCCAGGGCCTGCCCCCCAGCTTGCCCCCTGACAAATGCCAGGCCCAGGGGTCCCCAGCCTGTGCTCTGATACCCACCAGATGGGACCCCTTGACAGGTCCTATGGAAGACAAGCAGAAACCTGATAAGAAGTCAGGATGCAGATAGCAGCAAATGAGAGGTTGGAGGGCCGGCATTCCATCTCCCCCACAAGCAGCAAGTGGAGAGATAATTAGAAAATCCACCACTGGAGGGAGGGAGCGAAGGATGGCCAGGGGTTGACTCAGAGCTGGGCTTTCCCTTCCCTGAGGCCCCGTGGGGTGGACTGGTAATAACAACTAGACTAGAGGACTGAGGCTGAACGTATGAGCGTCTGTGTGTGTGTGTGTGTGTGTGTGTGTGTGTGTGTGTCTATAGGGACAGGAACTGATCTTTTTGCACACCTGATAATCAGGGACCCAAATTTCTGGTTAGGCTCATATTCTTCCCTCTGCTCCCCACCTCCTGACCTTGGACCCCAGTTCAAGGACATCCCAGTCCTCTTTGATCATTAGCAAGCCTGTGCTCCCACACCCCCATCCTGAGCTCTTAGCAGGAAAGCCTAACCTCAGAACCGCATGGGACAGTCTCCCAAACCCGGGGCTGGTGCTGCCTTTAGTCCCCACCCCACCCCACCCCCAGCCATGGCTCCCAATATAGAAGGTGCCCCCTGTTTTGCCTTCAAAGACTCTCCTACCCCAACCCCAAATGCTGTCACCGTCAGCCTTCCCTCTAGAGGCCCCCCACCGACTACTTTCTACTCCTCAGAGCCAGGAGCGGTGGACAGCGGGGTTGGCAGTGTGCCCTTGTCTGCTCTTGCCCAGCTCTACAGATGGGTGGGTAAGGGGAGCCAAGCACGTCCCTCGAAGACAAAGAACAAAGGGGCAAGATGGTTTCCTCAGTCCTCAGGGGCTGGGGGCCGGTCTTCTAGGCTCCCCCAGAGCCCCCCCCACCAGAGCACCCTCTTTGTCCTCTGCTGCAGGTATCGCCCCCTTTAATTGCTCACCAGGCTCCTCCTGAATTTCCAAATGCCGCTCGGCCGCCCCTCCCCCGCTCTCTGGTTCCCAATGCCGCCCCCTTCCTCTAGAAGCCCTCTCCCTCCGGGACCTGCTGGGCAGCCTGATGTATAACACAATCCGCCAGGCTCTACCCCGGGGCCCCTTGAGCCGCCTTGTGGGAAATTCTGCTCCTGGCTCTTAGCCTGAAAAGGGGCAGCGGGGATTTTTACTTCCAATAACAGTTTTGCAGGAGAGAGGGCATTCCACAGGATAAAACGCAGGGGGAGCATTTTAGGACTGTTCCACCAGCAAACCCAAACGTACAGGCCACGCATGGCATAGGTCTTCTTCCACCTCCAAGCCCTGGTTGTCTCCTCTAACTCAAGCCCCGGTTTCCCTCTCTGGGCTCGACCTAGATCCGAAGTCCTGGGCTGCAGGCGCTTACCTCGTTCAGTCTCTGTGAGCTGGGCTGGCCTGCGTCTCGCCGTGGACCGCAGACTGTGAGGGGCAGGCAGAGGGGGAGGCTATGAAAACTATGGGCCACAGCAACTGGCCAGTAAAAATAGCACAGACCCACTGCCCCTCCTCCCACCCCCTCCCACCACACACATGCCCCTCACAGAGCAGACACACACGGCAGCACCCCCACAGGCGCGCCCTGAGGGCTCGTGTGTACAGGCTCGGGGGTACACACGGATCCTGGGCACACAGAGGCCACCACCTAGTCCAACCAGCACCCGCCTAGGGGCACGCAAGCCAAAGAAGGGAACGAATGAGCAGCCAGACCAGATGAGACACTGAGCAGCGACGGGCCCAGGGCAGAGCCAGGGGTGCTGGTGGGGGGCACCGGGAGGCCTGGGGGGCCCAGCAGGGACTGGGGGCAGGGCAGCTGCCTTGCTGACCTACATCTCTCACAAGGAAATGTGGAAATCAGGCCCCTGAGCCCATGCTCCAGAAGCCTAAGAGGGATAAAGCCTGGATTTGGGGGCTCTCTTGAGGCTCTGGTACACGTGCCTTACCAGGATGCCTGGGCTTGGGGGTGACGTCAACAGCGCTGCAGGGCAACTCCAGTGCGTGTTCCTGGGGCCGAGCTGAGGTGATGCCACCTTTATGTACACAGAATTCTGGGGGCCTGTGGACGCTCTGCAAGCCCCTCCAAGTGGGTTTCCGGGAATCAAGGCACCCCATATCCCATGCCTGGAACTCAGCGAGACGAACTCACCTTCTCCCCTGCCTACCCTCTGTCTCCAGCAGAATCCAGGCTGCACCTGTTGATGGGTATTTTTAGGACAGTGATGAACACATAATACCCAGCCTATAGTCAGAGAAAGACAATGCCTGCTATGTTAATCCTGGGGCTATTATCGTCGGTCATCTCCTGGGCCAGGATCCCAGGCGGGGACAGGACAAGCAGGCTACTGACCCCTCTTGGAGGCCAGCCAGAGGCCTCCCAAGCAGCAGGAGGTTAAGGTGCTCTACCACGCTGCCTGTTTGGTGGGAGAGAGAGCTGGTGGACAGGGGTGTCCTAAGGAGACACACCCACAGCGCCTACATGGGGGTGAAAGGCCCTGCCGTCTGGACAGAGCCATTATGGTGCCCAGCAGAGGCTGCTCCAATTTGGTTCTGCTCAGGTCGATTTGGGAACGTCTGCATGCTGGAGGGCTGCCAGGGAGAAGGGACAGTTGTAGGGCTTGGAGGCATAGGATTCTGGGTGGAGGGGCTGGGATGGACAGCAAGGACAGGCATCCACCAAGGAGCAGTGGGAGGTCAGAGAAGGGCTGCGAGGGCTGGGATGAGTCTATCAGAGTTCACTGCGCTGGCTTGTCCTGTTTGTAATTTATACAAGAACTTTCTTACAAGAAGTTAAGATGCACCAAAAAAATGAATTACCTGGATTATTCTGCTTTTTGGAAGGGAAAAGCAAAACAAACATTGACAAACGGAAGAACAAACGAGGGTCAGCAGGGACCACAATGAATCACGGACTCTGAGGGCCTTGGGGTGTTAGCCAAGCTCAGTCCCTGATTGGACAGAGTGGGGCTAGGATCCCTCATCCCAGGCCCCATCAACACCATCCCTCCACACCATGTGGTCCAGCTCTCCACCCTCTCATCCACCCCCACCTGTCAGCCTCTTTCCTGCCGTCTGTTCCCAGGTGGCCTTCAAAAATGGGACTGTTACGCCCTGTGGTCTTTGCCCCTGCTCCAGTCTTGCTTCTCGTGTGGACCAGTCCAGAAGAAGAGGTCTCCAGGGTCTGCCTGCAAGGCTGGTGATCTCTGGCGGGAAGCTGCCCACACCCAGCTGAGGGGCCGCGGCTGGAGGGCATCGGCCCTGGAGCCCACTCTCCCCCCTCCGCCCCGCGAGTGTGCTTCCGCGGCTTTTCTCCTGCCTCCTCGCTCCCCCGCACTCCGTGCTTATCTGCCCACCTCCCCTTCTGTCTGTGGAGCAGGAGCTGCTGTCCTGGGAGCTCTGAGGCTGTGTCTGCCAGACACCCACCGGGCCAGGGGAGACCCTCCCCAGACACAGAGCCAGAAACAGTCCTCACGGCCCCGTAAGACCCCCGGGCAGAACTCCCTGTGGTAGGCTGAATGATGGCCCCCCAAAATGGCCCATGTCCCAGTGAACCAAATGTGAATATGTTACCTTACATGGCAAAGAGTACTTTGCAGATCTGATGAAATGGAAGAACTTGAGTTGGAGAATTATCCTGGATTATCCACGTGGGTCTAATCACATCTAATCACGTGGGTCCTTATCAGACTGAGGCAATAGCATCAGGGTTGGTCGTAGGACGCCTGATAAAGGAAGAAAGATAAAAAAAAGGAGAGAAGATGCTATAATGCTGCTGGCTTGGAAGACAGAGGATGTGGCCTTGAGTCAAGGAATGCAGGCAGCCTCTAAAAGCCGGAAGAGTCAAGGAAACGGATTCTCCCCTCAGAGCCTCAAGAGGGTAGCCGGCCTGCCGACACCTTGTCTGTTAGACCAGTGAGACTGATTATGGACTTCCGCCCTCCAGAACTGTGAGATGATAAACTTGTGTTCTTTTGAATCATTGTGGCAATTTGTTAGAGCAAGACACTAATATACTCTGTAATGTCCTGGACATTCACGAGCCCAGGACTTCATGGTTCAGGCTGTGCTCGGGGCCAGCCAGAAAAATGGTGGGCCTGGGGACACTCAGTGAGAAGCACCAGCCCAGGTCCCACATCCCTGGAGCCCGACAGCCCAGAGCAGACCCTCACGCATCCCTGGCCAGCATCCAGCCCACCGGGGCCTGGCATTCCTGGGGCAGCTCTGAACTTGCCCAGAGGATCACAGGCTGTCAGAGCAGGAAGACTGTCCAGTGCAGTCACTGTGCCCTTGAGGAAACAGAGGCCCAGAGAGAAAGGGCCGCACAGTGAGTGGACCAGGTCTCCTGATGGCCAGCCTGGCGCTCCATCCCCTTGACTATACCCCAGTTCTCACCCTACCGTCCCTCCTTTAACTCTCCTATAACCCTGGCCTCGCCTGTCACCCCCATAGTTAGTTGCCAGAGGCCCACAGCTGCCCTCAACGTGCACTGGAAAGCCGTGCCCCACGGCTATGTGGCTCCCGTGGCCGGCCTGGCGTGCTCCGAGGTCCACGTGAGTGGAATAATCCCCATGGCTGCACCTGGCCGCCCCAGCCATAACCTACTAGAACCTTCCTCTTCTGGCTCTCTCTTCTCTCATGTGAGGTTGCACTCGCCCTCTTGTGATCCATTCTGTGAACAGGATCCCAGGGCCCTGGGATCATGACCCCAGCCGAAGGCAGCACTCAACCGACTGAGCCACCCTTAGCGTCTTTTGAAGTTCAGGGAGAGTCTGAGGCAGGCTTGACCTGGGCCCATGTGGTCCATGCCCTCTCAGATCTCCCAAGACTTCCCAGCTCAATGGAAAACAGATGAAACAATTGCTGAAGGAGAAGGAATGAGAACCAGGACTCGCCAGATCCAGCGGGAAAGGGGCCAATCCAGGAAGAGGGAACAATTCAGGGTAGATGAGGTGATGGGAGAAAACCTGGAGAGGTTTCCAACCCCTGGTCCCATGGTTCCCAACGTCCCAGGGCTTGGGAGGCCACAGGGCAAGGAAGGAAGTGTTTGGCCAGAGGAGCTAAGCCTTGTAAGGCCGTGGGTTGTGGAGTCAGGGCCCTGTCCCCTCAGTGGCGACACCTGTCAACCCGACTGCCCTGGCATTGTCCGGAAAGCAGAGGAGCCCAAATTAGCAAGTGACAAGACTCAGCCTGCCTTCCAGGCAGCCCTGCCCCCACATGCCCTCCCCCACGCCACTCCCGCCATCACCTCAGGGGCAGCCAGTCCCCTCTGGCCTCCTCCACCCACCCTATCTCAAGCCCATCCGTTGATCCAGGGCCAGGTTTCCAGGAGCTGAGTTCTGAGAGGAAGCAGGGCTGTGGGCTGAGGAGGCCAGAGCAGAAGGAACAAAGAACCAAAAGTAATCACCCTCCAATTTTCTGCCACAACCTAGCCTCACCATTAAAGCTTGTGGCACGAGAGACATGGCCCAGTCTGGGGAATCGACACACGACTCACTAGTAATACTCACTAGTGTAACCTCAGCAATTTCATCCTTCTGTAAAATGGGATAATAATGGCGCTTACCTCAGAGGGTTGCTGTGAGGCCCAAGTGAGGCAATGTGTCTGGAGGGCTTTGCGAATATCTGGCACAAAGCAAATGCTTGACAGACGTTAGCTCTGAGAATATTCTCATCGAAGCCTCAAGGTAATATTCTGAGATAGGTACTATCATTAACCCCATTTTACCGACGAGGAAATTGGGGGCTCAGAATGATGAAGCAACTCACCCAAGATCCCACAGGAAGGAAGAGTCAGAGGTGAGACCAGCACCCAGGTCTCTGTGCTCCTTAACCAGCCCTGCCCCTGCCATACGGCCCAGAGCAGGCACATATCTTCAGCCAGCATGATGGCTCCTACCAGGAATTTGGAACGGACCAGCCTTGGGGCCCCAAGCCCCGTGTACTTCGTTCCAATGTTAAAAACTGTAAGTGAGCTTTGATTAGCTATTCTCTACCTACCTGCCTGTAAGAGGTTCGGCTGTGTAGCCACAGATGGTGTTAGCCAGTGTTGTCAGTGCTGAAGAACCATTAAGGGGAGGCCCTTTCCTCCCCTCCAGGGAGGCCTGGCTGGGGCCGGTGATGGGAGCACCGTTGGGCAGGCTGGACGCTGGGGAGAGGCATATCGGGGAAAGCCCCAGCAGTCTCCAGCCCTGGGCAGAGAGGGGGTGGACCTCAACAGCAGGCATCTCTCACACTCCCTCCTTCAAAGCTCTGCACCCTCCCCACCACCATCCCACAGCCCTGACTCCTCCCACACCCTGCCCAAACCTCTTGTGTCCTCCCTTGCACACCGTTCTCCTCCAGCTCAGCATCACGCACCCTGAGTCCTTCTCAGCTCATCTGCGCAGTTCCCCTATCAGCCCGGTGCTATGATGGACGAGGGGGACCAAAGGCCACCCCACTCCCACCCCAGACCTCCTGTATGCTGCCAGTGGAGCCCTCGCAGCCAAGAGCCTCGACAGGTCCCTGAAAAACAGGCTGCTTCTCCAGAAGTCCCATAATAAGCAGGTGGGGTTTGGGGCCAACTCTGTGGGGTGGGGAGGGGATGAGGGGGACAGAGGTGGAGAGTGAGCTGGCAAACCAGGGGTGGACCCCACGCTAGAAACAAATTCTTTTCAAAGTGGCATGTGAGCTGTAGGCAAGGCTGGAACCAGGAAGCCAGCTCACTGTGTCTCTCCCCCAATTCCACCTCCCCCTCCCCCAGCTCTGTCTCCAGCCAGGCCTCTCCTGCCCAGTTCCTAGAATGCCTGCCCCTCTCTCCTAGCCATGTGAGTCCACTCCTGCCTCCCACCCAAACTCCCTGGCTTTCCCCTTCTGTGTCTTTGAGCTTGCAGTCTTCCGAAGCAGAAACGCTACTGTCTTCTGCTTTCAGTCATTTGATGGAGTCCCTGCTGGAAGCCGCCACCTCCAGGAGGCCTTCCCAGACTCCACACCCCTCTCCTGCACAGGACTTCCTGTCCATGCAGCTCAGCTGGTTCTAGGCATTGCACCACCTCTCTCCAGGTACAGTTTTCCCTTCCCACTGAGAGAGCTGTCTGCGGAGCCGGAGCGGGGCAGGAGATGGGGCCCAGGCGCAGGGCAGTGTCACAAGAGCAGGCCTCTGCTAGCCCCGGGGTTTTCAGCCTTATAGTGAGCGCATTCACATCCCCTGCAGGGCGTGGTAAAGCACAGACTCTGGGCCCCACCCCCAGAGTTTCCATAGAGCCTGGAAGGTGCACGTCTAACAAGTTTTCAGGTGGTGCGGATACTGCCGGTCTAGAGACCCGAGGAACTACTACCGTTATACCGATTAGAAAAGGCGCCCATTGTGGACAGACACAACCCTTTGGGTCAATGGCTTGACTTCAACCAGCGCCACCCCTCAGCACAGCCAGCGACACCCAGCCCAGAACCGCCCTGCCCCCCCGTCCTGCCATCCCCCTCTCCCCCGCAAGGTCCAGACCCAGGGGACTGTGGAGGTCCCCACACAGCTGCCATCCCTTCAACCAGGCATTCATGATGGAGGCGCCCTGGGTCCCAGGCACTGACCCAGGCCCTGGGGATACCACGGTGAGCCTCGGACCCTGCCCCCACCCCCGCCGGGGCCTGGCAGCCAGGCTTGGGCACCTGGACACGGGTTTCCTGTGTCCTGGTCCTGTCGCAATGCTTTCCCTCTATTCCTTCTTCCCAGGCTGCAGAAGATACTATTTTCTTGTCAGTGGGCTGAACTTCGTCTCAGGGCTAAGAGGGGACGGTGAGTCAGTGGGGACAGAATCCCAGCCTGCTGTCCTTCCCTGATGCCAAATCTGTGTCTTCTGCTGGGGCCACCCCCCAGCATCCGACCGGGGGGCACGGCTGCCTGTTCGTCATGCATGCTCAGCCATCGGCAAGCCCCTCCTCACTCCTGGGTCCCACCCCAAACCCCACATCTCCTTCTGTTCTACACATCACAGGAAATGGCACAGGCACCACTCCCTTCCTCTCCCGCTCCCCATGATCAGTGGAGCCCCGGGTTCGGTCCTGCTCCCTGCTCAGGGGTCTCCGACCCGCCTCTGTGGTCTTGGGCCACCACATGTGGCCAGCTTGCTCGCAGCCCTTCCAGGATCCCCCTGCTTCCTGAACCGTCTTCCTAAAATGAGGACACAGTCATGTCACTTTCCCGTTTCTTCCATCAGTGGCCTCAGGATGAAACGCAAACCCCGTAATGAAGTTACATGCCCTTTGGGATCTCACTCTCAAAGCTTCCCTGGCTTCCACACTCCCTTAACTCCGGCCACACGGAATTGCTCAAAGCTCCTGCAGCAGCAGAGGCTTCTCAGAAGGCCTTTCTCTCTCACCCCAACCCAAGCCTGCACCTACCCTCCTCCAAATCTCAGCAGCACACTGACTCCTCCAGGACGCCTTCCCAGACTACCCCAGACTGCATTAGGAGCCCTCGTCCAGGCTCCACAGCCCCCACGTGTCCCTCTTTCCCTGCATTTAACCCACAGTGTTGAAGTCGCATTCTACTACTCTGGACAAACTTGAGTGTTGACACCATGTCTTACTCATTTTTGCATCCTCAGCGCCCAGCACGGTGCTTGGCACATAGTAGGTGCTCAATAAATGCTCATTGAATAAACGAATGGACAAATGGACAACACAGAGAGAACCGTTCTGACCAAAGACAGTGCAGGAAATTGGCCCTCAGGGCTCAGGAGAATCCTTGCTTGTTCCCCGGGGTCCTGAAATAAGGTGGGGTGCTCGTGGCTAAGGGTGCAGAGAAGGGGCTGTCTGGGAAGCTATCTTGTTCAAGTTCTTGGCACCCAGAGGTCTGGGCACCCTCCCCCTGGGAGAAGCAGCCACAGGCAGTTACTGACCTTGACATAGGTGATGAACCACTCTCCCCTCCAACAATGTGCTGGGACATACATAGAAACAACAGCTGGACAGCTGGGCCTTTGTTGATGGTAAACTTAGCCTCTCAGAGGTCACCCTGGACTCTGACCACCTCCCCACCCCATGTCCAGGCTGGGGCCAGGACCATCAGGGGAAGAGATGACAACATAGACAAAGGGCGCTGCCTTGAAGCCTGGTGAACACCTAGGGCCCAGCCAGCTTCCTTCTCCCCTCTCCATTCCGCTCTAAACCCCCCTCTGCACACTCCAGCCCTCCTTCTTCACCCTCCCTCACACCTGCCCCCACGCCATGACTGTGTCTCAGGAATCTTGGGGAGGAATCGACCAGGAAGGGGCCTTCCAGATCAGAGGTTCCAATGAAGTGCCTTTAAGACCCCCACCAGGGAGCGCCTGGGTGGCTCAGTGGGTTAAGACTCTGCCTTCAGCTCAGGTCATGATCCCAGGGTCCTGGAATCGAGTCCCACATCAGGCTCCCTGCTCAGTGGAGAATCTGCTTCTCCTTCTCCCTCTCCCCTCCCCCCACTCCTGCTCTCTCCCTCTCCCAAATAAATAAAATCTTTAAAAAAAACAAAAAAAAGACCTGAGCCAGGATGAAACAACCTCTCTAAAACCCCAAGGCTGGGTAAACCTCCTTCTGAGGGCAGAGTTTCCGTGGGGGGCCCCCCGCCGCTTTTCACATGGGGCAGAGAGGTGGGAAAGCTGCCGTGCCCCTCTGTGCAAGGGAGAGGAGGCCCCCTTTTGTGTCCTTCCCGGTGCAGGTTCCCAGCCAAATGTCAGGTGGCAACTCCACCCATCTCTCCTCGGCAGAGTCGCCCTCCCGTTGCTTGCTGCTGGCCCAGCAGGGGAAACAGCAGGAACACCCAGCTGGAAACCACTGGAGCAGAGGTAGGGATCCCAGCTGGGGGTAGGGGCGGGGGTTGGAGTGAAATTCATTCTCCCAGCCAGAGCAGGAGGCGGAGGTGATGGCGGGCCTCACAGGACAGACCATCCCTTCCCCATCGCGGGCTGCCCTGTGCTTGCCCAGGGCAGCGCCTCTCTGCTGACTCTTGGCCGTGCATGACTTTTCCTAACGGTGCAAAGGCACTGGTGGGAAAAGCTGCTGAGGCCAAAGCAGGAATCAGGCAGTAGCACCAAACCAGCGCCACCGGTGACCCCTGTGTGCTTCCCCACCCTCTGTTCCCTGGGGGAAAGCCAGCTTTACTTAAGGTGAAATGGGAGAAGGTGTCCATTGTCTCCTATTAGACATGGTTAGCCTACACTGGGCTCATCAGTATCTTCCAAAGTGGGAGGGAAAGCAGCACTGCTGGCTGCTATGTTCATGGCGTGCCATCTTGACTTGGTAGAACAACTAATTGAAAAACTATGGTTGGGCCACCTGGGTGGCTCAGTTGGTGAAGCATTTGCCTTGGGCTCAGGTCATGATCCCAGGGTCCTGGGATCAAGCCCGGCATCAGGCCCCCTGCTCAGCAGGAAGTCTGCTTCTCCCTCTCCCACTCCCCCTGCTTGTGTTCCCTCTCTCACTGCCTCTCTCTCTGTCAAATAAATAAATAAAATATTTTTTAAAAAATAAAATTAGGGGCGCCTGGGTGGCTCAGTCGTTGAGCGTCTGCCTTCGGCCCAGGGCGTGATCCCAGAGTCCTGGGATAGACCCACATCAGGCTCCTCCGCTGGGAGCCTGCTTCTTCCTCTCCCGCTCCCCCTGCTTGTGTTCCCTCTCTCGCTGTGTCTCTCTCTGTCAAATAAATAAATAAAATCTTTAAAAAAATAAAATAAAATAAAATTAGAATTTAAAAAATTTTTTTAAAAATTTTAAACTGCTGCATAAAACATTGGATTTCAATGTAACAGACTATGAAAACTTCATTATGGTTTCAGATTCCACATGGTAGCTAACCTTTAAAAAATCGCACTCTTGGTGAGATTTATCTACTTATTTTAGAGAGAGAGAACGCACAGTGGGGAGGGGCAGAGAGAAAGAGAGAGAAACCCAAGCATATCTGGCGCTGAGTGCATACCCTGTCTTGGGGTTCGATCCCACGACCCGGAGACCACGACTAGAGCCAAAACCAAGAGTCAGACGCTTAAGCAACTGAAGCGACTGCACCCTCCAGGCGCCCCTGGTGAGTTTTAATATAGAAGATTCTCCACAATTCTCTGAAAAGGCTATTAAAATACTCCTCTCTTTTCTAACCACGCATCTATGTATGGGTGGATATTTTTATGTACTTCAACCAAAACATTATAACAGATTGGCTGAGAAGCAGATATGAGAATGCAATGTCTTCTGTTAAAGCCAAACAGGATTTATAAAAAATGCAAAATAATGTCACTCTTCTTATTAGTTATCATAATTTTATTATAAAACATTTATTTAAAACAAATAATGATAATCCATTTTATTTATATTATTTTTGTTTAAATGATTTATAACATATTTATTAAAATATTTTATTTCTATTAACATGTAAGGTGGGTTATTATTATAATTATTAAATGGATTAATCAATATTTTAAAATTTTCTCAGTTTCAATTCCTAAAAAGGTAAATATTGACAGCTATGGCCTAGTTAAACAAAAAGTGGGTAGAGTTCTCAATAAAGGGTGTAAAGGGGTCTTAAACCCCCCAAATTTGGGAACCACTGTTCTATGTTTTTAGTAGATTATTATTGCTATTACCATGATTCACTTATTTTATCTATAAAATAAAGTTAAAAAACAAAAATGATCGGGGGAGCCTGGGTAATGCAGTCCTTAAGCATCTGCCTTTGGCTCAGGGCGTGATCCTGGCGTTCTGGGATTGAGTCCCACATCGGGTTCCTCCGCTTGGAGTCTGCTTCTTCCTCTCCCAATCCCCTGCTGTGTTCCCTCTCTCGCTGGCTGTCTCTCTGTCACATAAATAAACAAAATCTTTAAAAAATGATCAAGAAAAAATGAAGCATGATTGTTAATTTTGTCAAATGACAGCCCGTGACAGGAATCAATCAATAAGTTTCATAATATCCAAGTTATTGAAGGCAGGATTGGCCACTGCAGGTAAGCTCTGGGGATTTTGTGATTTTGTGGTTTAATAAAATGTCCCTAAAATGACAAGTTACGGAAATTTTCATAAGAAATGCATGAAACCGTTTGTGCAACTGTGATTTTTATTTCTGTCCCCTCTGTGTTTTTGTCTGAGAAAACTGGCATTGACTGCCGTGATGAAAGTCTAGTTCTTAGGAGCTGGAGATGAAGTTCTCCTCCTGGCCACCAGAGGGAGCTCTGTGTGTGTGTGTGTGTGTGTGTGTGTGTGTGTGTGTGTGTGTGTGTGTGTGTGTGTGTGTGTACCAACTATGTATATGAAATCGGTTGTGAAAACTTGAGAAGATGTGAAACCCTTTCCATTTGATCTCTTCCCCCACCCCTCCACCCCAATGATAAACAATCAAGTGTGTCTAGTCCCCGTCCCTATCCGTCACTGGCAGAACCTTCCCTGCGTGCATCCCTCATTCACACTTGGTAATCCGGGTCAACTGCAGTAAGAAGCTTGGAAAGCAACAAATACAGCGTCTCTGACAGAAGTGTTTTCTCTGTGCAATTACTGTAACCCCAATATAGGTGCTTTGACAATGTTTATCTTTCTTAAGGTGAGGTCTCCCGGCAATCTCAAAGTTCCTAGGATGGTCTAAGTGGTTAGGTGGTTCTTTACTTTTGGGGGGGCTTAGAGCTTTTTTGAAAATTTTGAAATCCGTAGCATTTGTAAGCAACATTTTGAAAGTCATAAGCTTTCACATACACCAATTTCAGGGAACTCAGAAACCCTCTGAAAACCCATTCAAAGACCCACAAGGGACGGAGGAATGCCTGAAGCAGTCGTGTGTGCACAACCGACTCCAAGGCTCATAGAGTCTCCTTCCAGGGAGGGGCCCCTCCAGCCCCTGCTCCTCTCTGGGCACCGCCAGGGATGAAGCGGAGGAAATGGGGCTGCAGGACAAGGCAGCTGACACCAGAGGGCAGTATGAAGCAGGGAGTGAATGGACCATTTCTTGACTCCTCAGTAGGCAAAAGAGAAAAGGTATGGAAGAATGAAGAATATTCCTACTACTGTTTCTGCTATTTAAAGATATGGAGGTTCTCAGGATGCCTTGTGGAGGCCAGGGAGCCAAGACATTTCACAGCCTGCAACAAATCGGTACTTATACTCACCAACACCTCTACGTTCATGCGCAATCAGCTCACAATAATTAGGGAGTTTCAGCCTGGGGTGAAATACACACTTGCTTAGCCCTCCCTGTTATCCCCCCCCACCTTGATCAATGCGAATTCTTCATGATTCACATTGAAATGCACACACAAGATAGCCTTCATCTCCTGCTTTGTTGTCCACATGAATATATTAAAAAACTCCCAAGCATTTGTTATACATACAACGGTTTTATTACAGTACTGACAAGGTGTGAAGAATTCTCTCAGAAGGACTCAAGGGGCACCTGGGTGGCTCAGTTGGTGAAGCATCTGACTCTTGATCTCAGCTCAGGTCTTGATCTCAGCGTCATGAGTTTGAGCCCCATACTGGGCTCCATGCTGGGCACAGAGCCTACTTAAATAAAAAAAAGGGGGGGACTCAAAAGAAGCTTCACCAAGGAGGCAATCCCTGAGCTAGGTTTTTAAAGAAGTACAGGAGATCATCAGGAAACCAAGGAGAAAGGGCATCACGCCCCGAGGAATGCCACTGTGGCATGAGGTGTGGGGTGGGGGAGCTATGGGTAGCTTGCTCTTGCTAGGGTGTGAAGGAGTAGGCAGGGGACAGCAGGAGGAGATGAAGTTGGGAGTAGATGTGGGATGATGACAAGTCACAAAACCTGATCTGCATGTTAGATGCCAGGGAGCCCGGACTTCATACATTTAATTGAGATCCATTAAAGGGTTATAAACCAGAGGAACACAGTCAGATGTGAATTTAGAAAGTTCACGAAAGACTGCAGTATAAAAGCTGGATTAGAGAGTGGAAGCATCGGAGGCCTAGGGACCCAGTTCCGAGGTAATAATAATAAAAAACAAAGATAATAAAAATTAATACTATAATATAAACAAGAGACAAATATAACCAAATAATGATAATAATAAGGGATGACTGCTGAGGAGGACCTGAGCGAAGGCATCAGAGTAGCACGGAGCAGAGGAAGTTCAATAGGCCATTAGAAGGACAGTCTTCGGAGGGAAGAGGAGGAGAGGGAAAAGCAGGAACAGAAAGCTGAGGACGAAGCCTCAAGGGGAATGGACATGGGTTGGAGAGGCCGAGGAAGGAACCCAGAGGAGTGGGAAAGATGTGGGTAGCACAAGTTCAGCATAGAAGTCAAGAGAAGACAGAGTCCCAGGAAGGAGGGGTTAATCAACTGTGTCGACATCCTGGAAGCTCCCTCCACCACCTGTGTTCAGCAAGGGGAAGTCTTTGGTTAACTTGGTGGGAGGGTTTCAGTGCAAACACCAAAATGCTAGGGGTCAGGCCTTAGTGGAAAAAGAGAGGGGTTCTCTCCAGAGACACTGACCAGAGAGTTTTGGGATCTGGGGACAGCAGGCACCGCTGGGAACAGGGACATCATACTAAAAACAAGGGGATGAAGGGAAGTTGACAAATAGACGTGTAGGATACACCCACTCCCTCCTACTTCTGCTCCAGAAGCCGAAGCACTGCCAGCCAAGCTCATACTCCCTGGTGGGAGACTTGAAGATTCTGATCCAGGGAAACTGACCCCCCCCCCAAGAGCAGGCATTGACATTTGAGAGGCCTGCAACCAGGCCACAAAGTTGCAGCTTGATCACCCCGGGGGTAGAGCTGAGCGAGGCCAGCCCCACCCGTACACAGAGCTGCCAGGTAGCATTTAAGGGTCTTCAATTCATAGATATAAGTGCACATTTAAGGATCACCAGATTTCGTTTAAAGATGTATTTATTTCAGAGAGAGAGAGAGCAGGGAGAGGGGCAGAGCGAGAGGGAAAGCGAAAATCCTTAAGCAGACTCCCGGCTGAGCCTAGAGCCCGACCTGGGGCTCAATCCCAGGACCCTGAGATCAGGACCTAGGCTGAAATTAAAGGTTGGACGGTTAACTGACTGAGACAGCCAGGCGCCCCAGGATCACCAGATATTTAAGGAAAACATCTAAGTTGAAAGAGAACTAAAACAAGCAGATTAAAAGCCATCTGGAAAAAAGCACACAATGCCAGGAACAGAACAAAACTTCAAAAAACTATGATGAATAGAGAGAGAGAGAGAAATTATTTTGCCCATGAAATAGGAACACGGTGCCGTAAAAAAGGAAAAGAAACATTCAGAAAATGTTTTTTAAACTCTTGGAAATTAGAAATATGATAGCAGCCATCTGACATTCCATAGAAGGGCTGGATGAGAAAGTTGAAGAAATCTTCCCAAAAGTACAAAAAAAGATGGGAAACATATCAGGAAGGATAAGAAAATTACAGGATCATCCAGGAGGTCAAATATTTTTCTATTTGAAGTTCCAGAAAGAGCAATCAGAGAATTTAGAAGGAGCAATTAAATCTACACCTCCCAGAACGGAAGGGATGGGGTCACCAAGCACCCAGCTCTATTACAACAAAGGCCTAAGGCAGAGGAGACAAAAGATATTTCGAGCTTCCAGGGAGAAAGAGTGGGTCACATAAAAAAGACAGAAAAGTTGAATGACGGTAGGTCTCTCCATAGCCATACTGGCAACTAGAATACAATAGAAAAAAATGCCTTCAAAATTCTAAGGGAAAACAATTTCTAACTAGAATGCTACAGATACCCAGCCAAACTATCCGTTCACTGTGAAGGCAGGGGACAGACATTTTCAAATACGCAAAGCCTCAAAACTCTCTTGCCTCTTTTCCCAGGAAGTTGCTGGAGATGGTGTTTCACCAAAATGAAGGAGCAAACCACAAAAGAGGAAGGCATGGGGTGGTGCAGAAAATTGAGAAGGGTAAGTAAGAGGCACAGGGAGTTCCCAGGATGATGGGGAGGAAAGCATCCAGATCACTGTGGGCTGTGGATGAGGCCCAGTGAGTACTCCTGCCCCCAGATGAGAGCAGGAGGTGGGGGCAGCGGCTGCTCAGAAGTTATAAAAGGAAAAAAAGAAAGAAAGGCCAGGGGAGGGGAGGGAAAGAACATTCCTAGATTCCCTTGTGGGTCTGGATGTCCTGAGTTTACTCTGCTGTCAGCAAAATAGAGGCTGACAGAGTCACAGACACACAGACCACCGAGCAAATTAAGACAGGGCGCAACTTAACTTCAGAGAACAAAGTTATATGGAAAGGAGAGGTAAATGACAATATATAGTCAAAAAATATGTAAATACTTTTAATTTAACCTAAACTTGAGATAGAACTAAACGGATGGCGAGGGTATGGGAGGGACGGGCAGGTGGGTGAGATGGGGGAGGGAGCTTAGGTCTAGCAGTGGTGTACTGAGTGTGTAGGAAGGTAACCATGGTGACAGAGGGTTGGTGACTCGGAGCCCACAGGGGCTGCAGGCAAATGGGAGGGAGGAGAAGTGGGGTGATTTGGGTGAGTGGCAGAGGTGTCACTCAGATATTCATCTCCTGCTTGCTCTCAGCCAATGTCCTTGGGGACCTCAGGGCTCTCATTCACTCTAAAATGTCAATAACAAGGGATGCCTGGGT
Organism: Ailuropoda melanoleuca; assembly: GCF_002007445.2. Lineage (NCBI taxonomy): Eukaryota > Metazoa > Chordata > Mammalia > Carnivora > Ursidae > Ailuropoda > Ailuropoda melanoleuca. The sequence goes on from NC_048225.1 coordinate 101,215,212, forward strand.
GGCTCACTCAGTTAAGCATCTGCCTTCGGCTCAGGTCATGATCCCAGGGTCCTGGGATTGAGCCATGCATTGTGCTCCTTGCTCAACGGGCAGCCTGCTTCTCCCTCTGCCTGCTGCTCCCCCTGCTTGTACTCTCTTTCTCTCTCTGACAAATAAATAATATCGTCAAAAAAAAAAGATCTTTTTTAATGTCAATAACAAGGTCTGGCTCTTCCCTCCCCCGAAGCATCATGTTTTAATAGAGAACAAGCCTGGTGGTGGAAAGCCGATGAATTGAGCAGCTTTCTGACTCTGTCACTAAATACCTGGGTGACCTTGACCTTGGACGTAGCCTCTCCGAACTTCAGGCTCACCTATGAAATGGGAACAATGACACAGCCATCCCAGTACTGCTGTGAGAAGCACACAAGTTAACGTCGTGGAAAGTCTCTTGGAGTCATCAAGAGCCGTGCGGACCTTTCAATGACACCAGATGAATGAAGTGTCACTGTTGGAAGCTCCGGGTCTGAGCCGCAAAGCCTGGCCGCTGATGCTCCTGCGTGTGCACGTTGGAGGGATCCCAGCTCAGGGTGGTCGACCCCACTAGGTTCAGGGGATTCAGGAGATGGACCCACGGACTCACACGTCACAGAGCAAGGATTGTGAGAACTGCAGGGCCACAGTGGGCATATTCCAGCCACAGAGCAGATCCTTGAGGGAAGGATGGTTGATTCTCATTACTCAGGGTTCTACCAAGCCACCCAAACGCTGAAGGAGCAAATACAGAACCACTGCTCCTGAGGAAATATGGGGTTAGGTTCCCATGAGCCTCTGGCCACCATATTTTCATCAACCCATCAATACAGAACTTTGTTTTATGTGCATTTCTGTTGAAAGACACCTTATTAATATATACTGCTGATTCATTAACATTGAACTCATGGCCAACAGCACTATAACTCACCCCCACACAAAGCTTTTCTAGGACATGGATTTTTCTCTGTGAGACACATCACAGGCTCCCGGTGCTTAGAACACCGGACGGCGTTTCAGCACAGCGAGCCGCTGTCAACAGTGAAATCGCCCACAAAATTACAAAAACGCAGAACATGTGGCACTAAATAGACTGCAAAACGGGTACTTGTATACAGTATGAAAGCCAAAAGGAGAAGGCAGCACTCGCCTCGCTCAGCCTCAGCTGGGAACCTGGGCTCTGGACAACTCAAATTTTTCACTGCTCTGCACATGTCTGCAAACGACCGCCAAAGCCCCATAAGTCCTGATTTGGGGGTTACAAAGAAGTGGTAGCAAGTAGGCTGATTTGCAGATACAGAATCCACCAATAATGAGGATTGACTATATCACTGTCACCAGTTTACAAAGCGAGAAACAGACACTCGCCAGGGTCCACAGGGGGCAGGCAGCCAGCAAGAGGCAGAGCCAGGATTCAGACCCCGTATGTTAGGCGTCCACACCCAGGATTTTAGCGCCTTTATACACTGTTCTCCGGGCCAGGCTTCTCATTTCATAGACGAGGCCCTGAGCCCCAAAGCTGAATCACCGACGGCCACGCAGGTGTGCGGGAAGTTTGGGGGCTGAAGCCTGACGCTGGACCCACGGACTATCCCTCTTAAGAACTGCCTGACCCACCTGTGTTGTGCCTCTTGCCTCCAAGAATCTCTCTCTCCTGCTCCCCCGAGGGGCCCTGGGAACTGGTTGGGGAGCGGTGAGCTGGGATGGCCCCCGGGGGAAGTTTGATGACAGAGGCTGCCGCGTTGCAAGCGCAGCTCGGGCACTAGCCCGTGTGCGTGCAGGCTGGACCACCAGGGGGCGCCCCTGCCTCCCCGCGCCGCGCATTCCCCCGCCCCCAAAGTGCGCACCGAGCGCCTCCGCAGCCCTAGTGGTCCTGGAAAGGCGAAAGGAACAATGGGGTAATTGATGCAAATGCGCCATGAAAGACAAATTGTTCAGATGAAGTGCATTCCGGGCTCCTGCCAAATGCTCAGGGTGTGTGGAATTTCAAGGAGAAGTAGAGTACATTTGGACTGTGCGGCCGGGACCCTGTGCCTCCCTTCCTGGAATGCTGCAGGCTTGGCCCGTGCTCCCAGAGGCCTGCGGGCTGGGGGGAGGACCTTGGAAGGGGATGGAAAAGGTGGACTGGTAGAGAACTGGCTAACAGGAGCCTGTCTCCCTGTTCTCAGACGGCTTCCGGTCTCCTGAATCCGCTTAGCCTTGAATAAACTCTTCACCCCTCACCTCCTCGCCCCACTCCCCATGCTGGCAGGAAGCCAGGAGCTTCCTCTTAGGTCTTTACTCCCTGGGCGGCCTGGTGTAAAATTTCAACCTCCTCCAACTTCTATTTGCTCATCTGTAAAATGGGAGAAATCATCCCTTCCATTCACACCCCACAGGGGTATCGTGTGGGTCAAATGGGAAAGGTCTGGAAACCTCAGAATGTCTGTTCTATTCCTCAAGCTCCACCAGAGGCTGACCTGGGCAGCCCATCCGGAAACCCAGAGTTTGCTACTCAACCCCACCCTGGCTCCCTGGAGACCTCCAGGTGACCCCATTGCCAGCGCTGGCCCTTACTGAGAGCTCCAGCCCTCCTCCCACCCCAGGATCTAAACTTCCGACCACCCCCTGGGGCCAGGGAGGGTGGAGCAGGATCTGGACCAGAGGCCTGCACAAGGGCTCCTTGTCCTGCTGGGCAGGCTGGCACCCGCCTGTCCTGTCCCCCGAGGAGGTGGCTCTCTGGGACTATTGTTTTCTGTTGAGACTTGGGGGCAGGGCCCATCAGAGCCCATCGGGGCGGGGCCAGAATGTACAGGCTCACCCCCCAGCCCACTTCTGGGGTGCCAGGTTTTAATGCCTCCCTCCCAGCACACGGTGGCCTACACATCTGCCAGGATTTGTTCTGAGCGGGCAAGCATACTGTGAATCATGATGCCTCTGCCCCAGGCCCCTTTCTCATCCTGAAAAACCTCAATTCCCATCCTCTATCTTCACAGCCTCCATCCCATCCTTGTTCCTTTGCTGTCTTTATGACATGAATTATTCATAATTCATACAATGCACCAAGCAGAGTCCTGGCCCACATTTAGCATTCAATAAAAAGCTATTATTGCCCAGCCACCACCCTCAGTCACCCGGGGTAGGATCTAAAACTACCTTTATCCTGGGCCTCATATCCCAGTTTTTGTTTGCTGTCTCTCCTGCTGGCCCTGCTTTTCCTCTGGGGCCTACAGAATCTCCTTGCACCGCCCTGGCCAGTTCTCAGCCCCTGACCTGGGTTCTGATCCCAGCCCCGACATCACACAATCACTGTGCGATTTTGAACAAATTACTAAACGTCTCTGCATTCTCATTTCTTTATCCACAAGTGAGAAAGACCATCTCTGCTCCAGGCAGTGGGAAAGATTAAATAAGATAGTAGTTATGAAAGTCCCATGAAATTTTATTGCCGGCACACACAGCAGAGAGGTTATTACCATCTCGAACCTGCTAATGGATGGCCTCCCCACCCTCCTGCAGATACGGGTGTCCGCTTCCAGCTTCTCTGAGACTCTAATAATAATCACCCCTCAGGTGTGTGATTTCCTAACTTTATGAAACATTTTCACACCCTTTGAACCACTGCAACTTTCCCAAATGAATCCAATGTCAGAAGAGGCAGAGAGGGAGAATAATTGTGGACAGCTGGAAGCTTTCAGCATTATTCAGGCCATTTATAAGAATTTATTATCAGCCAAAGATAAACAAAGTTCCTACTCCCTAGACACATACAGTCTGGTGAGGAGAAAACTAAGTAAACAGATTCCAGCAGCCTCGCCCTGGGGCCAATATGGGTATTTCCAGCTGGTCCTGGTTCATCCCAGAGCCCTGGATAGTTCAGTGCTCAACAAAGGCCTTTTGGTTGCTAGTGATGACCAAAGACGAGGCTCATGTGCCCCAGGCAACCCCCTTCCTGCTGTGGTGGTCACCAGCCACCCCAGGGAGTAAGCAGAGCCTGCCCCTTCCTGGCCCCCGGCAGGATGGGCAGCAATAAACAATACTGGGGCCATTTGCCAGCATTACACACGGGAACAGAAGCTCAGGCCCAGGGAGGGGTCAGTAGGCCTGGAAAGGGTTAAGTCTACAGGATGTGCCCGGGACCCAGCTGTTTCCCGTGGGTGGGTGGGGGATTTACAGCCTCCCCCACTATGGGGCTACCAAGCCAGAGCTGGGGAAAGATGCTGCTCTCAGGAGAGAAGAGGAAGAGTCCCCGCTCTGAAGCCAGACTCCCCTGTCACGCAGCCAGGGCCTCCCACGCAGGCGCCAGCAGAGGGGAGGGCCAGGAAAGAGGAACCAAGGGATCCAGGAGAAGGCAGGGCTGGACTCTCGATACCAGGATGGGCAATGGCAGAGCTGTTCCCGTCTGTCCTGGGCCGTCCCTCATTCGGGGGTGGGAGTTAGTGGCAGAGAAGTTGGTCTGGAAGTTCAGACTCCAGCCTTCAATTATCAGACGAGAATATGATGTTGGGCTGCTCTCTGCCTCAGTTTCTCTCCTGGGCACACCCTCCAGGGTAGGCTTGGTAATGGCCCCCAAAATGTGCATATTCTAATCCCTGGAAACTGTGAGGGTCATCTCATATGGCAAAGACATAGCAAATGTGGTTACGTTAAGGGTCTTAAGATGGGGAGACAATTCAGGACTATCCAGGCAGGCTGTAAATGTTATAAGTGTCTTTATAAAAGAGGGAGGCACATAGAGATTACAGACAGAAGAGAAGAGGGCAATGTGCCCACAGAAGTGGAGAGTGGAGGATGCTGCCATAAGCCAAGGAACACCTGGCGCTCCCAGAAGATAAGAACCCGTTCTTACCCAGAGACTCCAGAGCGAGCACAGCCTGCCAATACCCTGGTTCCAGCCTGGTACCGGCCCAATACTGACTTTGGACTTCTGGCCTCTGGAACTGTGCAAGAATTAATTTCTGTGGTTTTAAGCCACCAAGTTTGTGGTAGATCATTACAGCAGGAAGCTACTGGCTGTGCTCTCCCGGCCTGGTGGAATGAGGCAGCCAGGTGTCTGGTGAGGCTCCTTGCAAAGTAGCTCTTTTTGATGTTGCATTGGGGAATTTCTTTTTCTAGGAGTTTATTTTCCCTGTCATTGGGATAGCACTTTTAATTGGCCAAAGGACATCATTCCAGTCTGGAAACATTCTAGAATGTCCTGAGGTACGAAGGTAGGCTGTCCTGTGCTCAGTAGGCCAGCTAGAGGTGGTACCTTGCTGAAGTGGATCCCCACTCTTCCTCACTCCCTGTTCTCAGCTTTCTGATGATTCGTGTGGCCTCCAAAACCACTGGACTGAGCCCTGAGCATCTCTCTGTGCTCACGCAGCACCCCCTACAGCCCGAAGCACTCTAGTGTTGTCTACTGCTCAGTAATCTTGGGGCGACCTGACCCCTTTCCTGAAAAAGCAAACCATCAAATCTGGGGAGAGATGGGGAGGTAAGGAGGGATAGAGATTCTAGAATCTCCATCACTCACCAAACATTTATTGAACTCTTACCGGGTGCCAGGCACAGGGCCAGGCCCCAGAGATAAAAGGTAAAGAGCATGTGGGGGCACCTGGGTGGCACAGCGGTTAAGCGTCTGCCTTCGGCTCAGGGCGTGATCCCGGCGTTATGGGATCGAAGCCCCACATCAGGCTCCTCTGCTATGAGCCTGCTTCTTCCTCTCCCACTCCCCCTGCTTGTGTTCCCTCTCTCGCTGGCTGTCTCTGTCTCTGTCAAATANAAAACTTAAAAAAAAAAAAAAAAAAGGTAAAGAGCATGTGGTCCCTACCTAGAGGGGGGGACAGGTAAACCAGTGTGATGCCAGTCAGAGTGTGTGCAGGGCTCTGATGAATGTGAGCAGAGGAGGGGCACCTAGCCCTGACTGGGGTATGAGGAGAATCATGGGAAATCTTCCTCAAGAAGACGTCTGTCTTATTTATCCGTTTTATGCAACAAATTAGCACAAACGAAGTGGCATAAAACAACACACTTTCCTCATCTCATAATTTCTACAGGTCAGGAATCCAGAAATGCCTGGCTGGGCCCCCTGCTTCAGGGCCTGTCAACAAGGCAGAAATCGGGATGGCAGCCAGGAGCAGGGTCCCATTGGAAGGCTTGGCTGGGAAAGGACCTGCTTCCAAACTCGCACGGTTGTTGGTGGGATTCAAGTTCTTTGGGGCTGTTGGCCAGAAGCCACCCTTGGTCCCGAGCACGTGAGCCTTTCCCACGTGGCAGTTTGCTGCAGCCAACGAACAAGGGAGAGGGTCAGAATGCACAGGATGGAGGTCACAATCCTAGGCAGCCTTGTTGCAGAAGGGACACCCTGTCTAATTCTGTTCATTAGGACCAAAGTCATTTGGCCAACTTCCTCTCAAGGGGAGGGGTTTATGCAAGTACATCTGGGAGGTGGAGGCCACTGGGGGCCTTCTTAGGGTCTGTCTGCCACCAGGACTCCCATACTGGGTCTCAAAGGTACAGCAGGGACAAGCTCAGTCAAGGCAGGAACAAAGGCTCAAGAAGAGTGTGGAGCTCTCTTGGAATGACCAGAGCAGGGCTGCCACGTGACAAGCAGGGCTGCCGCGTGACGAGCACGCCTAAGGGAACCCACGAGAGCTACCTGCGAACAGTCCAGGTATTTACATTTCACTGCACGCTCACTGACCTTGTCTTCTTGACCTTATATGTTCCTGGATGGACGGAGGCTGGTTGTTTCCATTCAACATGTATGAACTGCCCCATGCGGGCTCCCTTCTCCAGGGACTATTCTGATAAGGGTGGGATTGGGGAAAGTAAAATCACAAGAGAGCTGCGGTCTGAGGAAGATGCAGGAAATGGAGACACGAGATGGCCCCTGCTGCCAGAAGGCACTTCCCAGGACTGTGGTCTCCGAGGCCAGGTGTATATATACGAGCTTGCAGGAGGGGTGTGTGTGTGTGTGTGTGTAACACCATTCAGCAGGTCCTGCTCAATAAACCTCCACCAGGCTCCTGGGCCCCAAACCCCAGGGGCCAGGACAGCAGCCCTGAGTTTTCTGCACCGTGAGCTCTTGAGCCTTGAGCATCATTTCCTCGGCCTGGCGACGCTGGACTCACCATGGGGGGGGGCTTACTGAAAATACTGATTCCTGGGCTCCAGCTCTAGAGGGTCAGAGATAGTGGGCTGCAGGGAGGGCCAGGGTGCTTTGCTTTTAACAAGCGCGGAGAAGATTCTGACCATCTGCTGGATTTAGAACCTATCGACTTACTTCGACTCTTGGTTCTACAAGTGAGGAAAACAAGGCCCACCGCTTGCCCAAGGTCACAGAGCCAGGTATTGGCCTAGTCGGAACGGGGACCCAGAGCTCTCTCTCCTAGGCCCAGACCATCAGCATTCCTACAGAGAGCCGCTTAGAGGCCCCCTCAGTGCATTCCACCTGACTGCACACCTGCCTAATGTCTGACGGGCTCTCTTGATTGGAAGTGTGCCAGGAGATGGGCTCACTGAGACACAGTGAGCCCCCAGTGCGGTGGACACAGACGCACACACAGGCACACATACATAACCACTCACACACAACTTGACATTTGCTCTTTGCACGCTCTTTACCGAGCACCTGCTATAGGCCAGCTGCCGGCCTGGGGATCCAGCAGTGAGCACAGTAGGGAAATACAGGGCCCCGCCCTCCTGCACCTGCCGGTCTAGGACATCAAGCAGCCAGGCTGCGCCCAGGCTCAGACCAAGCTGAGCAAAGGAACAAGTGATTGCCTCGGAGGTGGTGTGCACCTCTCACCAGACCGTGCAGGTGGACCTCGTGGCTGTGGATCTGGGAACTCAGGGGGCACTGGACAAAGCAAGGTGGACCCGGGTCCCTCTGCATGCTGCCAGGCATCCCTGGTCTTATCATGACCTTTTACATTGCAAGAGCCTCAGCCCAGCAGTGGGTGCTGACAGCAAAGAGGACTTGCAGGCTAGCTGAGAGGAGCCCCCAGGCACCCAGTAGAGGCCAAGGAGAAAGAACTGAGAGACTGTCCCCTCCCTAAGCTCCTAAGTGGCCCAGGTGCATGCATGCCGCAGCCCGCAACAGACCGGCTAAGAACATCAGTCTATCTAATTCCAGACTGGGCGTTCACTCGGGGACTGTGGCTCCAACTTGCAGAGGATGCTTTACTTCCCGGGGCTTCGATTTACCGTCTTATCTATGAGGAAATATTCCAAGCTTTTCCTGCTGTGATAATACCAGATCACACCCAAAGGTTCCTTGAGAGCCATGGCGCTGGGGAGAAACACAGAGGGCAAAGGAAAACATTCCAGGATTAACAGGCGAAGATGGTGGGGAGTGGAGCTTCCAGAGACCTTGCTGGGAAAGGGTTAAGCTTTGTCCTGCTGGAGAAATAAACTCTTCTGGGCTGGACCCCCAGGGTGGACCACCCGGATGGCGGATGGCGAGAACCAGCCACTGGGGTATGTGTTTTGGAAGTGGGGTAAGCACAGAGTCTCAAGTCTCTCTTGGCACAAAGAGCCAAAAGCTCCAAACTGCAGCCCTGACCACCCGAGTCAAGTATAATGAGTAGATGCTGTCGGCTCCTCAGAGTCGTTCTGAGCGCCGTTTGTTTACCTCTGCTGTCTTGGTAAGCATGGAGGCTCCACTCCCTCGCAAGGCGGAGTCAGCCAAGAGCTCCCCAGGGCTGGTCTGCGCCAGACTCCAGTGTTCTCCTCCTGGCATGGTCTGTGAACTCAGACAAGTTGTGCAACTCGCCCTCTCCTTCCTGGCAGGGGAAGGGGCATTTCTGGGTGTGCAGGGCTCTGAGCCACTGGAGCGGAGCCCGGATAGCAGTGCTGCTGAAGATAATGACAGTGAGGCATGGTCGGAGGACAAAGGAATCTCGCCAGAGCATCGCCTGCTCTCTCCATCCTCACTTCCAACCAGGAAGTTCCAACACCAGGAGGCAGCGGGATGTCACGAGAACTTCGTGGGTCCCAGAGGTGGGAGGCCGGAGCCTTCACCATGCCGCTGACTTCTCACGTCTCTGAATGTCCGTTTCATGGACACTTATCGTGAAGGGATGTGAGTCTAGCCCAGTTTAGGGCATGCTCCGTGAAGGTTAGGGGTTGGTAGCAGGTGAAAGCCCCGGTAAGCATCGCCACTTCAAGTTGTTAATTACAGGCAGCTTTCTAAATGGGGATTAAGCAGAGCAAGGTGGCTGGGAGGATTATCACACTACTGTAATCACACCACTGTAGTAACAAACGCTTACTGGGCATTATCTATGTGCCTTATCTACTTTACAGGCATTCCCTCAATTAATTCTCACCATGATCCTAGGAAGTAGGCTATTATCCTTCCCAGTTTTAACGGGGTGCCAAAAAACACTGCTAATGAGCGACCCAGCAGGGATTCACACTCAGGCCTGTGATTAGAGTGTAAGGGTTTCACTGCTACCTGAATGCCTCCACGTGGATGAGAGGAGTTTCGGCCCCACAGTGGGCATTTACTAACTAGTCACTATCTCCTCATTGGCTCCCGCCTCTCCTTTCCATTCCCACTGCGGCTCTAAGGCCTCATTACTTCCTAACTGATTTCCCTGCTCCCAGGGTCTCCCTTCCCCAAGACCACCACCAACACCCATTCTCAAACCCAGGGCTCATCACATCTCCCCAGCTTTCCAGGGCGGACCCAGCCATTCCACTTTAAGAAAGCTAATTTGACCTCAAAATAATAAGAAGGAAGGAAGGAAGGAAGGAAGGAAGGAAGGAAGGAAGGAAGGGAGGGAGGGAGGGAGGAAGGGAGGGAGGAAAAGAGAGGGAGGAAGGAAGAAAGAAAAAGAAAAGAAACAACCAGAAACACAGAGGTTTAGATATGCAAATGTTTATTACCACCTTGTATATAATAGAAAAAAATGCAAAGGACATGGGTATTCAAGAATAAGAGATTCATTTGTCAAATAAATAATACTAAATATAACAGAGTAACATACAGGCATGAAAATGCTTGTTTAATGTCGTGGCCTCATAACACAATATATTTTACATAAAAAATCAGGATATAATGGAGCCCACATAGTATGACCCCATGTGTGAAAAATAATCACATACCACATCATATGTGATAATTATATATCACATATCTATTTGCATAGAAATAAATGTAGGGGGAAATACACCAAAATGTTAACAAAGATTATCTCTCAAATGAAAACATGAAAGATGATATTTGTTTTCTTCTTCATAATGAGCTGCCCTCTCATATTTTTCTTCAATGAACACATTTTTGTTCATTGTGGCACCTGGGTGGCTCAGTTGGTTAAGTGTCTGCCTTCGGCTCAGGTCATGATCTCGAGGTCCTGGGATTGAGCCCCGCATCGGGCTCCCTGCTCAGTGGGGAGTCTGCTTCTTCCTCTGCGCTCCGCCCCCATGCCCATGCTCTAGCTCTCAAATAAATAAATAAACTCTTAAAAAAAAAAAAAAGAACAGAAGCCTTGTGACGGGCTCACACTGATGATGAAAGAAGCCCGGGCCCCCCACCAGTCAGTGGGCTCCGAGTCGGCCCACCTCCTCTGTGCTCAGCTCTTGGACCTCCAGGTTCTGTGCAAACCTACTTGTGTTTCCGGTGTCCCCCCACATTGTCCAGCCAGGCACCTGTGCACGGGTCATTTCTACCCGTGGAAGGCCTTGTCTCCCCTCCTCTCTCCTATGGAATTCTATCCTCCATCCTACGGACCACCTGCATCCCCTGGCCACCCCTCACAGCGCTGTCCCTACCTGACAGTCCCCTCCCTTCCCTTGCTGCCCTCTCTGTCTCAATGATCTTGGCAGATTGGCCAGGCTTCTGCACCTGTGCAGCAGAAACTGGGTGATTAACAAAGGGCCAGATTGAGTTGAATTGAATTACATGGGGTTGGGGGCCAGTAGAGGCAGAGCTGATTGAAGAGCCCCCGAGGACTCCTGGCTCTCTCCTTCCTGCCTGCAGCTAGGGGCCTGCTGTCCCCTCCAAGGACGGCAAAAACCTCCACTGCTGGTTGAGGCCCGGCTGCCGATGGCCCCGGGGACATGGCATGGCTGCTCCGGGCTTGGGCTCTTCCACGGCCCCACTGGAGGGCAGAGCTGCGGGCAGGGCTGACTGGTGAGCTAAGAGAATGGCAGAGGCAGTGCTTCCCGTCCCTGGGACAGGGCGTAGGGTGACCCCCTGTCCCAGGTTGCCCAGAACTGACGGGTTTCTTGGGACACAGAGCTTCCCTTGCTTAAACTCGGAGAGTTCCAGGCAAATTGGGAGGGTTGGTCACCCTAGCGGGGTGTGAGCCCTCCCTGCGGGCCTCTGGGGCCAGGCCTGCTGCCACCCAGGGTCACATCTACTGAGCCCACTGCCCTGGTCTCTGCAGGATGGGTGTCTCCCTCCCCAGCAAGCCCACATCATGAGACAAACAGCATTTTAGGCCAACACAGGACCGGCACTCAGCCTGGAAAACTATTTGTTCCTTCAGAGTTCTCGCTGTACCTTCCCACTCTGGGTCTCTCCATTCTTCCAGACTAGTCCTGCCCCCAGACGCCTCCTCCCAGCCCACAGGACACCTCCCCGTGTCCTTTCCTGTAGTGAGACCCACCACTGTTTCAAGGACTGGCTGCTGTCAGCTCCTCCATGCCCTAGCCCGCAGACATGCTCCCCACTCCTCTGGGCTTAACTCTCCCGTCTCCCAGCTCCTGAGCATCTTTCTCCCAGTGAAACTGTGGGTTCCTTCCTTCACTCACTCATCCGGTGAGAAGTAATCCTCCTGTGTTGGGTTAAGAGCACATGCTAGAGTCTCACTGACCTGGCTAAATCCCGCCTCCACCACTTAACAGCCGCTATGTGATTCTGAACAAATCACTTACCCTCTCAGGGCCTCAGTTTCTTAATGTAAAACATGGGAGTTATAAGAATTAACAGCGACCTCACAGCGTTGCCAGAGCGTTACATGATTCAATAATTGAACAGTTCTTGGATCAGTGCTTGGCACAGAGTAAGTACGATCTACCCTTTGCCATTACTAACAACCTGCTGTATACCAGATACTTTGAGGGAGCAAGAATATACAGATGACAGGTGCTGACGGTCTAGTCAACTGGCAGACAAGGAAGCCAACTGCCATGTGGGGTGACTAATGGAAGAGCTATGGCCACGCAGAGGACAGAGCAGTTACTCAGCCTGGACTGACGGCAGAGCAGGGGAGCCTCCTCTGAGGTGGTAAGCCAACAATGCAAAAATGTGCAGGAGGAGGGGGGTGCAAAGGCCCAGGAGTGCGGGGTGGCCTTTGCTGGCCTGGAATGGGGGTGGCGACATGCAGGGGCCCTGTGTGTGCCAACTGTGCCAGCAGGCACGAGAAGAGCCCTGATTGTGGGGAGGGTACGTCCAAGGAGCCTGGACTTCCTCGGTGGCAGTGGGGAAGCCCCCGGAGGTTTGAAGCATAAGAATGGAAGCATTTGAAGCATTCTGGACAGAACTCCCTGGCGAACCATGGCGTGCAGACTGGAGCAGAGACTGGAGGAGGCCAAGCCAGGGCTCACCATGCAGACTCACAGCAGCTTGGCTCATAGCAAAACACAAACTGACCAGGGCCCTTGGGACCCAGGACTGGTAGGATACCTGCACACGGCACCTATGTATCCCCAGCTTCTGGGAAAGGCCAGATTTCAGAGTTGCACGCCACAAGGCCCCACTCCCTCCTGCTGCAGTGCCTGCCTGTGGATTCCAATTGACTCCTCCCGCTGGCCTTCCTTCTCACCCTTGCAACAGGCTCACTCTTGCCAAGGCCTCAGCCCCAGCCTCAGCTCACCATGACCTGAGCAAGCCCATCCCTTCTCCCCAGTCTCCTTGCCCCTAGCTTCAGAGGCCTCCCAGTTGCTGGGCTGGGACTTGCCCTTTCTCATTTTCCCATCCATGACTCATGCAGCAGGCGGGGGTGAGGCCAGGGCTGCCAGGGCAGGCGGAGAGAAGGCAGCAGCCCCTCCCTGGCCTTACGGCGTCCTCAGGCCCAACTGAGCAGTTTTTCCATTTCATGCATGTCTGCTGGCACTGTCAGGGCCTGTTTGTGCCCCCAAAGAGGCCTTGACCCTACTCTGTGGTCCAGCCAAGCATTCCTAGGGTGAAGGCCTATGCTCCATTTTTAGAATTTGGAGTTGCCGGAGCCGTGAAGACACCCCTGAATTCATGAAGCAGGGTGTCTCCCTCCCCAGCAGAGAGACGATGGCTCCCCAGGGATCACAGATCTTTAAAAAAAAAAAAAAAAAGCTGAATTCAGCATGCGAGCCCCCAGTCTCTGTGCTGTGAGTTCTCGGAGGCTTCAGGAAGCTACGGGACTCTTACAAATGGGAGGCAGTGCTCTTCCCCATGGCAACGACCGCCATCTTTATTGTATATTGAGGGCTACTACATCCTAGGGTCTGTGTGAAGGGCTCTACCTGCAGCACACCCTTCAGAGGGGCTGGGGCTCTCCTAGCAAGGGGAGAAACCGAAGCTGGGTTTGGGCAGGAATCAAAGCACAGTTGGAACCGACAGGGCTGTGTTCCAGAAAAGCAGGGAGCACCAGAACCCAGAGTCAGCCTCCTCTTCCACCCTGTGTGCCCCCTACCCTTGACAGCCCATGCTGGTGGCGCCCCCACCGCCCTTTGCAGCCAAGCTCCCAGAATGCTCCTGCAAACTCCACTGAGGCCAACACAGTGCTGGGCACAGGAGGCAGAGCCCAGCGTCCCGTGGCTGCTCATGTCAGCTCTAGAGGCACCAGCTGGCATTTTATTTCCGAACCTGACTCTGACCATCTTCTCACCGCCCCTGCCCACAGAAGCCTAGCCATTCTCTCCAGCCCATGGCAGGCAACACCAATTGACCACAGCATGCTAGGGGAGCCCAGATCTTTCTCAGCACTGATCAGGGTTGGCATGGAAGATGATGCTTCTCTGCCATGCTGGGATAAAGCCTAATGAGATAATAACTGAGATATTTGTAAAAAATTCCTTTGTAATTTGTAAGCTCTTTTTCAATTGTGAGATGCCATTTATGTAGCAGATGAGAGAGATGTTCCCGAGGACTCAGAGGTACTGGGACATAGGACAAGGAGGTTTTGGTTGGAAATGGGAGAAATCTGATGGGGGAACAAAGCAGGTTGGAAGCACAAAGGTTATTAAAGAGACTCAACTTGTTGAAGGGGCCACACAGCCTCCTTGTTCCTTCTGGGGTCTCTGGAGTAGGCCACTGCTTTGCCACAGGGAAGGTCAGATGCGGTGGACCACGGAGGAAGGGAGGGCAGGCTACACTGCTGGTCACAACGTGGAAAGATCTCAAGGGTTACCCAATTAATAGTTTCTGTATAACTCAGGCAGCTATCTCTCTGTACTTCAGGTTCTCCTGTGCTGAAATTATTCCTCCTAAACCACCCTGCGAGGAACACTTACTGAAGAAACATACAAACGTATAAAGCCTGAGTATATAAATGACAGGGAGACGAGCTCTGCCCAGAATGCTGAACCAGCTCCCAGGATGGCAGGGGGGGCATGGACTTCTGGAGAAGCCACATCTACAGAGGCCAAGTTGACCGTTATAACATCCCTCAGTCCTTAGGGTCCCTCCTTCCCAGGAACACTGAGGTCATGCCTCCCAGGTTTGCCATGTCTCCCCCTCCTTAGGCTGGAGATTTCAGAATGGGCTGCGGAGTGGAAAAGCAGGGTGGGAGAGGGATCTTCCAAGCACTGGGTTTTGGAGGCAAAGAATTCCACTCAGCGAACAGTGTGGTCACTGTCCTTTGTAGGGCATCTTCATTTTGGGATAGGCATGAAATGGTACTGGTCAAACCCCCACCCCACCCCCCACCACCTCCAGGCCTAGCACCACAGTGGGAGAAAGATGGGCAGGAGGTGGGGGAAGAAGTGTGCAAAGAAAAGGCCTGGATGGGTGGGGGTTCCAAAAGGACCTAAGCAGCAGTAGACCCCCACGAGTGGGCCTCAGGGCCCATCAGTTCCCCCCCACCAAGGTGAGTCCAGAGGTGATACCAGGGTGGCCCCCGCTCTGGGTACCAGGCTGGCCTCCCCGAGTCCTGAGGCGCTGGCTGGGTACCCCACGGGGAAATGTCCTCCTCCAGGCATGGCACCAAGCTGGGGACCAACAGCAGTCTGCAGAACAGAACGGTTGACAGGGCCGCTGGGGAGAGGATGCTTTGATGCCGGCTCGCAATCATGAGACATAAGTCAGGCCTGTGGCTACAAAGCCCTGAGCTGGGAACGTCCTGAGAGTCTGAGAGTGTCCAGGGGCTGAATCTTCATCTCAGCCCCACGTGGCCTTCTGACCTCCTCCCCGGGCCCTGTCCATTCCTTCCGCTCCAACACCACCTCTGCGTGACCACGGCTTCTGCCTCGACGTAGGGAGCGCAGTCATGCCCCATGAGCCGAAAGGGGCAGGAAAGCTGGCAAGAAAGACAGCAATTAGGACAGGGGCAGACACTGGGACAGTAAGTATTCACCACGAGCTCTTTCCCACCAGAGCTTCCCAACCCTCTCCCCAGCAGGATAAAGGCAGAAAATAGTATGTGTACAACACACTGTGCTCCACGGGGGAACCTGTTTCCTCCTAGGCCCCCTGAGGCCCGACGGATCCATAGGGGCCAGTTCTCAATACAGCACGTCTGCCTTCAGCCCAGCCCCTCAGCTAACTGTCAATACAGTCAACAGGAGGGTCAAAGGGGTAGATGCCACCAGATGCGGCTCCCAGGCTCACGGGACTCTATTTGTTAAGGTGGAGAAGCTGTAGGGCTGGAGGGTGACAGTGTGGGAGGTGGTAGTGAGGGTATGGGTCAGGGGGGTATGGGTTTTCACCAGAGAAATGAGAACCTGACTGGTATAAATCCTTCCCCGGCCCTGCTCCTAGTTCCCATGGGGAGGGAGTGGCATCTGGGGGAGAGGGCACAGGGCTGGTGGCCAGAGCTTCTAGGTTCTAATCCGTGTCCCTCCTCTGGGCCTTCCTGACCACAAATCCACCCCTCACCCCCTGCCCTACTGCGCAAGGAGGATTAAGACCTCACAAATAACAAATCACGACCCCATCCTGCACCTGTCCACCCACCCTGCCCCAGTTGCCCACCCCCTTCTCCAGCCTCTCCTCCTCTGGCCCAGCTGGGCATTGGCTGGCACTCATGGGCAGGTGGACAGGCCCACTCCCCCTTGGCATCGGGGGTCTGGCCTCTGGCCTGGACTGCCCACTCTCCAGCACCTCTGGTCTTCTAGCAGCTCAGCCCTAGGACCCAAGAGCCCCTGTCAAGAATGGGTAGTGGGGTCCCAGCCTAGTTAGACCTTCTCCCTGAGGCCCCACCTTGGGAGCTGGGTTCTGTGCCCAACCCCTAATGACTCTGCTAAGTGAAGGAAGCTATGTTTCTGCCCCAATTCCATGCTCAAACTCTTCTATGTAGACTGTTTATCCTAGCACACGGAGGGGGCAGTTCATCCTACCCCTGGCTCTCCCCAGTTCCCTGAAAGCCATGGTGGGGGAGCCCTGCTGGAAAGCCTCAAGAGTATATTCAGACCAGCTTCCCTCCACCTGAGCCAGGGCAGAAGCAACTTGTAGGGAGGCCCATCCCTCCTATCTTCCTCTCTGCCACCTGGGTCACATAGGACCCTCCTGCCTGGGGCCGGAGGGGAATGTCCAGCTCTTGCCCCCCCCCCGCCCACTTGCTCAGACTCCTAAGCTCCTATTTCTTGTTGGCCCTAGAGTGGTCCAGCTTTGAAGTGGAATGCTGGTGGGAGTCCCTCATTTTCTCCATAGGGGAAAGAGAAGGGAGAGAGGAGAGATAGAGGGTTCAGTCCCCAGGGGGGCTTACCTGACTTGACCTCTGGACACCACGTGGTGGGGAGGGTGCGCAGCATGAAGGTAAGATGGTAAGCCAGGGGGTTTAGGACACAAGGGTCCCGGCCCCGAGGCTCTGCCTGGCCCGCACTGTCTGGATGGCCTGCTGGTTCTTGAACTTGACCAGGCCCAGGGTGATCTGGGCGTTCCAGCCGGGATCCTCGAGCGGGCAGCGGAAGTCGATCTCGCCGCCGCCCTCGGTCACCAGCGTGAAGTAGATGTGGCGCCCGGTGCTCTCCACGCATTCCACGGCCTTGATGCGGGCGAAGCTGAGCTCCTTGGGCCGGCCGCCCGTGCCCTTGGCCTCGAAGAGCTGCAGCCCGCGGTCGGTGAGCACACAGCGCTTCCGCTTCCACAGCTGCAGCAGCCCGCCGCTGCGCTTCTCCAGCACGCCCTCCTTGAGCACCGTCGCCGCCGCCGTCATGGGCGCCCCGAGGTCCCGGGCAGGCTGTAGGCTGCGGTGGGCGCGGCGCCCTTCCCCGCTCGGCAGCGCCGGATTCTGGCGCCCGGAGCCGGCTGGCCGCGAGCCCTGCCACCCGCGCCCCGACTGCCCCGTACGCCCGCCGCGCAGTCCTCCGGCCACCGCCAACCGCTCGGCGCCCGTGGCCCCCGCTCCGGCCCTCCGCCACCCCTCCGCGCCGCTCAAGCCTCCCCGCCTCTCCACTGCCCGGTGCCCTCCGCGGCTTTCCGGCCCGAGAACCCGGCTGCGCACTGGCTCCGCGCTCGCCCGCTCGCTCCGCTGGGCTCTGCCTGCGCGCTGGGCGGCAGCTCGAGGTGTGCCCTTACATGTTCCGCCGCTCGCCTTCTGCGTCGTCGGCCGCGCATTCCTGCCGGGATCGGCCCTCCCCTCCGCGCCGCGCACTCGCCGGGGCAGGGCTCCGGGGGGCAGGGCTCCGGGGGGCGGGGCCGCGGCGGGGGCTCGGTCACGCATGGAGGCGCTGGGCGCCGGGCGGGGACGGCTGGTACCCGCAGGGGGGCTGCTTACCCAACAGCCCAATCCTCGTGGCCTGCCGTCTGCCGCTTCTTGGAACCACAGCTCCTCCAGGCCTGGGACACAGGGGACGATCGTGGGGGAGGCGGGGGAGAGAGAGCGTCTCCTAGATGAGAGGGTCGCTGCTTGTAAGAAGGGATGGGCTTGCTCTGTGTTGGCGCGGTGCACCAGCTGGGACTTGCAGAGTGGGCGCCAGACATCTGCTGGCTGCTTCCCAGGCCGGCGGAGTCCTGCCCCCTGCCCCCTCTCCTAACTTGGCCAGCTCCCCCTTGGCATTGTGCAAATCAGAAAAAAACGAGGATGATCCTGGGGTGGGAGATAGAGGTAGGATTCAAGGCTGTGTTGGGTTCCTTCCCCTTCCTGGCAGGGCAAAAGAGAGGCTGCCCAGCTGTCTCTGCTGGGGCGACCCATCCCCTCCTATTCCCTACCCGCATCCCCAGCTCCCGGAGACGGGTAGAGAAAAGCCAAGGCCAGGGGCGCCTGGGTGGCTCAGTTGGTTAAGCGTGTGGCTTCGGCTGAGGTCTCGGTCACCAGCTCCCTGCTCAGCCGGGTACCTGCTTCTCCTTCTCTCCTGCCATCCTCCTCCCCTTCTTCCTTGTGCTCTCTGGCTTTCTCTCTGTCAAATAAATAAATAAAATCTTAAAAAAAAAAAAAAAAGCCAAGGCGAACGGAGCAGAGAGGAACCTTGAGATCACTCGGCCTCCCTATGGAGGCAGAGGGGGGACCCCATTGTGGTCTGGAGAGGTCACTTCCTGCGGTTTTCTTCATAGCACACACTTGGAGGGACGCGTAGCTCAGCCCACCGGGACCGGCGGCGACTGGAGTTAGCTGCAGGAATGCGGGTCCAACCCTGTTTGTCGCAGCCCCCCCCCCCCGGGAAGATTCTATCAACCTCCCTCCGTGCCACCTAAGACAACGTCCTTCCCCGAATTCAGAGCTGAAGAGGGATGGGGAGGGAGAAGGCTTCCCTCCCTTTTTTGGCCTAAAGGGCTTTGTGTTAAGATGAAAGGCCTGCAGTGTTGGGTTCAAACCCCAGCCCTTCCTCCGGACCGCGGTGTCCCCGCCCACCTTGGGCAGCTCCATTATCCTTCCATTTCCTCATCTGTCAAATGGAAAGATTAATTCATTCTTAATTCATGGAGCTCTGATGAATAGGTTAGATAACATTTGTGAAAGGCCGGGGTCAGGGCCTGGCAACTCTCAGAGTCTCAATAGATGTCATTCCTCCCCTTCTCCCACTTGTATGGCCTTCAGAAGAGGATGGGGACCCTAAGATTAGGCCAGGCACAGGAAGATGGCTCATCTAGGTCCTGATTCTGCCCCATCTTGGTCAGCTCCACCAGCTCCCCCAGTTTCCTCAGGGCCTCTTCACCGCCACGTTAATAATAGATTATTATGGGGATAATAATAGATAGTAATGACAGTAATAAGACTTCTTTGTCCCCACAACCTGTTTCCACCCTCCTGCCCACTGATGTAGAGCCTAGCAGGCACAAGGAGGGTCCAGGCTAGAGGGGAGGGTTCCCCAAGTCAGGATGTGGGGGAGGGCGGCTGTCAGCGTACCACCACAGCTCTTCAGCCTGTGTGTTGCGGGAGCACCCCCCACCCCTAACACGCACGGGAAGTGAACTCCCTAACCTACAGAATGCCCCTCCGGGAGAGGGAATGGCCAGCACCACGAAGGAAGAGAAGCAGCCAAGAAAGGTGTCTCTCTTGAGGCCCAGATGGCAGCATTGGAGAAAGCTCAAGGTACCCACAGCCCTGTCTTAGGGACCCCCAATGGCTCAGCCTGCCTTCCAGCCCTGCCCTCCCATGGCTTCTCTCTCTGCCCCCACATCACCTCCTCCACAGGAATCTCTGAGTGCCCCAATCTGGCACAGTCCTGCCATGAGCCAAAGCTGTATCTTGAGGAGACAGGGCCCTAGACCAGGCGGCTAATCTGCCCCTAACTCCGTTTTCTCTCTATCACTTCAACCTCTCCCCGCGCTGAGTCTGGGACTCACTGACTCTCTCTCCAGTTCCAGGTTAATTCACAAAGAAAGGTACAGGCATTTAACGGTTATGGAGCCCTCTCAGGTTTTTTATTCTCACAACAGATTGCTATTGTTATTATTATTGTAATCGTTTTCCTGATGAGAAAAGTGAGCTCAGAGAGGTCAAGCAACCCAGATGAGGTCATACAGCTCTGTAAATGGCCAAGCTGGGAAGAGAATGGGTGGTAGCTAAGAAGGCCCAGGATCCTGTGTTGATGCTCAGGGTTCTTTTTTTTTTAAAGATTTTATTTATTTATTTGAGAGTCAGTGAGAGAGAGAGAACATAGTGGGGCGGGGGTGGGGAGCAGAGCTGAGCTGAACAGGGAGCCCAACTTGGGGCTCAATCCCAGGACTCTGGGATCATGACCTGATCCGAAGGCAGACACTTAACCAACTGAGCCACCCAGGGTTTTTTTTTTTACACAAGACCCAGCCACCCACACTTTCCTCTTCAGCTTACTGGGCAGAGTGGTACCAAGTTTTCGGACACAGGAGAAAGCGCAAAAAAACCCCAGGAATATTGGATAGCAAGATTGAGTGTGTAAAGAGGAAGCCATATGAGGGAATTCAGCACAGCATACTCTATTGCTGGAAAGATCTTTAGCAACTAAACATCCAGTTCCCAACACCACCTTTCCCCAGTGTCCCAGTGACCACTAAATTTGGTTTAGTGGTCAGATCGTGTCACTCCTTTCCCCAGTGTCCTGCGTAGGTCCTAATGGGAGTCCTGTCCTCCAGTCGCATGACCTCCTGGGATAAGGGGAGGTGACTCACTCTAAATTTTTCCCCAGAGTTGGCATCCTGCCTGGTACCCCAATCTGGGAGAGGCTTGGGCCCAAGTAATCCAACTTGATCCATCAGAAGGATCAATAAGCATACGCAACTAATGAAGCATCAAACTTTACATCGGAATCCGGGGATGTACTGTATGGTGATTAACATAATATAATAAAAAAAATCAAAAAAAAAAAAAAAGAAGGATCAATAAGCACTCTAGAGCCAGGGGAGCAGGGTAGGGGCTGCTGGGGTTGGTGGGGGGCTGGTGACCTACCCTCACCCCTTTGATGAAGAGTCCTTTGCTTCCTTCCTGCCAGAGTATCCCTGCATAGGGGATGGGGGGGAGCTCTAATTTAGTTTCCCTGGGGACACTCAGCTGGGGGCAGTGCTGGGCCCTAGAGATACTCACTCAATTCTTATGGACTTGTTGACTACATGGGATTGCTGGACAGAATGTCCCTGGTTGCAGCCCAAAGCTGGCTCCACCCTCTGCCCAGCCCAAAGGAAAGCTGATCTGCACTGTTAGTGGATCTGAGTCCAGCTGGAACAGGCTAGACTACAAAATGGCCCCAGGGAATAGTGTGCTAGAAATGCTCTCACTAGGTCTGAGCCATCCCTAAGGGGGAGGAGGGAGCCCTGGATCTACTTGGTGGCTACCCAGGACAGGGGGGAACAGGAGATGGGAATAAGGAGGGATAGAGGCCAGAACGGGACCCAGAGGGGCATAAAAAGTAACCTAACTTCTGTTTTCTACAATATTTACTTAATCTTCTAAATTTGGTTTAGTGGTCATTAATTGTCAGACTCAATCTATACAAAAAGCATCAAAGATCATTTTCTTTGCAGAGTAGAATGTCTATTAACACTATAAAAATTGTACACTGGAAGTCAGATCGTGTCACTCCTTTTCCTGCAATCCACCAGAGCCTTCTCGTCTCCGTCTGAGTAAAACACGTCAGCAAGGCAGCACCCTGAAAGACCTGCCCACTACTTTCGGACCTCAGCACCTGTGCTTTCTGCCCTCCCTCCGCTGGCTCCCGCCACACTCCTTGCCACCCCTCCACCAACGCCTTCCTCAGGGCCTTTGCTCATGCTGTTCTCTGCCTGGATCTTTCTCCTCCAGATCCTCACATGGTACATTTCCTCACCTCCCTCAGCTCTTTGTTCTGATATCACCTTCTCAGTGATGTCTTCCCAGAACGCCCTGTTTACCACGGCAACCCCCTCCCCGCAGACACACAACACATAGACACATACACACCGTCACGCTCATACACACGACATCCCCTCTCCTGCTTGATTTCTCTCTAGAGCACATGCCACCATCTAAAATTCTTAATATTTTTCTTATTTATTATTTATCTCCTCTACCACAAATGTCAGCTCTGTGCCAGCAGGGAATTTTATCCCGTTTTCTTCACCACCGTGGCTCCAACACGAGAATGTTGCCTGGTGCACGGTAGGGCCTCGATAAATAATTGCTGAATGAGGGAACGGGATGAGGATGGAACCGATGAACAGTGGGAGCTGGAAAAGGGAGAACGGAGAAGTTTCCCCTTCATCATGAACGTACCACACTAATGCAAGCTGTTAACAACGGGAAATGTATGGGGGTGGGGAGAGATACATGGGAACTCTGTACTCTCTGATCAATTTTTCTGTAAATGCAAACCAAGTCTGTGGGCACCAGGGTGGCTCAGTCGGTTAAGCATCTGCCTTCAGGTCAGGTCATGATCCCAGGGTCCTGGCATCGAGTCCCACAGCGGGCTTCCTGCTCAGCGGGGAGTCTGCTCTTTCATCTCTCTCTATAGCTCCCCCACCTTGTTCTCTCTCTCACTTTCTCTCTCAAATAAATAAATAGAATCTTTAAATAAAATAGTAAATAAATAAATAAATTTTAAAAATCAAGTCTGTTACTTAAAAACAAACAAACAAAAATAGTTAACAGTAGTTCCTCTGGGGAAGGACGAGGAGAGAAGATCAAGACTTTTACTTTTTTGTTTTATCATTCTGTACTGCTTGATTTTTATTTATTTATTATTTTCCTACCATCTGCATGTTTTGATTCTCTTAAAAATCCAGTTAAATGCACAGTGCATAAATGTTCATACAGTGGAGCAGTTAACAATAATGAAGCAGGTCTATAGATCTTAATAGAGAGAGATGTCTAAAATATATGGTTCTGGGACACCTGGGTGGCTCAGTCAGTTAAGCATCTGCCTTCAGCTCAGGTAATGATCTCAGGGTCCTGGGATCCAGTCCCACATCAGGCTCCCTGCTCAGCAGGGGGTCTGCTTCTCCCTCTCCCTCTCCTCCCTGCTTGTGTTTTCTGTCTCTCTCAAATAAATAAATAAAATCTTTAAAAATAAAAATAAAATAATATATATTGTTTTGTAGGGAAGACATTTCAGGATAGTGAGTATCATAAGGTGCAGATTTTGGTCCCAAATGAGCAAAAGTTTGTGCCTCTCTGTTATACAGGTTATATCTGGAAAGATTCACACCGCTACGTTGCCTGTGGAACCTCCAGGATATGGATCGACAGCATGAACGTGCTTGTTACTGTATAAGCATGTTTCTACAGGCTTTCCTCCTTTTATTGTACTTTGCAGATATTGAGCTTTTTACAGATGGACGGTTTGTGGCAGCCCTGCATCGAGCAAATCTATCTGCCCCATTTTTCCAAAAGGGTTTCCTCACTGTGTGTCTCTATGTCACATTTTGGTAATTCTCACAATATTTCCAACTTTTCCATTATTATTATATGTGTTATGCTGATCTGCCATTGGGGATTACAACTCGAGGGAAAGCTCAGACAATAGGTAGTATTTTTTAGCAATAAAGTATACTTTAATGAAGGTATATGTACAGTGTCTTTTTAGACGTAATGTTATTGCACACTTCCTAGACTACAGCATAGTGTAAACAAAACTTTTATATGCACTGGGAAACCAAAAAATTCATTTGACTCGCTTTATTGCAATACTTGCTTTATTGCAGTGGTCTGGAACTGAGCCCACAACATCTCCAAGGTATGCTTATATATGGTTTGGATGTCACACACATGTATTACACCTACTTTAAAAATAAAATAAACACATACATGGTTACATATATTTTTAAAATTTAAACAAAACCTGGGGTCGACTTGAAAGCAAGGGCCAATTTGGAGACTTAAATGGCAGCCCACTGGCCACAAGATCTCCCCAGGATGGGCATTGCAGAAACTTCCCGGCGAGGAGTGGTGTTGTGTGCACACAGCACAGCAGAGCAGCCCTGGGGCTGGGTGTGTAGCCTCTCCTCCATCTGCGGTCCCCTCACCCATTCCCCTCCCTGGAAAACACAGAAACAGGCAGCTTTCCCCAGAGGCCCCTGGGCACCTGTCCCATTGTCGCCCGGCAACTGGAAATGGAAGGTTCATCTAGGCTGCCTGGGTTTGACCCCAGTAAGGAAGAGGTGGTGTGGTGTAGACCAGGGCTTCTCAGATTCTAACGTGCAACAGATCACCTGGGGATCTTGTAAATGCAGATTCTGATGCAGTAGGTCTGGGACGGACTCTGAGATTGTGCATTTCTAGAAGCTTCCGTATTCCATTGAGGCCACTAGTCCTCGGACCACACTTGAATATCAAGGGTCTAGAGCAGCGGTTCTCAAAATGGGTGGTAGCAGCATCAGCATCAACTGGGAACTTGTTAGAAATGCGAATTCTTGGCTCTATTCCAGACCTACCAGAAGTTCTGGGTGTGGGACCCAGCAATCTGTGTTTTAATGAGCCTTCCCTGTGATTCTGATGCATCTGAAAGTGTGGGAATGCTGTGAGTGGAGGAAGGAGCAGTCAGCCAGGAGACAGGGCACCTGTGTTATAGCCCCAGCTCGGGGACACCTTGAACGGGTCACTTCTCTCACATCTCGTCCATCTTGTCTAGCTTGTATTGGGTTTGCAAGAAAGCCTGGCTAGTGTGGGGGGAGGGATGGGGAGTGGGGGCGGGGTAAGGAACTCTATCAGTTGTCTTTGCTTTAGGTTAAGACCGGAGCATCGCTACTTTGTCCTCAACACCCACAGTCCCCGATTCATGGGGTCAGACGGCGCCTGCTCGCTTAGATGACACAGGAAAGTGGGTTTGCCCACAGCCTGCTGCTCCTCCCCTCCTCCCTCCTGACTTTGGCACACGCCCTCCAGTCCACAGGTTCCTCCCTGCCCTCCTCTCCCTGGGAAACCCACCCCTCCAACAGCTGACCTGTCCCCCAGACTTCTCCTGACCTGCCCGCACCCCTTTGATGTAGAGTCCTTTGTTCTAGAGCTTTGGGGTTTCCTCGGATCTCTGTTTCTCTAAAGGGAAACAGAAGAAAAAACTGATCAAGGCTTCAAGCCTGACGATTTGGGTTTTACAGGCACCATTGCAACAGACCTCAGTGGGCCGCAACCCTGCAGCCGACCCGCCCAGGCTTGCTCCTGGGCCTGGCTCTCTCGGTGGAAATCCCCTCCCACGCTCAGCCCTTTAACCACTTTCTAGCCCAATAACTTTCCTGATTCACCAGGGATTCCTTTCGTCTTGAGAGCGCCCACTGCCCCCTCTCTGATGAGGCTGAGTCTGGGCTTGAAGGCATTTGATCCCAGCTTGGGTCTGGCAGGGATTGGACTTGTGGGCCCAGGGATCAGGTTGGGGCCTGCAGAATCTTCCCTTTTCCCACGTCGTTCCAGCATCTGGGTGCCCATGTTGGAGGAGCAAAGGGGCTGCCCTGGGATGACCCTTGTCCTCAGGACCAATGGGCCGAAGGGCAAGGACAGCAGAAGAAGACTGGCAGATACCCAGGGATCTAGTGGCTTTAAC
Organism: Ailuropoda melanoleuca; assembly: GCF_002007445.2. NCBI lineage: Eukaryota > Metazoa > Chordata > Mammalia > Carnivora > Ursidae > Ailuropoda > Ailuropoda melanoleuca. The sequence goes on from NC_048225.1 coordinate 101,240,697, forward strand.
CTACCCGCCACTAACAGCTGGGCAAATCTGCACACATCAATTGCTTTCTATCCCATAGCTTTCTTTTTCTGTTCTTATAACATGAACCATGTGTTTCAAGTGCAATTAATAATTGAATGCATTTTTGTTGCAAAAATATTCAAAACAGAGAAAGTATCTTTCCATCTCCCTTCCAGTGCCCCCCCCACCGCCCCCACCGACGACAGTCCCCCGGTAAGAGTTGTGCCAGACATTTGTCTTGACTTCACACACATTTGCACCCAGAACATTTTAAAGCAGTGTTCTCATCGGTCATGGGAGGAGTAGGCTGGACAATTCATAGGTCCCCTTCCAGCTCTGACATTTCCTGCATTTGTGGGTGGCTCTCCCCTCTTCTAAAGAGCAAGCCTTCGTGGGATCTCACTACAATGAGGCCCAGGGGGCGGGGGGTGGGGGAATGCATAGAAGAAGAAAGGATGGAGGGAATAATAACAGTGTCAACAATAGTTCCTTCTGGGACGGGATTATAGATAACTTTTTTTTCCTGCTTGCCCTTGATTTTCAAATGTTTCATAATGAGTGATAGTGAATTTTCATGAGTATCACTTTCATAATTGAGAAGTTCCTATATAGTGACATTGTCAAGATCAGGCAGAGAAAGGCAGTGAGTTGTCCTGCCTGGGACTGGGGTCAAGAAGAAATTAACCAATGGCTCAAGGCAGAGAGGTGCGGAGGGCTGAGCGAGAGGAGGGAAGCTCATGGTATATTCTTGAATGTAACCTACAGGGATATTTGTGGAAAGGAACATCAGAGTAAATCTTATCAGGTGTAAATTAAGTGTGCTACAAGCCACACCCGGGCTAGGCCCTAGCAACACAATGGTGAATTGGTGGGTAACAGTTCTTTTTACAGGGGACTGGCAAAACAGGGGGAGGTGGAGCTCACATCTTTAGGGAACCCCCTCCTACCTTCCTCCTATTGAAGAGGATCTTGGGAGGTAAGCATCAGTTCGGTGACAGGCCAAAATCCTGACTTTGCAGAAACACGGTCCCCCGGTAATGGACACAGCTGATGTGAGTATGTGTATATGTCAGGATGGGCTAGGTTATGCTGCATGAACTAATTTCCCCCAAATCCCAAAGGCTTAACACAGCAAAGCTTATCCCTCCATACCGTGCATCTTCCTAAAGCTGGCCGGGCAGGTTCTCCTCACTGTGGTACTCACAGGTCCAGACTGAGAGAAGCTCTATCCTGATACATTTGATCATCTGCAAATAGGGTTAATGATAGCACCTACCTCTCGAGGTTACTGTGAGGATTAAATGCATGAACACATTAAAGGTCTTCCCATAAGCAATGGCACATGGTAAATACAAGAGAGGGGAAAATGATACTTTCTGTCGCAGGGGAAAAGGGATATGATAACATACACAGCAGGTCATAAAGAGTTCTGCCCACAAGTGACACAAATTACTTCTCATCTTAATTTAGAGGCCGGAGCATCGAACTTCAAGAAGGGAGAAATGTAACCCTCCCATGTGCCCAGAAGATGGGGAATATCTGTAAAGGGCAATGTGGCCACCATGGGACTAGCTGGTGTCCCCAGGAGGCAGGGCCATGAGGTAGGGTGTCCAGGGACATCCCTTCACTCTTTGATTAGAGAGAATCAACCCCCTTGGCCCAGAACCAAGCCCTTGTTGAGGTCAAGTTGAGGTCAACAGAGTGGAAATGTAAAAGGCTTGGGGCAGATACTTCAGAAAAGGCACCAAGGGCTTGTCTGGGCATGAAAAATGCCCACTAAGGGCTTTATTTACCATAAGCTACTTCCTGAATTTTCATGGCCTTTCGGGCGAGTCTTCCTAGGCCCACAAACTCAGAACGTCAGAGTTGGGTGGGTCCCCTAGAGCCTGGCCGCTAGAGTGTGGCCCCAGGATGGGCAGCATCAGCACCCCCTTCCCCTGAGAGCTTGTGAGAGAGGCTGGATCTCAGGCCCTGCCCCGAACTCCTGAATTGTAATCTGCATTTTAACAGGATCCCCGGGAGATTCCTATGCACATTAAAGCCTGAGAAGTACGTCTCTAGAATTAATTTAGGCCAACATCTTCATTTTGTAGAATGAGAGGTTCACACCCAGCAGGGAGGAGGCTGGCTCAAAGTGACACAGCTGGTTCCGATGTCCGCTCCGCCACTCGCCAATGATTTTGTGTAAGTCACTAAAAAATTCACTGCATCTCAGTTTCTTCTACAATAAAGGGATTATATAACCACTTCATAGTGCTGATGTAGGGATCAAATGAGACAACATCTAGACCAGAGCCAGCACATAGCACATAGTACGTGGTCAGTAAATGCCAGCTACTGCTATGGTCCTAACTCACCGTTTGAACGGCACATCGCATACCTCCTGGCATATGCAGTGTCTTCTAAAGGAAGAAGGAGCATGGAGTGGGGCATGGACTCAGCTGCCTGCGTTTATATCCTGCTCCTGCCAAGGCCATTTGACCTTGAGCCCAGGTCCTAAATTGTTCTTTGGTTCTTGGCTTCAGTTAGATCATTCATAAATGGACATAATGAAGGCATCTACTCACAGGGTTATTATAAGGATTAAATGAATTATTACATTTAAGGTCTCCGAATAGGTGATGGTACATAGTAAATCCTTCCAGAATGTCCAAAGAGGAAGTCTAGATGGGGTGGAGCCAGGCCGCGGGGAGAGTAAGGGTCTTTCTCAGAAGGAGCTGCCTCTGCTTTGGCCGCTTGACCCTACTGCAAGTCCCCGGTCTGCTTCTCCCGCCCTTGGACAGCCCCCAACCCCTGGCTGGGTTTTTCTTTTTCAATTGATGAGATGGCCTCACTGGGCTCTCTGGTGCCTCCATCAGGAACGGCAGAAAGGCCGGAGAATTTTGGTCCTGGAGACCCGCAGACGGCGGCGGGTGGGGCAACTGTTTCCCAGTCTCTGAAGTACTGTCAGGAGGAGAGGAGTTAGACCTGCTCCGGATGACTTGAGGGGACAGAAATTGGAAGCTTCAGAAAGTCCTCTCCAGTCATTACGACTGCTCAGAGGCGGTTTGGGCTACCAGGTGGGACACGGGGCTCACCTGCGAGGTTATCCGAATACCCATTCCAAATACAGATTCTCAGACCCCACCCAGGCCCGCTGACTCAGAGTCTCTAGAGGTGGGGCCAGGAGTCTATTGTAAAAGCCTTCAGTACTGATTCTCCTCCTGTGGGTGAGCAGGGCCGAGAGTTAGGGGAGGGGAGGGGAGGGAAGGAGTGAGAATCATCCAGTAGATGATCTCAGTGTTCTCTCTTGGTCTTGACCATCTTCCTCCCTTGATCTAGGCCTGGAGAACGTGACCTTCCTGGGTCTCTGCCCCCCCCCAAAGGGTTTCTGTACCCTTGGCTCAGAGATTATTCCCAACACCTGGCAGCTCTAACCCCCTCATCCCTGCACCCCTACCCCATGGCTCCTTCTGGTCCTTCTCCACCCTCAGCCCCTCAGGTGACCCAAACAGGTTGCAACGGCTCACGGAGGAGGCAAGCCTCGGGGGGGGGGGCGCTGGCCTGCCATCTAGAGAAGCAGCGTGTTCCCACATCCGGGCCACTCCTGCAGCCAGGGCATTGCTTCCACCAAAAGCTGTCTCCTGTGGGCGCTCTGGAAGCCAAGCTCAGCGATCACAGAAATGAGGAAAGAAATACACCCGAGGGAACAAAGAGCCTTGTTCCCCCTCTTCCCTTGGGTCAATTCTACGGTTGGATATACCGCAGGGCCCTATAGGGTGCAAATCCCCCAGCGGGAATCTATTACCCGGGGTTTGGAAGCGAGCGCCCTCTAGCTGCACAAATTGAAGTGCCCGGGGGTCAAGGGGGAAAGGAGTTGGTGTGGGATCCGCGGAAGGGGAACGCCCGCCTTATGCCCCGACCTCACAGCGCCACCTGGTGTCCTGGGTACTGCGCCAGTGCCGCGCCCGCGGATAGAGCCCCCTCCCTGCTGGTGGACTCTCCGTTTCCCAAGGCGCCGTGGCCTCCGGGGGCCCCCTCCCTTCCCTCGGAGCCCTCCCGTGTCACCCCGTCCTACACTGTCCAGAGGGTGCTTCGGGGCCAGTCACCTCCGCTTACAGCCCTCTGCCTTCACGCCGGTTTCACTCCCAGGGGGTGCATCCAGGCTCCTCCCCGCCATGGGACTGCTCTGGAAGACCGGCTGCCCCAGAGCTTGACAGCTAGTGTCGGGGGAGAGGCTAGTTCGGAAGAGGGCCTTGTGCTGGGGTTCCAAGCACCCACCTCCAGCTGCCAGCAGGGGGCAGACTATCTCCAGATTTGGGCCCCACCGGTTCCCAACCTGGCCATGCCCGTAGACCCCTTCCAGAGGATGCCATGATCCCACTGTTTGTAGAGCCTTCCATCCACCCATCCACCCCCATACACAAACCCTTCCCGAGAATTCCCATGGCAACATCCTGCTTCTGACGGAGAGAATTTATCAAGATGAAGGTGACCTGGCCCCACCCTGGGGAACTCGCAGCCAGTGGCAGCACTCTCCCGCTCTTTTACCTGTCACCTTGCACTTAACCTGGTGTTCTACACCATTAATTGGTCTTATACATGTTTAGGTCCCACTCCCAGTGTCAAGGCCACTGTTGGATCTGGCCATCTGGACATTATGCATACAAGGCCTGTTATTAAAGTCTCTGCCTCTTGGTGTTTTGTTGGGCATCCCTAGGACAAAGGACACTGCAACCCCTCAGATGAACCCTGTATTTACACATAAGGTCAGCCTTCCGTGGGGCAGGCTGTGGGGGCCTGCCGCAGACTAAATGTGTGTGTCCCCCTCAAAATTCCTTTTTTTTTTTTTTAAAGGTCTTATTTATTTGACAGAAAGAGAGAGCACAAGCAGGGGGAGCAGCAGGCAGAGGGAAAGGGAGAGGCAGGCTCCCCTGCAGAGCAGGGACCCGACTTGGGGCTGGATCCCAGGATCCCGGGATCATGGCCTGAGCCGAAGGCAGTCGCTTAAGCAACTGAGCTACCCAGCCCACCCCCCATCCCTATGTTGAAATCCTACCCCCAAAGGTGATAGTGTTAGGAGGCTGAGCCTGTGGGAGGTGGTTGGTCGTGAGGGCGGGGCCTCCATGAATGCGGTTAGTGCCCTTGTCAAAGAAGCCTGAGAGCTTCCCCCTCCTTTCCACTGTGTGAAGACAGGGCAGAAAGAGGGCCAGGAACTAGAAATGGGTTCTCAGAGGACACTGACTCTGCCAGCAACTCCATTTTGGAGGGTCCCAGCTTCCAGAACTGCAAGAAATAAATTTCTGTTGTTTATAAGTCCACCCGATTTGTGATATTTTATTGTAGCAGCCGGAACTGACAAAAACAGAAATTGGTACCAAGAAGCGGAGTGCTTCCGCAACACGTACCTCAATATGTGGAAGTGGCTTCGAAACCGGGTCATGGATAGAGGCCAGAAGAGTTCTGAAATGTCTGCTAGGAAAACACCTACACTGCTGTGGAGGGACATGTAAAGGACATTCTCGTGAGAGCTCAAAAAGAAAAAACGAGAACTGGAGAAAGCCCCATCTCGGAGAATAATGACTAATAATTTTGAACAGAATGTTGGTAGAAATGGGGATGGTAAAGGCCATCGTGATAACAAATGAGAAACATGTTATTGGAAACTGGACAAAAGACGATCCTCGTTATAAAGTGGCAATGAACTTGGATCCATTGTGTTCATTTTCTAATGTTTTGGGGAAGGTAGAACTTGGGAACAATGAAGTTGGGTATCTAGCTGAGGCGGTCTCTAAGCTCAGTGGTGAAGGTGCACTTGGCTCCTTCTGAGTGTTTATAGTAAAATGCAAGAATAGAGAAATGACCTTAAGGATGGAACTGTTAAGCAAAAAGGAAGCATAACTTAAAGGTATGGGAAATTCTCAGCCTACCCGTTTTGCAAAAAATGAAAACATTAAGGGTGTGGCCAAGGGACTTTTTGATAAGATTAGTTACGGGTGGGCCATGTCAACGGAAGCCAAGTGTTATTCAAGATAATGGAAGAATAACCCAGAAGGTGATTCAGGGATCATTAAGGCTGCCATGTCCATCACAGAACCCCAAGTACAGGGGCTTGGGGGCCATGGCTTCACCTATCTAGGTTTTAAACAATGGGGCCACCAGGAGCTGTCACAGGGCTGGGGCCCTGGCAGAGTGAGGGCATAGGCAGCACCCGGCTGGGCCGGGGAGTGATGCTGTTACCCCAGTGCATCCAGAAGACAGGGGGTTCTTCTCAAGCTTTAAGGTCTAATGGAATTTGCCTCATTAGGTTTTGCACTTACTTGAGGCCTATCACTCCTTTCTGCTCTCCTATTTCTCCCTTTTAGAATGGAACTGTCTATCTGAGGTGCCTGGCTGGTACAGTCAGTAGAACGTGTGACTTTTGATCTTGGGGTTATAAGTTTGAGCCCCACGTTAAAAAAATCTTAAAAAAAAAAAAAAGGAACTGTCTATCCTATGTGCATCCCACTAATGAAGGATAGTTGGAAGAAAGACAGGCAGGGGCAAGGGGCTCCCGCCCTAAGAGGAAACCACCCTTAAAAGGATTTGACACCACCCTGGAAGCAGCCCTCCACCTTTCCCATGTGCTAAGTCGATGACAAAAACCTGATTGGGTGACAGGCACAGGAAGGGGTAATCAGATTAACACAGCCCGCCAAGCCATAAAAACCCCTAGACCTGAAGGCCAAATTGGAAACCCTCTCAGGTCCCCTCCCTCTGTGGGAACTTTGTACTATTGCTCGATAATCTGTACTTGGCGGCCCACCACTCTTCGTCTTTCTGGTCTACCTCTTCATTCTTCGAAGCGGCATGACCAAGACCTGCGGGCCATAAAGGAAAAAAAAAATTCCTCTAACACCCCCATTGTATTTCAGAAGCACAGAACATGTTTTTTTCCCCCAAGTTCATAGCTGGGGAGGAAATTTGCCTGCAATGAATCACACTTGGAGTCTCTCCCATATCTTCTGTAGATGACGTTGAGTGAGGCTTTGGGCTTAGACTTACAGTTGATGCTGGAACGAGGTAAGACTTTTGGGGTGATTGGGATGCAATGGATGTATTTTCCATGTGAGAAGGACATGAATTTGGGGGTCAGGGGCAGAATGCTATAGACTGAATTTTGTGCCCCCCCCCCCGATTTATCCATTGAAACCTAATCCCCAATGTGATGGTATTAGGAGGTGGGGCTTCTGGGAGATGATTAGGCCATAAGGACGGAGACCTTACGAATGGAATTGGTGCCTTTATAAACGAGGAGGCTCCAGGGAGCTCCCTTGTCTCTTCTGCCTGTAGCGTAAAGACCCAGCAGAAAGATGGCTGGCTACGGACCAGGCCATTACCAGACACCAAATCTGCCGGCATCTTGATCTTGGACTTCGCAGCCTCCAGAACTATGAGACATACATTTCTGTTGTTTATAAGCCACCCAGTCTATGGTATTTTGCTGTAGCAGCCAGAATAGACTAAGACAGGGCCCGGACCACGGAGCACGCTGAGCTAGGCCCCTCCACTCCATCCCTCCTGGGCAGATGTAAACTTCTGGATGTGACATGAAAGTTCCTTGGGCTGAGTCTCCCTCCCACTCTGGGGTTTTCCAAGCTGGAAGACGCTCTGAGCACAGCTTTGGGGCCGTGCTGAGCCCCTCAAATGCCAAAGTCCACACAGTTTTCACACTGAGATGCGGGAGTGGGGGCTGCCATACAAGGCAAGGCAGCAGGACTGGGCTGGTCGTGTCATTCCAGGCAGTGTGGTTCAGTTAGAACGGATACTAGAAACTAAGCAGCCCTTAGAAAAACAGGAACAAACCATATTAATTTCCAGCTAACCTCCTGCTAATTTGATGGCTCCAATAAAGTTCCCTCCCAGCCCTGTGGTTAGCTGTACTCTCACAGACACAGGTTCAGGAGGCCAGAGTTCTGTTCTAAGAGCTTTATTGACCAGATGAGAAGTCAGCTTGAACATAGCTCGTGCCTGCAGCCCCTTCCAGGTGACTCCTCCGTATAGTGTGGTCCTTTCAGTCACTGGGAGCAGCAAGGCCCAGCCCCTCCCCTTCCTCCTGCTGTTCCCGACCTGGGGCCTAGAAAGGATGGGGGTGATATGGCCTGGAGAAGGGTGGGGTGGCAGGGCCAAGGCCCCGAGTGGGCAGGCAGGTCCTGCGGACTGGGCACACGGGGAAGCGGTGTCCAGATGAAGACTGAGGCTGTGTGCACCTCCCTCCTCATCTGAGGGTCGAGCAGGAGTGGTAGGAACAGAGCACCGTTTGGTCTGGTCCGTGCTGGGACAGGGAAGAGCTGCCACCACAGCCTCGGGCCCGGGGTTAGGGACCGAGCTATCTACCCTCAGATTTGGGCCCCTGATAAATGAAAGTGTGTGGTTGGAGGTGTTTCACCAGGGCCTACGCCAAACAAGGAACTAGATGCCTGGAGAGGTCAGACCACACCCTGACTTTGGGTCCCAGACCTGGGTTGTTTTCCTCACCCCAAGGGGAGGACACCAGGTCCCCAGAGCCTGAAAGGCAAGAGGCCCAGAGAAGCAAGTGGCTCCTATAGTCCATGACCCTGTCTGTAAGCCCTTCTTCATCCATAGTGATTCCCCGAGCTGGAACTCCCCAGGCCTATTCCGAGGGACACCAAGAAGCCCACCCTCTTACCCCCAGAGGAGAATTTCTGGGAGACAATGAACCACCAGCTTCCTCTGCCCCATCTTGGTCCTCCTTCCCTCTCCCCTGGGCCTACTGCTATTCTGGGATCCAAAATGTGGGCTCAGGGATCTTGGCAGGTTGATGATGGACACTCAGCCTAACAGGCTAAGAACAGAGGACTGTGGGGCGGGGTGTGGGGAGAGGGGCCTGGTCCCACCTGCGCTAAAACACTGAGGTCTCCTGCTGGTGATGGTGTCAGGTCAGGCAGAGGGAGCCTCACAGAGGAGTGGGATCTCAGGCAGACTCCAAACCAAAGGGAGCCAGACACCCAAGTTCAAGTCATTAGTGATGTGTGGCAGGGCTGAGAGAGGGAGGAGGAATCCTGGAGGTCGCCAAGGCTGCTGGGAAGGGAATGGCAATGAGAAAGCACAGGAGTGGGCAGCGTGCGGTGGGTGGCGGCAGCCTCACTCAGAGTGGACCAAAGCCCCAGCTCCTTGCCCAAAGCCAAAGCCTTTGGGTCCAAAGTTTTTCGCATAGCATCCTGCAGAGAGAGAGAGAAGGGGTCAGGCCCGGCTCCTCCTCCCCCAGGCCACACCTCCCAGCCCTCCCACCTAAATCCGCCACCCTGGGCATCCGGCCAGGTCTCCGGAACCGCAAAATCCACCAACAACCCTCACCTCTGTAGCACCCCGAACCCCAATAGTAAGAAGTTCTTGGCTCCACATTATAGCCATTTCCCCTACTGCTGAAATTATGGGAGAAGCACTATCTGCAGTAAGGGATCCAACTGGGAGTTAGGAACCCAGGTTCTGGCCCCATCCCGCCTGTCCATATCTGCCATACGATTCTGGCCAAGTCACTTTTTCCCCTCCAGGCTTGTCTCCTCATCTGTAAAGTGAAGGATCACACTGGCAGCTGTGGAATGGACCCTAAGGCCAGGAATTGGTTTACATTTAGCAAGGACATAACTAGTGAGCCGCCCACCCTCTCAGACCTCTGGACCCCTGCATAGAAGTGAAAGTACCCACCTTTGCAGTAAATCTCGCCATCCTTGTCAGCCAGGGTGGTGGACTCAAGGCCTTTGCCACACTTGGCACACCGGAAGCAGGACTTATGCCAGGACTGCGTAGGGAAAGAAAGAGTTAATGCTCTTCCAGGGATGAAGGTGTCCCTTTCCCTGCAGCCCCATTCTCCTTGACATAAGGACAGTGGAAGTGTTCAAGACACGTCCGAAGTCTGCTCAGCTGGTCCTGCAGGGAGGACGGGGCCTGTGGGTCCAGGCAATGGAGGAAGCAGGCCCCGGACCACACACGACCTCACGCCATCTTTGAGGAAGTGTTGCAATGGCTGGATAGTTAATGGCACCAGGTGCACCAGAGGAGGACAGACAAGGGGGTGGGATCGCCACCAAGATCGCTGTTCCCCGACAGGCAGGCACAAGCCTTCTCTAGACCCATCCTGCCTGTGGATCAGTGGTGTGGGCATGGGCTCCAGGCTCGTCCTGGCACTGCCAGCTACTAGCTGCCCAGCCTGCACCACTTCCTCCTCCGGGACACCCCTCTGCGCACCTTGCAGAATGGTCGTGAGACCCGCATGTGTACACGCCGGCCACCGCGCAGGCTGTTGTAACTGCGATTCGGTCCAGAACTGGGCTCCTTGTTTGCCCGGAAGCCACTCCCTCTTGGAGAGCGGGCTGGCGCTATCTCCCCCTGGCTGGCTGAGAGGATCAGAGTGGTAGATGGTGCCTGGCACGGGCCTGGCCCGGAGGAGGCCCTGAGGCGATCGTACCGAGTATTACTCCGGAAGGAGAAGGGGTCGATGAAGTGCACTGAGCTCAACAGGGAAAGGCCTGAGGCGTGCGGCTTCTCCAGAGGCCACAGAAGGCCCTCTGTGGTCCTAAGAGGAGTCTGGGAGCAACACAGGGCTAACAGCCTGCAGGGACGAAGCGGGCCCAGGTTTGCACACAGTGTCGGGAGCCAGCACAGACGCGAGGACTTCCCAGCACCCCGCTCCCATTCCCAACAGCGGAGCAGGCTGAGCCGCTGAGGGATAGACAGCTCTGCAAAACCGGGAAAGCCAGGGGCAGGCAGGATGCAGGCAGGACAAAACAAGGCCTTTTAAGGTCAAAGAGACTCCCTGAGCACAGCCTGGGCTGGAGAATGAAAAAGGAAGCTGGATCCCCTCAGATTTCCTGGCTGCCTGACCTATGCACGCTGGCTCCTCCTCCCAGGCCTCGGGGACAGCGGGGTCCAGAGAGCTGAGATGGGGGGGCCCCAGATATCAGTCTCCCTCGGGCCAGCTCCCCGTGAACCTCAGCAGCCACCCAGCCTTCGCCTCCTCCTTGGTAGAGCAGTGCTGCTATGCCAGCTTTCCAGGCTGGAGGGGGGCTGAAGTGCATGCGGACCCCTCACATTGCCTTGCCCGCCCCCCAAATAAGCTGGATCCCTTTGCTCACTCATTCAGCACGCAAATGTACCCCTATTCCTCAGTATTTCTTTCCTGGCCAAGGCCAAAGAGAGGTGGGAGCTTCTCCCGACCTTTTCTGCTTGAACACAAAATTCTCTTATCCACGCCCCCTCAGAAGTTACAGCCTTAACTTGGACCCTGTCTGGGTAAGGGACATATTGATTCTTAGCTATTTCTTTTATAATTTTTGAATCTCCTAGTGAGACATTATGAGCAGAAAAGATACCAACTGCATAATAAGATTAATATCTCCGTTTTCGTATCACTTAATCCATGGCAAGGATCTTCATTTTGACCTCACAACAATCCCCCAAAGTACACAATAACAGTAACAACAGCACTGATAGTAACAGCAATGGCCACACCCTGGGGCTGCACTGGGGGCTGCTCTGGGGGCGCATGTGCAGTATCTCCTTAATTCGCAGTATCTCCTTAATTCTGCAAAACAACTTTGTTTGATGGGACTGTCATTTGCTTCACTTTACAGATGCGATGGAGCCTTAGGAAGGTTAAATGATTTGCCCAAAGTCACACAACTAGTAAGTGGCAAAACTAAGGGTTGTCTAGGGTCCAAGTTCTTTTTTTTTTTTTACAGATATTTTGAAGATTTTATGTATTTGAGACAGAGCGTGAGCAGGGAGGGGCGGAAGGAGAGAGAGAGAATCCCAAACAGACTCCCTACTGAGCGTGGGGACTGAGGCAGGTTGATCCCAGGATCCCTAAACCATGACCTGAGCCAAAACCAAGAGTCAGGCACCTGACTGAGCCACCCAGGTGCCCCTAGGGTCCAAGGTCTTAATCATGGTGCCACGATTCACGACAGCTGTGTTAAGAGCACGAGCTTCCGAGTGAGAGGGACCTGGGCTTGACTACTAGCCCAGCCACTGCCTAGCTGGAAGAGCTGGGCAAATTAACTTAATGCCTCCGACACTCAGCTTCTTCACCTATAAAATGGGGATAATACCTATCTCCGACCATGACTGTCAAGGCTAAAATGAGAGCCTGCTATGGTCTAGATGATATGGCCTAAGTGTCAATTCCCCGTCCGTTGGTCCTGGGCCCCATCCTCAAGGTGGAAAAGACTTCAGAGCCAAGACCCAAAGCCAGAAGAGCTGCAGACAGACTCTTGGCCCAGGTGTTTCCAGACACTTGCTATGTGACCTTGGCCAAGTCACTCCTCCATCTGGGCCTCTCTGGCCATATACTGAGGGTGCCTCTTCCATGATTCTCTGACTGCTAGTCTGGGACTGCCAATTCTCCTGCCTCTTCTCCACTGCTGCCTCTCTGGGAGGAGGGATTGTCTCACTGGTCAGGAGCTCACTACAGTGATTCTTACTGTGCTCTGGGGTTGGGGGTCCACAGGGGAAAGGCATGCGTGGCAGTCAGAAATAGTTTGCAAAAGCTTCCCAGCAGGCTCTGATCAGCCCTGAACCTTGAAGGTCTCTGCCCTGGGGTTACATGGATGGGTTTCCCAGAGTCCAGGTCTTACAATGTGGAATGTATGTGGATTTTCCAGGGGCTCCTGACATTTTGGGGCTCACAAATCCTTTTGAAAATCTGAGAAAAACTGTGGCTCTTTTTCCCAGAAAGAGACATGTTCCCACAAAATTTTGCATATACTTTTAGGGGGCTTGTAGCCCCTTTGAAATCCATCAGATTGATCTTTACAACTCCCTATAAATTGCATGTAAGCATTTAATAATCAGTTTCATCAATGGTGAGCCTGTTATCCTCATGAATAAGAATGCTAGCCAAGCCAACTCTCCCTGGAGCCTATGGGTGTCTTCCTCAGTCCTTGCAGACTGGAAGGCACAGGGACAAGCAGCCCACAGGGACGAAGGGTTACTCCTTCCCTAGAAGGGAGGGGGTTGAAGCCTAGTGCTCAGGCTCCCTTGATCAGATCCAGGGTCTGACTTACAAAGTTCGAGAACCCACATTTCAAGAAGGTGTCTCCCCAGCCCGTTTTCCCAGAAGCCACCTTACCTTCCCGGCACCAATCACCTTCTCAGCCGCGTAGACTGCCTGGCTGCATCGGGGGCAGCGCTCGGAGCCACCAATCTTCTGCGCAAACTTGGAGGCATTGGGGTTGGTGGTAGGCCTGTGGCCAGGGGCCCTGTGTGGGCAAGGACATGAGGTGAGATGACTTTCACGGAGGGGGACAAGTGGGGCTGGCCCCGTGTGGGCATGACCCCGCCTTCATCTCACACCAGGTAGGGGGCGGCGGCTTTCCCAGCCAGGGCCTCCAGGGACCTCTCCCATTTTACAGACCCGGGCTCAGCACAATGCCGTTTTCACTGAAGCATCCTACTGCCCTCTGCCACTGAGTTAAAACACGGGCATCAGTGAGCAGCTCATTGGCTAAGAATTGCCCTCCTCTGTTCCCCATTCCTGCAGCCTGCCTATTAGATTCTTCCCAGGAGAAATCTGCTGACAAATCATTCCCTCTGGGGCAATGACCTTGGCTAAAATGTGCTCACCCATCTGTCATTTCTGTCCATTCCCCCCAAGGTCAAGATGCGAGTCAGGCGGACTGCCAACAGCCGCTGTTTCAACAAGTCAGAGGACAGTGGGTGCCAGTGAAACCCTGCCGCATTTCCAAGGAAGGGAGATGGCTTCCCCCATGGCGCAGGGGTGAGAGATAGCGAGAGAAAGAGGCGGGTGGGGCAGTGCTGCCACTTCTGAGCCCGGCTCTGGCTCAGACCCTGGCCGTGGGATCCCCGGCCAAGCCACTAAGCCTGGGCTGGGGTTTCTCTTCTGAGAAAAGAGGACATTGGACTGGGTAATTCTTGGGGTCCCTCTAAGCTCTAACCCCTACGAAAACATAGGCTGCACTCTCCATGCTGGGAGGAGGCTCGCCTGTTTTATTCCCCACGGGACCCTCAGCTCCTCTCATTGGCCCACATCCAACGGGTGCTCTGGGACCACCGTGGAGATCAGTGGCTTTCCGAGCTTTCCATGGCAGAACCAAAAGTGGCTGCAAATGTGTGTAACACAGGGGTGGGAGGAAAGACCTCAAGGAAGGGGGTGGCGAGACTCTGTACTCACTCCTCATGCCTGATGCCCAGAGACTCCCCTTTGTCGGTGCTCAGCGTGCCTGCACCCTGCCCGTAGCCATAGCCTTTGGGCCCGTACTTCTTGCCATAACAGGACTTGCAGTAGATCTCCTCGCCGTGCACGGCCACCGTGGTGCTGTCCAGATTCTTCTTGCAGACCACTGGGAAGGAAGGGAGGGTGGTGAGCTGGCACTGGGGTGCGCTGCTTGCTCACGGCAAGCCCCCCGCTGCCGAGGAAGCTCTGCGGGCGCTCTGGGAGAGAATACCCTGATCTTCCAGGAGCAGCGTGGAAATGGGAATCAGGTAGATGGCCAAGGAGCTGGGTGGGGAGGGAGGGGATCTTCATGGCCTCATTCTAGGAATAGCAGCTGGCGAGCCACCTCTCTCAGGGGCCCACATGTGCCTTCCTCCGTCCTCTCCACCCTCACACCTCGCACCCCAGCATCATCTGAGGCCACAGCCTCGCTGAGCCCAAGCCACAGGAAACCTGCTGAGGGCCTTCGCTCTGCTCTTGACAACATATCCCGACAGGAGAGAAGAAAAAAGAAAGGAAGGAAGAAGGGCTGGGTTTTCTTGCCTCCAGCAATGGCCTCCTGAAGAAACAACCCATGCGTCCCTGGTTGGGGGCTGGAGGTCAGGGGCGCAGGTGAAGGGATGCACCCAGAAGAAAAAGAAAAGTTTCATATTTACAAGTACCCAGCAAGGTGGGCCTTGAAGTGAGATGCGGGTCATGCTAATCACAACAAGATCTGGAGGTTCAGATCTCAGGAACCAGCTTGCCAGAAGGAAGAACGGAGGTCAGACTCGGAAGAATTCCTGACTCCTGGGGTAGGAGCAACTGGAAGAGGATGAGTTTCAGAAAGCCTGTGAGTCCCATGTACCTTCCCGTGCGTGTCAGGGGGCCTGTGCCCAGCCATCCAGAGGGAAATGGTCGGAGCCTAGGGTCATGCGCAGTCAGCCTGCCCAGAATCAAATCTCAACTCTCTTTCTTTCCAGCTATGTGACTTCTGTGTGATGGGCAAGTTATTTTGCCTTTCTAGCCTCCGTGTTTCCATCTGGTTCTTTTTTTGTTTTTAATTTTTTTTTTTAAGTAATCTCTACACCCAATGTTACGATGAGCCCGTCGGCAGCCACCACGAATCCTGAGCCATTCGAGATAGGGACTTCGCGGCCCGAGAAAGGATGCCTGGGTTGGGGGGAAAGCAAGGATGTAAGGAGGCTCAGACCCCGGGACTTGAACTCACAACCCTGAGATCAAGAGTTGTATGCTTTCCAGCTGAACTCAGCCAGGCACCCCTCGGTGCCTCCATTTGTAAATGCAGACCATAATATCTAACCCAAAAGGTGGTTAGGAGAACTAAATAAGATCTTACATGTAAAGTACTTGGCACAATACCCTGTACGTAGTAGGTGCATAATAAATGTTGGCTACTCTTATTAGTAGTATGTGAAGTTAGTATCACAGGGACACAAGGGAGGAGGAAGAACAGGCCCGGGCCTCAGAAGGTCATATGCACCCAACCCCCACCTACTTCTCTCAAGAGACTCATCCGCACTCTATCTGCTTATGTCTTACCCTATAATCCCAATTTGGTTCTATGATATTCCTTAAATAGGGAGATTGGGTGTGCCCAACTGGACCATATCCTCAACATGTCCTTCTGAAGAGGGAGCCCTGGAGAAACCACTAGAGAAGCCACGCCTCTCACCTCCCTCTGAGAAGGCTCTCATCTCAGCTCCTTGCAACTTGCCATCCTCTTGCCTTTAATGGGTCCGGCCCTCTGCCAGCTCCTCTCTCACCCTGAGCCCCAGGTTGCAGACTTCAGACTAAATAAGGACCCTCTAGTCCTGCCCTTGAGATCCTCACCTCATTCCAGTGTTCTGGGCAGCCCAAATATGGAACTTCCCACCACCTCCCCTGGGGCCTGGCTCCCGGGAAGGAGGGAGAAGAGAACAACAGACCAAGGGCTCCAACATTCCCTTCTAGGGCGGGAAGTCAGGAGTTGGCCTGGAAATGCTTCCCGTAAGGCCCAAGTTGAACTGGGAATTCCAAAACCAGGGGAAGGCAGAAAGCAGAGACAAGAGCAGTTGGGGGAATAGAGGTCTCTTTGGACTAATCTCGCCAGCAGGAGACCCAGGAGCTGAGCCCAGAGGAGACAGCAGGGCCTACGAGTCATTAATCTCCGGGCGGCTCCCTGCAGTGCCAACTGAACCCTGACTTCCAGATCCCGTGTCAAGACCACCCTGTTGGTTTCTGCCATGCTTTTTCTCCTCCAGGCCCCCCTGCCCACCATGGCCCACCTTCAACACCTTACCCGGGCCCTCCACCCTTCCACCTCCATCCGGGCAAGAGTCTGGTCATCTGAAGGCTCTACCGAGACTCAACTGAGGGGAATTTTGAATGAAGGCCTAAGTAAATTTCTACCAAATAATTTTAAGATAAAAAAAAGACTTAGGTATGGTTAGTTGTGCATGTGTTGGGAAAATGTCCTTCCAGATGCCACAGGCTCAGTGAGGTCTTCTGATGCTATTTTGAAATACGGGCAAGAGGCAGTCCCAGGTGAGAGGTCGGAGCCCCTTACCCCACCCTAAAACAGAGAGGGGTTCTCTCTGGAAGGAAAACCAAGGCCCACAAAGAAGTTCAAGCTCACAGTATTGGTCAGAAGCAGGGCCAGGTCAGAACCAAGCCTGATTTCCAGACTTGGTAGTTTTCTGTCTGCCCAACGTCCCTTTCAGGTAGGCCAACCCTATGGGACCCAAAGGGTGAAAACTGACACAAACTTCAGCCTGTGGGTGAGGAGATGCTGATGTCAGAGGGCGTGCAGGGCTTCTCTGAGCTTCCCCTGTGCTCTGGGGTTCTGGAAAATAGCGCAGTTTTATCATCCAACAACCATTAAGCCAGACCAGGTCTACTTTCCCGCAGAGCTGGCTGCTCCACCCTGACCTGCCCAGGAGGGAGCTGGCTGCCTCTCGGAGAAGGGCATGCAGCCTCAGGGTGGGCTCCCAACCGCAGAGCTGAGCTCTCTGGCCTGCTAACAGGTGCTGGCCGCCCCTCTGACATCACGGGAGTATACCGTAGGCCCTTTCTGCTCCTGCCTCCAGGCCGAAGGCCAAGCCCAGGGCAGAGGCCATTCTCCCTGACTCTGTTCCATCATCCTATCTTCCACCTGTCTGTCCCAGGGCCTTAGGAAAGGAAACGTAAGTGCCACGCTGTCTAGAAGCCAAAGGACCCAAATGGTCAGAGGCCCAGCCAGCCAAGGGACTATGGCCCTAATGCCACCCAGCCATCCTCTGCGAGCCTTAGGAAGGAAAGAGCCTTCAGGAGAAACTTAGGAAGGAACGCCCTTTGGTGCTCAGGGTCATTCTGAATTCTTGAATTCAAGCTGGACACTTCTCCCGCACTTCTCTGAAAGAGAGAAGCCACGCTCCTCCCATTCGTAAACAAACCATCACAACCCCCAGTGTGCTCCGGGCCCTTCTGGCACCAGGAATAAGCTAGCTGTGGACACACCTGATTGCCGGGACCTCTCTGAGCTCGGATGCCCAGGAACTGTGCTGGCCTGGAGACCCCAGGGAGACTCGAGACTGTGCCCCATGGCTATTACTTTCATAACACCCCCTCCCAGCCCTGCTCCCCAGCCTGACTTCCCACAACTGTTTCTAATCCTCCACACCCCCTCCACCCTGCCCCAGGCCTGCTCCCTTCTTCCTATGCCACCCCCTGAATTCCTGCCTTCCCCCAACGGCGACCAGCAGCGACTCCTCCACACGCAGGACTGAGGCCTCTCAGCTGGCCCCTTGTAGCGATTAAGCAACATGTGAGAGCAAAGACAGAAGCCCTGTGGACCCCAGCGGCCCAGAGCCTCTTCCTAGCCAACGCTGAGCCCTCATTCCCTCGGAACAAATAAACGACTTGAAAATCCCTAACTGCAGTGAACTGCTGGTAACAACACACCGCTGTGTGCGGCCTCCTCTGTGGGCCACTGGCCAGTACGGTCCCACTGGCCTCACTGACTCCCGCTCATCAGACGCAGCCCTCGGGTGGCCACTCCAGCTGGCTGCGCAGGGTGCGGGGGCCCCTGCCGCCCTGTGCTGGGTGGCTAACAGCAGGGTGGCCTGGCAGCAGGGGGAGATCTGGTGAACGTCCAGTGACCAAGCAGCCCTTGGTCCATCTGGTTCCTACTCTGGGTCACAAATCATCTCGGAACAAAGTGGCCACGGACACTCCCAACTTGGCTTCATGTGATACGGGATGGAAGGGACCCCCTTCCCTGGATCTCTCCGATGGGCTATGAGGTCTCCTGTGTCACCACACCGTGTTGGCTGCAGCTCCCTCAGCAGCACGTGCATGTGTGTGTGTGCGCACACGTGTGCGTGTGTCCAGGGCAGTGTCTATCATTTATTGAACATTCACAATTGCGTTAAGTACTTCGTTTTCCAGGCTTCTTTCTGTTTGTTCTCACAGCAACCCCATGAGGTAAGTATTATTAACTCCCCTGTAATCGTGAGAAAACTCAACCAGGGAGAAACCAACTAATCTCCCACTGGCACACGGATAACCAGAACTGAAAGATTCAAACCCTGCCCAACTGACTCCAGAAACGCAGGGCTTAACTAAGCCATTCCCCTGCCTCCCACCCCACCTGCCCTCAAGGAAAACTCCTCTTCCTCTGGCCAGGACCCTCTGCTCTGATCCTGGTGAACTGGATTATTTAGAAATGAGGGGAGGGGAGCCTCCTCGAGGCCCCCCTTCCTGGGTGCTCTGAAAACACCTTTGGGGGCAAGGGTCCCTGGAGCCACCTGCCGACTCCCAGCTGTCTGCTGTCTGTTGCCCGGCTTCCTACTCATCCGAGCTTGCGATTCGAGCCACTCTTGCTCCGGGTTACTGGGGGCAGATCTCAAAGATCTGCTCGCTCATCTTCCTCTTACCCCAGGCTGTTAGAGCAAAATGGGAGGTGAGGGAAGTGAGCAGGCCGGCCCAGGGGGGCGGAAGAAGGGAGAACCCCGCTCTTTCTCCAGACTCAGAGTCCCCATAAAGCTGCAGCCTCTGTCCCCTTTTAACAAGGGATCCTTTGGGTCCAAATTTGGCTAACACTTTGGGCCCAAAGTGGTTTCCTCTTCAATGATGGGACTGTGGCAGGGAGAAAAAGAGAAAGCGGAGTGGAAAGTTTCCCTAAGCAAGTCTGGAAGCTTGGCTCCCCGCCCCAGAGCGGCTGCCACCCCCACCAGCTCTGGCCAGTTCCTCCCCTTAGAAAGCAGCTTCTGAGCGGAACAAAGAGGCCTGTAAGTGCTTCCCTCCCCAGCTGTGCTCCAGCCAAATGTCAAGCTGTTTACATCCCATGAGGCCCGTCCCCTGGGGTGTTGACAGGTCCAGCCTGTGGAGGCAGGCCCCGTCCCAGTCCCCACGGCAACAGCGGCAACAGCGGCAGGGCCCGGGGCGCATACTCACTGCACAGGAAGCAGGATTTATGGAAGCTACTGCCTTCGCACTGAACCTCTTCTGCAAAGTAAACCGTCTTCTGGCACACCCCACATTTCTTGCCTCCTCCCCAGTTCGGCATCCTGAAACTGGACACAGACATGGGAGACATGGGAATTAGTTTTACGGGGAGCTGGAGACAGATTGCCCGGGACGGAAGAGCCACAGGCAGACCGAGGATGGCAAGAGGGGGAGGCAGAGCACCTGCAGGGGCCCCCCAGGTCTGGCAGGGCCCTTCCTCCTAATGGTTCTCCACATCCTTCTCACACTGCCACTCGGGGGCTTCCTGCCCCAGTGCCAGCCACTGACAGTCACTGAGCCACTGCTGTATTTGCAGCCCGTGCCAGGCACTCCAGTATAAGTAAGCATACGATACCAGCTCTACCAAGGAGGCTATGGTAGCAAGACACTGAACCCTCAGCTACATGCACCCACACGGATGAATCTCACAGAGTTTGCTGGAGCCAAAGAAGCAAATAAACTAGAATTCACAAAACACAAATCGTTTGTGGGAGGCTCACCAACAGGCAAAATTTATATTGTCAAGGGAGGAACCCATGGGTGGAAAAGTTATAAAGAAAAAGCGAGGGAAGATTATCAGAAACTATTATCTTAGACTTGTTATCTGTAAGACAGGGACAGGCCCACGGCTGTGTGGGGGTCTCCAGAGGGGCTGCTAAGGAGCTGACAATAGTTTTTTTCTTAACTTGGGTGGTTGTCCCATGGGGGCTCACTTTACAATTATTCTTCGAACTAGACATGAAGGTATTATATGCTCCTTTATGTGTAAGATACAGCTCACCCAAAAAACCCAGAATTTTTTTAAGCCGGGGGTAGGCACACAGGGCACAGTTCTCAAGCCTTAGAGCCCATTAGAACTGGGAGTGCACGGGGCACCTGGGGGGCTCAGTCGGTGAAGCGTCTGCCTTCAGCTCAGGTCATGATCTCTGAGTCCTGGGATTGAGTCCCGCAGCAGGCTCCCTGCTCAGTAGGGAGTCTGCTTCTCTCTCTCTCTCTGTCCTCTCCACGGCTCGTGCTCTCTCTCTCAAATAAATAGATAAAATCTTTAAACATGAATCAGGAGTGCAGGGGGCCTTCAGCAAAATCAAACTGACCAGTGCCACCCCAGACCCCAGAGGAAGTACAGGCATCTATACTTTTTTTTTGAAGATTTGATTTATTCATTTGACAAAAGAGCACAAGCCAGGGGAGCCGCAGGCAGAGGGAGAGGGAGAAGCAGGCTCCCCACTGAGCAGGAAGCCTGATGCGGCCTCGATTCCAGGACCCTGGGACCATGACCAGAGCCGAGGACAGACACTTCACCGACTGAGCCAGCCAGGCGGCCCTGCATTCGCTAATTATTACTAACACAGGAGAGGCCATGCTTCAGGCTGGTACTGATGTGCCAGAGGGCAGACAGCAGGTGCCTGCCACGGGAACTTGGAGAACAGAGACCCCCGCAGGCTGATGGGGTCCTCCATTCAACAAGCATGACTGAAGGAGGAAGAGGACAGAAGTTCACAGAGGGCGGGGTCCTGGGCAGGACACAGGTGACTGTGGGTACCAGACAGGGGATGAGGCAGCTCAGGATGTGGTGCGTATAGGATGACGCAGGGGTGCTGGAAATGAGGGGGGACGGGGCCAAAGGGGGCTGTTGCCTCAGGACACAAAGGCGCCTAAGGAGAACACGCACCAGTTTTGAGTATCAGGAAATGTTGCCAACAGGGGTATGTTATCCAGAGCCCACCCTCCTGGTAGCAGCTGGAATCAGCGTCAAGGACAGAGGGACACATGGATGGTTTCCACTGCTGGAGAGCATGCCATCTGACTGTGGACACAGGCCTCAGCTCAGCAAGGTCTAGGTTGTGTTCACAATGGAGTCCCCACAGCCTGCCCAGTGCCTGGAGTCCAGGTGTTCATACAGGCATTCAGGAAGTCTGGAGGAATGAATGAAGGATGCTCTGATACTGAATGCCACAGCCAGGGCCGAGTTCTCTATGTCAGGACCCAGCAGAGGTGCTCAGTCGACGAGTGCAGGCCGACAGGCAGGGTTTAGGGTGGGGAAGGTGATGCTGGTGGCACTGGCTCATGACGGTCACTGCGGCTCAAATATCACAACGATCACGGGGATTTTCAGCGAGGTTTTGTCAGGCGCATTTTCACGCCTCTGCTTTGTCCTCCCAGTCCGAAAAGCTGGGGTTCCCTCGGGGCCCACCCTGACTCCCCTGCCAAGAACCGGCCCAGGCTCATAATTTCAGGTGAGCATCTCCACCTGGATTGGATGGTCCGCACGTACCTCAGTTTCAATGTGAGGGACCTGAACGCATTGCCTTTTCTCAAACTTGTTCTTTTTCTTGACTTTTCCATTTTTGCTCATGGTACAACCATTCTCCCCATCACAACAGAATTATCCCACTCCTGAGAATGTCGATGGGCTCTTCCCCCTCCCGTAGCTACACCCCACTGTGTGTTCCCCTTTACCCACTCACCCCCGAAACCTGTGCTGAGCCCTTTAGACTCTCTCCTCTCCATCCTTCTTCCCAGCATCCTGACTCACCTCTCCCTCGTGCAGCCCATCCCATGCCCCCTTGAAAAGCACACCACACCAGATACACCTGTTTCTTGGCAACTCCTCTGATTTTCAGCCATGGCACGTGGCCTGGACCTAACCTAAGCAGCCAAGGTTATTGGCTCAAAGATGGGCCAGCTATCCACTGCAGACCAGTAAGATAGGAGAAGGCAGCTCTGGGGGCTCTAGAAGAAAAAGCATCCTCCTCTTTTGAGAGAACTTCCTGGAAGCAAGTCCCTCTTCCCCCAGTGAGGAGAGGGGTCTGAGGTTGTCGTCCCAAGGGACGCAGGCAGTCCCAGGATGAAGCTGACATCAGGGAAGACAGAGCTGAGAGACAAAAGAAAGGAAGTCTGCAATGCCATCATTAAGCCACCAAAGTCAGCCAAACCCAAAGGTCAATCTCTCTGAGTTTTCCAGTTAAGCAAACCAACAAATTCCCTGTAGAGTTTCAGCCAGTTACTTTACAAATGAATGCATCCCCAGAGAGACAGCAATTATGGTCCTGCTGCTTCTGGAGTCTCCCTCCTATTCCATCCCCAAGTAGCTGCCAGATCTTTTTTGTGGAGAGGGCTCCCCTGCTCAAAAACCCTCAGTGACTCCCTGCTACCTGAGAATCACACCCTCACCTTGAGATTCTCCCCGGCACAGTCTCCACTTCCTCTCCCAGCTGTCTCCAGTTACCATACCTCACCCATTCTCAGGGTTGGTGACTGAATCACTGCTTTTGCTCCCAGAATGTCCAGAGCAAGACCTGGCCTTCGGGGAGTGCTCAGTCCATGCCTGTGCTCAGAGCTGGGAGAGGCTGTGAGGAGGCGGAGGGCTGACGCTGGGGCCCACGGCTCTCTTTCACATGGGCCTGGACAGGCCACGGACCACACAGGTCCTCGGGCTTCCACACATCACTGACACACCCCGCAGGGAGGATTTCTCTAACTGCACATGACTTCTCTCTGCCTTCCTCAGATACCCCCACAGGGCCTGAGCTCCCCGATCCTGAAGGACAGTCCCCAGCCCCAGCCTCTGAGGCCCCACCACTCATTCCCTCAGGCCCACTCTGCCCTGAAGATTCCAGGAGCCAGCTGCCTTGTCGAGCAAGAGCTCAGGGCTGCAAAACCGTATGATGTGCAGGGCAGTTTGGTGAGAAGAGCGATATTGCTGTCGGCCTCAGCATCAACCGTTCCCCCCTTCGTGTGGCAGAACCCCAGGTCTACTCAGGCAGCCACCCTCCACTGAGTGACTCAGGGGAGACGCTCCCATGCCCAGCTCTAGAGGCCCACCATGGCCATCCCATTCCCCCAGTGGGGGGCGGGGGGCGGCTTTAAGAACAGGCAGTGATGTATGAGGGGAGCTCTGTTTGGGAAGCTTCTGGAAAAACAGGCGTTTCATATGGAGCCACACAGCTTCTCTTGTGCCTCTGAGGAGGTGACTAGGCATCGCCCCTGGGACTCCTGCAGCCAGGGCAGTCCAAACGAAAGACTACCCTCCACTGCAGGCCTGCTTTGCCCCAGGTTACATACATCACCCCGTTCTTCCCATCTGCACATGCAGAATATACGCCACCTTACAGAGGGGAAAACAAGGCTCAGAGAAACTAGGCACTTGCTTACCGTCCCTCATCTGGAAGAGACAGAACTGGGATTCCAATGTGGGTTTAGCCACTTCTGGGGCCCTCTCACCCCAGTGGTCATGCTGTCACCCCATCCTATAAAGGGTGTCCGCACACAGTAGGCATACAGTACACCAATGCTTGGCTCTCTCCTCCATTTCCAACCCCCTGAACTAGCAGGGAACACACTCCATGCCCCTAGGAATACCCCTAAGGGAGGAAAGTTCCCCTGACCATGTGGTCAGGAACCAATTCCAAGCAGTGTTTTGTTCCCAGATACAAAGCCCTTCTCCCTCTGGGGGAGACCCACAGCTCCATACAGGCCTCTCCTTGTTCTCCCTGGCTGCATGTCAGGGGCCCACATCCAGCAGGGCCCCAGGGAAACAGGAACATGGGCGGAGAATGGGTGAAACCCAAGGACCTGCCAGGGAGGAAAATCTGCCTGGGATGCCACTGGGCTGCCCCATTCCTTTGAGCCTGGCCATGACATTGGGGGTCTCCTCTCAGGAGCCCAGTGAAGGGACAAGGGCTCCAGCACCTTGGGATAAAAACCAATGACAGTTCACTGACTGGAAGGGTCCCAGGCTGCCCCTGCGGATGGGCTCCCCATCCCCTGTGGCCCCATGAGGACCCCTCCAGGGGACCCACCTGTGGGGAAGAGTCTCGGCTGGTGGGAGCCCTGGCCACCTCCGTCCCTACAAGGGGCAGGGAGCGCTCTTCACTCCACCCCCTCCCTTCTGCTCAGCCCCTTCTTTTCAAGAGTCTAATTCTAACTATCTACCAGGAAGCTGATTGCCTTAAAAGGAAACCCATTTCTCAGAGTTTCTGGAGTACTTAGAGGGATACCTGGCTTCTTCTCAAGTCCTGGCTGCCCGACGCCCTGTGGGAGACTCTGAGGAGGAAAGTTCCCCAGGTCCGAGCTCAGGTGGGAGAGTTCAGTGGTGAGGAAAGTGGGTCTGGACTCATCCGTTCCTGGCTGAAGGATCTCGGGCAACGTCCTGTTCTCCCTGAGCTTCCATTTGCGAGGCTCTAAATTGGACCGTACACTAGCTCCCTAAAAACACCACTCCGAGGAGGCAACGAGAATGTATGGGAGTGCTGGCACGATGCCAGGCCAGATCCGCTGATCACCACTGACAGGGCTGGCCCGGGCAAGCTTAACACCAGCTGTGGGGCCAGATGTCAACCGTCCTTCCCAGCTGGTCCACATCTGGAAGCAACAAGGCTTGAGAAATAACATGCCAAACAGGGACCATGAATTCCTGACTCATTTGTCAGCCCGGCGAACCAGACAAGTGACATGCCCTTCTTTGGGATTTAGTTCCCCCCTGGCGACTTGAGAGGCAAGCAGAGGCTTGTGTCTTTATACCAAGCTCTTTTGTGTATTGTTCCTGGTATTCGTGAAGCATTGCTGTCTTCTGTAATCACGTTATCCACCTGGTGGGTTTCAGAGAGTTACATTCCCGTTGGCAATTGCTCTCTGTTTTCTGGTTTGGCCTACTTCACTGTGTTGGTAATCTCAAGAGAGAATAGGGCTTGTATTTTCTGCTGAATGGCTAGAAATATCTGGTCAGCCATTTACCTAAAATGTCAGGATCCTGGGCACCTCGGTGGCTCAGTTGGTTAAGCATCTGACTCTTGCTTTCCGCTCAGGTCATGGTCTCAGTGTTGTGAGATGGAGCCCCGCAAGAATCGGCTTGAGATTCTATCCCTCTCCCACCCCCACCGCCCACTAAAATTAATTAATTAATTAAATCTTAAGGAAAAAAAAAAGTCAGGATCCTTAAGGCTGGCTGGAAGCCAGAAGCCAAGAACTGGTTTCTTCTGATAAGCTGCCCACGCCTTCCCATCCAGTTGTCCTGTTAAGAACTGAGAAGAGGGATTCAAGATGGCAGCTCACATAGCAGGCGAGAGAGGCACAGGCCCTCATGCTCACAAATGTCCTGAAAGTCAGTCTGAGCTGATGAGTTCAGTGTGATCATGTTTCAAGTACAAGGAAACACTTCAGAGATGTATAATCCTTAACCAGGGGCCACAAGAGCCTAAAGGAAAAGCCTCGTCAAACCACGGATTTGATAAACCATTCCATGTCTTTATTTCTCCAGTGGAAAAATCCCATCTCTCCCATTCCAAAATCTCTTATTTCCTAGGGTCAAAGAGCAACTTCTGGGCACAGGGCTCGGGTCCCCACCCACTTGGTCTGGTAGAGACCTGTCAGGTGTTTGTCTAGTTAGAAATGTAATGCTCCCGTTACCTGAGCTGCGTGGTACTTGGCCAGGTACTCAGAAGAGCTGTCATCCCATCCAACCCTCCACACCCTCATGCCAAGAGAGCAGCCAAGGAGAGAGAGGGAAGGAGGGGGGCCCTGTTGATCAGGGTTCAGAACCCATGTCTTCGAGGTGACACCTGAAAACCCAGGAAATAGACTTCCCCTGAAAGTAAAATGGTCACTGGGAGGGGATGAATGGTCGATAGAGAAATGCCAGTTTGTCCCCAGCTTCACACAGCCCACTACATGGTCCCTTCACAACCCTGCCCATGGCTGGCCTCTCTGAGAAGCTAAGTGGTATCGTTGCGCCATGATCCCTCCAGGCCCCACGGTATTCTGGAACTTGACTGTCACTCCAGCTCAGATATCTCTCCGCAGCAGGAGTGTCCTCTTTCCACATGCATGTCCCTGGCCCTGTGTGATTGTGAGCTGACAAGTACAGTGCTATGTCTCCTCCTGCTTGTCTCCTAACGCCTTTCACGGCAGAGCTCTCCACCCTTGGGAGTTCAGACATTTGAAGGTCAACCAAGGTAGAAGGAGGGGGAGGGTCTAGGATTTTTTTTTAAATATTTCAAAACTATTACAAGAAATCCTATATTATAATAAGGTCTCACAGGCTAAGCAACAGATCAAGTTTTTTTGGTTTTTTTCTGGAATGATGTCAGTGTAGAGTGGTAACAACTGGTAGTCCCATGCTGAAAGGTCTGATGGATGTTTCCTGGATTGATTTTTAAAAAGCAGAAACAAATTAGCACTTAGACCTGACTTCGCAGGAAGCTCCATCCCCCGCGATCCCCGCAGAAAGAACCCCAGGCAGGCACACTGGAAGGGAGGGTCTGGTTGGCTGGTCGGGGCTGAGCCTGTGCTCCAGCTGCAAACCTTCTATTCCTTCCTCCTTTGTCACTACTGAAGAGTCAGGCACTACTTTCTGGCCCTGGGGAAGCACTGGAAATACCAGAGTCTGGAAACGCTAACTGCCTCCGTATTTACACACTTGACCATACATGGGAATTACTCAATGCCGACATCAGACACATTCCTGAGGAGCTGCGTAGACCAGTCACGTCATTACCAGAGAAATTCCTGACAAGTGGAAACCACAGGCAAAGCCTCTGGTACCCAGCACCCCTTCTCCTCGTCCTCCCTACCCGCAGCTAGCTGCCGTGAGTGTGTGTGTGTGTGTGTGTGTGTGTGTGTGTGTGTGTGTCTTTTTCTCAAGCAGTCTCTTTTCCAGGCTTCTTTTCTTTCCTGCAAACCTGGCCTGGAAATTCAAGCACACATCAGACCTGGTGAAAGCATATCCACTAGGATCTGGGACCTAACATCCAGGGGTGTCCTCTCCTCCCTGGCCATGCAGCAGAGTAGAAACCTAGTTTCCATGAATCTAGGTCTAGGTCTAGTCTAGGTCACAAGTTCTAACCCTGCCTCTGTCCACGTTCACAAGGGCAAAGCCCTACCTTCCTTAAGTACTTTATAAGCCACAGCAAAGCACTTTGTAAAGCTCACAGATGGCAGGTATTTCCTTACTACCTGATCTAGAAATCGGAAATGTATCGGAGCAAAGAAAAATAGTAACACAGTGACTGAGCACAGGTTTGGAAGGAGTTTGCCTGTGTTTGAATGGCGCCTCCGCAACTAACCAGCTGCACTACTGGGCAAGTTCCTTATCACCTCTGAGCCTCAGTTTCTTCATCTGTACAATGGGCAGCATCAGGCCATTCATAGATTGTCCTAGATGACACACGTGAAGGATTTAGGCCCATCCCTGGTGCACGGTGAGTGCAGTATCTGCTTACGATCACCTTAAGGGAGGGCTGACTCTAACACTATTGTCCAGTTTTGGGACTCTTTAGAAATATGCCAATATGCCCAAGTGATGGCAGATGGTTGACTCGGAGGAAAGGCCCTTTTGTTCTCCCTGGCAACTCTTTGTTTAGAAGCCCTCGCTGGCACCTCAAAATGCAGAATGCAGGACTCTTCAGTCCTCAAGCAAACCCACTTTTCACAATAAGCTGGGTTTACATGAATATTTAAAACTTTGGCAACCTATCGCAAAAGCCTTCCCGGTTTGCTCTCCCCACCAGGAGATCCACAGTCAATAAAAACTCTGTCTTTTTCCCCCTCCCCTGGTTCTCAGTACTACTCACGGGGAAAAACTATTCGCAAGGTTTATGAGTGTCCAGTAGGGCCACTCAGCTAAAAGCCTGTATCTACCCCTTCCATTCACCAAATGTTTGCTGACCACCCTCCATGCGTCACGCTACGCTCGCAGGCTGCGAGCTCTGTTCCAGGGAGGACTGGCCTCTGTTCCAGGGAGGACTAGCCGGCTCCCAAGGCACATGTTTACAATTCAAAAAGGAAACACCCAGGCCGGGAAGAAAGCTACTGGGGCAGACCAGAGGCCAAAGGCTGTGGCACCCCGGGTTTGCACACTTCACCAGCAGCCCGGTTGCAGAGCTGGTGGGCCTGTTTTTGAGCTTCTCCCCTGCATCCCATCCCCCCAGACCCTCTGTACTGGGCAGTGTCCCCTCCCCCTCGTGCAGCCCACACCACACCCTCTGCAGGATAAACTTCCTTCCTGGTCTAACTGTCCCCTCCCCGGATTTCCTCCCTGAGGCAAAGGGTCATTCCCTGGGAAGCCGTGAGCTGGGCAAGGCGGCCTTCAGCAGTGGCGGGACAAAAGCTGCCCAAGGGCAGCTGGGGGCTGAGGAGCTCTCTCTGGAAGGAGGTGACCCGGGGCTCTGGTTGGAGAATCAGGAGGCACCTAGGGAGCGAGAGCTATGGACTCCCTGCACCCCGGTCCCCCAAATCCAGGAGAAACCCCCAACCTGCACTCTGAGGTGCCTGAGACACAGCGGGCACGGGCAGCCCCCTCAGCTTCTGGGAAGGAAAGGGGAGGACAAGAGAGAAGAGGGTCATTGAGCCCTGCTGTGTCCCACGTCTGTGCAATACAACCCCCAAGGCACCATCTCCAAAGGAAATTGAGCACCGAGAAGTTACTTCATTTGTCCAAGGTCACCCGTCTATTAAGCGGCAGATCCAGCTGTCAAGACTGAGCCAGTCTGCCTTCCCAGTCATCTCTCAGGGAGATTCCCAGCTGCCCCTTCATGACACGCTTTCCACCGGAGCCCAGTGGATCTCCTCGGTGCCACTGCAAGTGGATCCCAGTGCAGAGCCCTCCCAGGGAGGGAAGGCCCTGCTCCTTCATTCACCCCCATGGAGCAGGGGTGTGGGTGGCTGCAGCCCAGGCTGCTGGGGAGGCACCAAGCCCCCGCTACTGCCCCAGCCTAGACCCAGGTCCTGGTTAGCTTAACAGCAGCACGGGGACCGAGAGCATGCAGGATCCCGCGCCGCCTGTGCGCGTGCATACACCTGCTGCTGAGGATACTAGGGGTACCCGATTGCAAAGTGCTTTAAATTTGCCCAACACCCGCTCCTTTCTTGCTCCCCAGCCTTCAAGGGCTGAGGCCACGAAACACTGACGGCGGGGGGAGGGGGCATAATCGTCCCCACCTAGCACCAAGACTTGGGGGTGGGGGCAGGGTCAGGTGAAATGTTGCCGCTTCCATCTGGTTCTCGAGGGAGAGTGAAAACTGACACCTGCGCTCAGGGCTGGGCCACGAAGCCAGATGTTTCCCCACCCCACCCGCGGGCACATTCTCCTCCTCTGGGAGCAGGAGGGTGAGGGAGGGGGTGGCACGGATGCCCTCATCTCCCTACCATACAATGAGCGTCAGTGGCGCGCAGAATCGCTGATTGTTCTGCCGCCAGACCTGCAGGCGATGGGGGAGCCGGGCCACCCCGGGTCAGGCGCACGCAGGAGCCGTTTGTGCCAGGGCGCCCCGAGCCGGGAGGCACCCAGAGCCTCCCGGAAAGGGAAGCGCCGCTCGAGCTAAGTGCGGCCGCTCGTCCCACTCCCACGGCCCGGGACAGCAGCCTGGCCGCGGCACTTTCCTCCCAGAGCGCCGCAGCGCCCCAGGGGGGGTGGGCGGGCTGGGGACAACGGGCAGGCGCCGCGGGGGTGCTGGGCCGGGCTGGGGGCGCACGGGGAGCCCGGGACGCGCGGCGGCGGGGCGCACTCACCTGGCAGCTGGCTTCGCGGCGCGGGCGGGAACGCTGTCGGAAGCGGCAACTGGGTGCGCCCGGCCCGCGCCGCGTTTTGTTCCGCTCCGGGGAAGGCGTGTCCGGGTCCACACCAACCAGTGGGCTTTGCACACTGCACCACACCAGGGCTGATGTCATGGCGCGAAGCCCCGCGGCGCTGCACCACCACCCCCCGCCCAGACCCGTGACGGCCAGACGGCGTGGGCAGGAGACGCCAGCTCTGCCCCTGCGGACCCACTGTGCACTCCTCCGCCGCTGCTGCGGAAGCGTCTGGGGCGCATGCTTGGGCTTGTTGGGGTTTTCCTGTCCGCCAGGTGGGAGGTTGCGGATGTGAGCTGAGAGATCAGCGTCCTGGTAAACTCGTGCCCCGAGTAAAAGGCTGAGGGCATGGCTGGGGGCTGTGGGGTCTTATATTCACACGTGCTGGTGACAAGGTGTAAGGGGCACATTTGGGCACCAGAGTTAAGACAGGCCTGAGCTCTGCTCTTGCGCGTTCCACATACTAGCTGAAGCCTTGACCTTGACACCTAGCCCTTCTGGGCTTCAGGGGTATAATACAGGGATGTCGTGGGGGATAACGGTGAGATCCTATGGGACCAGTAAGCCCTCAGCAGTGGCCCACCATATGAAGGATACTCAACTCTTTCCTCCAACAGCTCTTGTCCACCTCAGCTTTCCCGCATCTTCCCTACTACCCAAAGGAGAGCACCAGACCCCCAAAAGCAGCAGTTCTGAGAAGCGGGTCCTCCTCTGGGGCTTTTCTCTGGGCCTCCAAGCTTCAGTATAACAGACACAGGCTCAGGCCACACAAAGCTGCCCCTGGAGCAGTTAGCCATGGGTATGGCACCTTCACCCAGTTCCCAGCCCTTCCTGCGTTCCTGTTACAGGCATTGCAGAGGGCAGAGAGGCTCACATCCTGCCCAGTCTCTGCTTCCACCAGCGGAGAGCCTCCACTGCTTTCTTAGACTCAGGAACAACCCAGAAACCCAATGCTCTGAACAGAGAAGGAGCTCCCCAGGTGCCCCAGGCCCAGAGTGGGGAGCAGAGCCAGGCTCTCAAGCCATTTCCACCACCACCCCCTGCCACCACCACGGCCCTGCCCTACCCTGAGCAAGGAGCACTGCCCTCTGTTTGGGACTTGTGGTCTTGGGTTTGGAGGAACTTGGAGAATCCAAGAGGCTGATGTTCCCAGGAATGTGAAGAGCGACACAGAAGTGAGAGCCTCAGGGAGATAAAGTCTTCTAGTTTGTGGTTTTTTGTAGCTTGTTCACTGTATTTCTAAGTCAAAGGGGAACTGAGGGCTGGTGCGATCTCTTATTGTTCGGGTCTGAGTGACATTATTCACGCTGAGAAATGAACTGAACTCAGATCTTAGGTACACATTTCACTGTGATTGTGTTTGCTTGGTGGGTGTGCCCGTGTGTACCTTTCTGCTGCTCTCTCAGGCTCTAGAGCATTCTCGGAGCAGGAAGTAGTGCTGCCTCCTTCTGCCCATAGCAGTTAACTGGGGGCAGGTCCTGGACGGTTTGTTGGGCAGCTGGTCACCCCTCACCCTGAGTCATCTATACATGGAGCTGCCACATCTCCCAGCCTGGACAGGTGTCAGGGGCTCAGACCCTCACAGGCTTTAAGTCCCAGGATTGCTGAATCAACTATCATCTAGGAATAAAATCAAGCATCTTATTATCTGGAAAATGAAGTGTTTCTCTAGGTCTTTCTTACCTTCTATGAGAAACATCTTTCCTTTGGCCAGGCTCTTCATATAAACAGGGCCCTCTAGGATTGGGACGTCTACAAGCACCCCACCAGTGTTTCTTGCAAATTGGGCCTTCCTCATCTGACCCAACCAAAATGTAAGAAGAAAAGCCAGGAGAATTTCTGGCCATTCCTGCACTGAGCAAGCAATAAATCAGCAGGTACATTAAATTGCAGAATTATGATCAGTGTCAGAGGCCATGGGCTTGCTGCCCAAAGGTGGCAATCTCGCAGGATTATCCTCTCTCCCTTCAGTTCCCAAGAACCTGGAGAGAAGAGCTTTGAAGTCTTTCCCAAGATCTTACAAAAGGGCAAACTCCTGTATTTCTTTCTCTGGCCTGGGTTTGTCCTTTCTGGAGCCGTGGGACCGTTGGTGGATTTCCCCAGTAATAACATGCCAACCTGTGCTTAGGCCTTCGGGAAGATCCAGGGAAGGAGAGTGGTAACAACAGTCACACTTGGATTTCTTCCAGAGGATCTAAAAGCACCTTGTAAATAGAGTGGCTACTTGATGTGTCATCCAAACGGGAACGCTTTCCATAGTGAACAATATAGTGATGGTCGTCATAATTACCCTAAGGCAACAGAACTGTCCCAGGTAAACTGGGATGTATGGTCACCTGCACGTTCACCCACAGACCGTGTCAGGGCACATGTCTTAGGAGCTGCTGAGGCAGACTGGAGATAAAGAAAGCCAAGTAGGCCCTGCCTTGTCTGCTGCTTTTCCAGAACCTCACACATTTTGGTTGTTGCCCTCCCTGTATGCTGCCAGTCATGTGGGGCTTGGTCTTGGATAGCTCACCTGCAGATAAAGAAGACTCAGGGAATCAGGCAGGACTTCGGGACTGGGGTGAATCAAAATTGTGCTGGGGTCATCAACCATGCAAACAGGCCCGAGCACGATGTTGAAATCACACAAATGGCCAGTAAATGCTTGGGACATCACACAGGCTGAAATTCTTAGGGGAGAAACACTCATTCTGGCTGACCTCAGTTATGTAACTGTGCCCTGACTGGCTCCGCTCACCTCTGCAGAGATGACACAGTCAGAGCTCATCACCGAGAGGTTCTCTGCTGGGGGTTCTAGAAGGAGATCTGGCACACACAGGGGCTTGGTTGCTTCTCTGGACCCTCAAAAATGTCTGAACGTTTCAGTATCCTCATTTCCTCTCTGTGCACTCTAGCCCCCAGTGTCTCTGGATTGGAACCTAGCCACTGGGGATGAAGTAGGGCAGACTACAGGCAAGCAGGAGGGCTCCTCCAACTTCCAATTTCCTCTGCTGCCTTCTCTGACAACTTCTCCTCTTTCTTCCCTCATCTGCATCCTGATGTCACATCTTCTCGCTCCCTTCTTGCTACAAAGTATTTCTTTTTCTCATTGATACTGGGTGAGGAGGACATGAGTGTGAGACAGGAGCTGAAAGTGAGGGAATGTGGTTGGCTTAGCTCTGCCCACCATCCCAGAGAGCTTAGAGATCCAAGCTGGGCCACAGATTTTTCATTCGTCCATTTTCCCTCCATCCATTTCTCCATCCATCCATTCATCAACATTTATTAAAGTCCTACTCTGTGCTGGTCGTATGCTATAGGTTCTGGGAAAATGGGAAAGAATATGACTTGGATCCTGACTCTAGTGGGTAAACCAATATCAAGGCTCCTATGTCTTTTAGAGGCATGAGGGAAAAGGTATAGAGGACAGCGAGCAGACAAAGAATGAATGCTTACTTCTCTTTTTGTGGAAGAGGGTACAGGGTGAAGAAAGTCTTCTTACAGAAAGTGAAATAGGAATGGAGTCTTGAAAGATGAGTGAGAGTTGACCAGGAAGCAAGGAGAAGGGGCAAGATCCTGGAAAAGTATTGTTAACCAGGGAACTGCAAGTTCATCCGTAGAAGTGACACCTGGGATGAAAGACCAGGTCCCATGAGAGAAGGGGCTGGCAGGCAGGCGGGGACCGGAAGAACATGGCAGCCATTGTCAACCATTTGAAGGGGGGTGGACTGTTCTGAGGGCAACGGAAGCCTTAAAGGGTCTTAAACAGGGAAACAACATGGTCAGTTCAAAAGTATTTGGGAAGATGCTGTGAGTCCTATGAAGGCTAGATGAGAAGGAGGCAAGACAAAAGCCAGGGGGGCCTATTAGGAGATGGTCCCAGTAGTCCAGGAAAGAGATGATGGCTGGCAGTAGCCTGGGGCTGAAAAGTAGGTGATAGATCTAAGAGTTGTTGAGGACACAGAATCTGTAGACTTGGTGACCAATTGGCTTCTGGAGGTGGGGTCCGGAGTACAGCAGAAAGGGAGGGAGGAGTCAGGGATGGCTCCTGGCTTCGGGGTTGGACAACTCACTAAGATAATTAATTCAGGAGGAGCTGCGGGGTGAGGAGTAGGGAGGGGTAGTGAATTCTGTTTCAGATTGGTTGGATTTGAGATGCTTGAGGAACAAGTAAGCCGAAGTGTCCAGTAGGCAGCTGCTCACCAAGGACAGAAGAGAGACCAGGGTGGAGATGGAGATGTGAGGGTCTTCAGTCTAGAGAGAGCTTGAGAGCAAGAGCAAGTTCAGGACCCCAGGGACACCCGCATTTGATGGTGACTGAGAGTCCAAAAAGGAAATCATTCTGAGAAGGAATAATCAGAGATGTAGAGAGAGGACCCATGACATGGAGGCCAACGGAGAGAGTTTCAAGGAGGAGGGCACATGACATGCCCAGGCTGGGCCTCCTTTCTACTAGGCCAAGGTAGACTAGAGAGGCACAGAGACACCTGGGAGAGAAAATGGATAGAGGGTTCAAGAAAGGCCAGGGTTGGTGGGTTGAAGTTTTAGTACTCCTTCCCCTCCCCCATACCCCAGAAAATGTGTGACTGGTTTCTTGGAGTCCTTCTTGCAGGGGTCGAGGATTCTGTGCAGTGCTAAAAAATGAATTTGGGGAATATGAAGGTTCAAGTAAACACCGCGTGCTGCAGATTAAAACATTTTTCAAAAGGCGTTGCCTTTCATACTTCCCAGGGGGACTTCAGAGCCATTTCCTAGCTGCAGTGGAACCCAGAGAAGAGCAAGGCCGCTCAGATCACTATAATTTAGAAGATCCAGGGCTAGCCTTGCAGTTTGAATCTCAGCTCTGCCTTCAATCATTAAAACGAATCTTAATAACTAATTACTGAGCAGTCGCTGCACATCAGACACTTGACTCCATCATCTCCATTAATCTTCACAGGCACTGAAGACATGAGGACTATTTTTAGCCCCTCTTTTGCATGCGAGGTAACCAAGGCTCAGAGCAGCAACTAAGTTAAGGGGCTGGGACTATAATCTAGATCAGTTTTCTTCCCGGGTCACATGAGAGGTCAGACTACCCCATATGCTCTCAGAAGTCTCCCCTAAGGTCCCCCTGAGAGCAGAGAGGGTGGACATGTCCCTCTGGAGGAACTCAGGACGGTGGCAGCACCAGCCCCCTCCTACATCTCTGAAGTCTGAGGTTTTCTCATAGAGGTTGTATTTACATCTACATTCTCCTTCACACATCCTGTTTTCTACATTTTTAAATTTTTTTTATTTTTTATTTACTTTATGTGGAGCCCAACGCAGGGCTTGAACTCATGACCCTGACATCAAGACCTGAGCTGTCAGAGGCTTAACCAACTGAGCCACCCAGGCGCCCCTCCCTGTTTTAATTAAAAGATAATGCTGAAAATGATTGACTCGCGAGAGAAAGGGAGGTCCTTGGGAAGTGTGTCAGTCTCATTGCGTAGCTTTAGGACCCCCTGGCAGCCCCCCTGTGGACCCCTGGGACTATGAGGGGGCCTGGTACGGGGAATGGATCACCTCTCAGGCTCTTTGCAGCTCTGGATCTCCCTGGATCTTGTTGGATCTGGCTCCACACTTCTGAGGCTCTGACAAGGAAAGTCAAAGGGCAGGGGGGGCTGTGGTGGGGCACCTAGCTGGCTCAGTCAGTAGAGCTTGACACGCTTGATCTCGGGGTCATGAGATCGAGCTCCAGGTTGGGCATAACGATTACTTAAAAGGTGGGAGGGCTTGCTATGGAATGGGGCCTAGCTCTCCTGAGCTGGGCTATCGGTCTCTGTAGTCACATTCCCAAGGAGGAGCCCTTGGAATCCAGGGTTTGCAGGAGAAATGAGCCCGATGGGCCAAAGGCAAAAGAAAGACCAAAATATGTCAAGTGAATGTCATGAAGATAAAACACTTGGAGGCAAGAAAAAGGGAAATTCATCTGGAAAGAATCAGAGGCAATACTACTACAAAGGGCTCAGGATTGGGAAATGTGTTCTGATTTTCAAGCCGACATTAACACCGGGAAGTACAAAGAATGTTCCAGGGGAGCTCAAGAGGTGATTCAGAAACTCCTTCAGGGGAGGCTCAGGGTCAGGTCCTCAAGCGTAGATGTGCAACAGGCTGAACAACTTTAAAAATGACCACTTCCCCTTCCCGTCCCCTCAGCCTGAGAGCTCTGTAGAGCCACTTCCGCTCCTGCGCCCTCCGCAGCCTCTGCTCCCGCTCTGTCCAAAACAGCGCTGGCTTGTGGGGGTGTCTCAGAGCCAGAGTGGGGGCAGGGACAAACAGGAGGGGCTGGGAGGGAGAAGGGAAAGGGGGCTCCCCCCCACCCCCCAGAGCTGGCTGTGCAAGCTACTGCTATTCTGAGGCTGTAAGGAGAAGTGTAACCAAGGCCGGGGCTGAAGGCTCAGAAGTTTCTCTGAAAGACCTAGCTCCAGTCACTCCAGCTGTCTTTTGCTCCTGATCAGTTTTGTTTCCCTCTTGCTTTAAAACCTGTTTTCAGGGGCACCTGGGTGGCTTAGTCA
Organism: Ailuropoda melanoleuca; assembly: GCF_002007445.2. NCBI lineage: Eukaryota > Metazoa > Chordata > Mammalia > Carnivora > Ursidae > Ailuropoda > Ailuropoda melanoleuca. Next base: position 101,277,465 of record NC_048225.1, read on the forward strand.
CCTAAGCATCTGCATCGGGCTCCTGCTCAGCGGGGAGTCTGCCAATCCCTCTCCATCTGCCTCTCCCCCAGCTCATGCTCTCTCTCTCTCAAATAAGTAAAATATTAAAAAAAAAAAACACCTGTTTTCACTGTTTATTGTCTAGAACACCACCTTTGCAGCTCCAAACCTTCTCTGTGATCATCTACCAGACAGCAATGTTTTAAGGCAGTGAAGTAGATTGGAAATAACCAGACCTTATGCAATACCTTTGACCCCTCTGTTCCAGCAGGCCGATTGTATGAAATTAGACTTTGAGATGAAAGGATTGGCTGACTTTTGGAGTCATCAGTCTAAAGACAAGCTCAAGAGACATAGGGTTTACAAGACAGGAAGGTCTCAGAGGGAAGTTTACTCTCCTTTGCAGCTCACACAGTGCCTTACATGGAGCAAATGCTTCATATTTTATGAATGCAATAAATTCACTTCATAGTTTGCAAGGTAGGAACCAGGAGCAAGGCTTCCATCTGCTGGGGAATTTGTGAAAGACACTTCTCAGGGGCCCTCGTAGCCTAAATGGCCCTTTTCTCAGTAACCTTAAGAAGACTTCCAGGGCTCCTGGAGGGCTCAGCCCATTAAGCGTCCTGGGATCAAGTCCCAAATCAGGCTCTGCAGGGAGCCTGCTTCTCCCTCTCTCTCTGCCTGCCACTCCCCCTGCTTGTGCTTGTGCTCTCTCTCTGTCAATTAGTAAATTAAAAAAAAAAGAAAGAAAGAAAACTGCCAACTTAAGGGTGCCTGGTTGGGTTAGTCCGTACAGCATGTGACTCTTGATTTCAGGGTTGTGAGTTCAAGTCCCATGTTTGGTACGGAGCCTACTCACAGAAAAACAAAAACAAAACCCTGACCTAGACAATCCTTTTATCACCAGGATCTCCTGATACTTAAATTCTTCTGTCTCTCACTCAAGACATCTTAGGTTCCTAGTAGAGAAACCAAAAGAGAAAAAGGCCTATGAAGGTACGGGAAGCTATCTTGCAACTCGGGGTACTTCTCTCCATTGGCAAATATTCAGTCTCCCAGATATATTTCTCCATCACCCATCCAGGCAGAGATGTGAGCACCCATGACAAGTCAAGTGCTGGCCTAGGTGCAGGAGTTGATGAACCAGGACTTTACAGGAAGAGGGGAGATGCGTGGGCACCAGGATGTGTTAAGGGAGACTGGCACAGGCAAAGGGCACTGGGAGCTCAGGAGGGGAGACCCCACTGCAGGAGTCAGGGAAGGCTTTATAGGAGCTGAACAGACAGTGATGGGCTCAGCCATCAAGGGTGGTGAGGCGTCTGACGTGTGCAGATAGACAGTGTTCTGGTTACCTACTGCTGTATAGCAAATCACCCCAAACTGAGTAGCTTAAAACAACAGTCTGGGGCACCTGGGTGGCTCAGTTGGTTAAGCATCTGCCTTAGGCTCAGGTCAAGATCCCAGGGTCCTGGGATTGTGCCCCACATCCAACTCCCTGCTCAGTAGGGAGTCTGCCTCTCCCTCTGCCTGCCGCTCCCCCTGTTTGTGCTCACTCTCTCTCTCTCTCTCTCTCTCTCTCTCTCTTTTATCTCTCATGGCCCTGGATTTTACTGAGCTCGGCCAGATCTAGATAGTTCTTGCTCCAGATCTCTCATGTGATTGCAATCAGATGATAGCTGGCTAGAGTCATCATGGAGACTTCCTTACTCACATGGCTGGCAGCTGATGCTGGCTGTTGGCTGGGAGAACTGTTAGCCAGAACCCCTACATGGAGGCTACCCAGGAGGGCAGGATTCTCTCACAACATGTCAGCTGGACTACAAAGGCAAACATCCCAGGGACATCTGGGTGGTTCAGTCGGTTAAGCGTCTGCCTTTGGCTCAGGTCATGATCCCAGGGACCTGGGATCAAGCCCCGCATCAGAGTCCCTGCTTGGCGGGGAGTCTGCTTCTCCCTCTGTCTGCCACTCCCCCTGCTCATGCTCTCTCTCTCAAATAAATAAATAAAATCGTAAAAAATATATAAAAAGACAAGCATCCCAAGAGGGAGCCAGGAGGAAGTTGTCTTGCCCTCTGTAACCCAGCCTCAGAAGGCACAGAGCAGAACTTCCCCTGTTCTTTACTAATTGAGACAGTCACAAAGCCCCACCCATTTTCCAGGAAAGGGGACACAGACCCCACCTCTCGATGTGTGAGTTGCAAGGTTCTGGAAGAGCATGTAGGATAGGAAATATCACGGCAGCCCTTTTTGGAACGTACACTTTACTACAAGCAGGAAGTCATTCCGGGTGGCTACCTGAATTGATGGTACCTTAGGAGATGCATTTTTCTGACAGAGAAAGCCGTTTCTCAGGTGGGGCATTGCTAAGTGAAAACATGAGGTTTTAGAAATAGTCACTGACCCATCTTTACTAAGAGTTATGAAACACATTTCTCTGAAGGGGAGACTCTGAGAAAGGGGGAGATGCACACTGAACTCCCAAGGGGGTGACAGGAGGCTGAGATGGATCGCCAGCCCCAGCGAACCAGGATAGCAGAGTTGTGATCATGGAGCCCATCATGTGAGGTTCTGCCAAGATGGATTCTTCGAGGGGGAAGAATGGTCTGGTATCACCACAGCAAGTGGCCAGGAACACCCAGAGGCTGTGTCCAAGCTGAGTCTTTGAGAGCAGTGGTGGGCAGGGCCCAAACAGGGAAGTGACAATTCATAAGCAGCTGTCGTGTAGCCGGAGAGATAAGACGTGCACACATTAGCATGGAGCTCTCTGTTTTGCTGTAACACAGATGCAGGGAGCAGTCCTCTGGCAGAACAAGATCTAGGGTGAGATAAAATACAGCCTATGGTTATAAAGCAGGTGGACACTGAGACGAATGGGGGGTGAGATCAAGGACCCCAGGAGAGCCCGAGAGCCCGAGGCCCTTGGTGGGATGAGGGCCCTAATGCTCAGAACCCCCTGTGTCAACCACCAGCCTTATAGGGAGAGATGGGTGAGCCTGGTTTAAAGGCTGAATGAGCCAGGAATGGCAAGACTCAAGCTTGGCTGTCTTAGACCGGAAGTAGAGAAGTCCGGAGATCGGGAGTTTGTTCACTCAGCAGCTGCTGGGCGTCTCGGTGGTGAGCTTCAGGTGACAATGTCGGGCCCTGAAACCTGATGGGGATGGAGACTTCAGCTTCCATCTCTATACATATTCCATGACCTAACCATATCAATAATCACATTAAATCTAAAAGTTCTGAACACCTCATTTATTATTTTTTAAAGATTTTATTTATTATTTATTTGAGAGAGAGAGAGCACTGAAGAGAGCACAAGCAGGGGGAGCAGCAGAAGGAGAGAAAAGGCAGAACTATAGAGACAGAAAGCCCATTAGTGGTTGCCTGTGGCTGCAAATAGGAACTGGGATTGATTGCACATGGGCTAGAAGGATTGCTTTTGGGTGTTGGAAATGTTCTAAAACTGGACTGTGGTGATAGTTTTACAACTCTTTAAACTGACTAAAAATCATTGAGCTGTACATTTCAGATGTGTGAATTTTATGATAAGTAAATCATATCTCAAGAGAGCTATTATAAGGTGGTGATATAGAAAAGCCACAGACTTGAAAAAGATAAATGAAAAGAGTATAAGTGTATATATAAAGAATTATTACAAAACAAGGGGAAAAAAGATTAACAATACAACTGAAGAAAGATTTGGAGATAAGAATAAATAGAAGGCAATCCTAATGACCAATAAACATATGAAAAGGTGCTCAGCCTTGTTAGTGGCTGGTGAAATGCAAATTAAAATCACAACGATCCACAATCTCCCATCAGTCTGGTTGTCCAAAAAAAAAAAAAAAAGATCTGACAATCCAGGTGTTAGCATAAATAAATGTGGTAAAATGAAAGATATCAACCATGTGGGTAGACTCCTGAAGAAATTCAAATGTGCACAATAAGCTGTGTAGGAGAATTTCCATAGTAGTAAGACTGTTATAGTAGCAAAAACTGGAAACAAGAGAATCGCTAAGTGGTAATATAGTTGTAGATGAAATGTTATACAGCAGTGGACATGAGTAGACTAAAGCTACATGAATCAACATAGATGAACCTTACAAATGTATTGTTGAGTCACAAGGAAAGTTCTAGAAGAATTTTATACGCAGTATGAGTCCATTCAAATAGTTAAAATATGCAATATGCACCTATGGTGTGCAGTGTGGTAGAAGTGTTAAGATATGCACAGAAATGATTAACAGCAAGTTCGGAATAGTATTTCCTCTGGCAGGGGGTGGGAGGGGAGAGGTGAAGCTTAAGCTATATTCGTACTGTTTTATTTCTTAAACTATATCGTGTTTATAGGTGTGATGGCTAAATTTTATATAGCAACTTGACTGGACCATGGGGTGCCCAGATATTTGGCCCAAATTATTCTGGGCGTTTCTGTGAGGGTGTTTTTGGATGAGATTAACATTTAAATTGGCAGACTGCATAAATCCAATCTCCCTCCCTAGTGTAGGTGGGCCTCATCTAATCAGTTGACTATCGCCAGAATAAAAGAGCATTCCTCCTGCCCGATAGCCTTTGAACAGGGACATTGGCTTCTTCCTGGGTCTCCGGCCTCCTGGCCTCCAGACTAGTATACCATCAGCTCACATGGTTCTTAGGCTCTCAAACTTAGATTGGAACTAAGCCATTGGCTTTCCTGGGTCTCCGGCTTGCCAACCCACCCTGCAGATCTTGGGAAAGTGTCAGCTTCCATAATTGCCTGAGCCAGTTCCTTACAATAAATGAATGAATAAATGAATAAATAAATAAATAAATAAATATTCTATTGGTACTGTTTCTCTGGAGAACCTTGACTAATACAACAGGTATGTTTGTTAAATTATTTCCTATACCTTTGGCATGTCTAAAATATTTCATAATAAAATTTTGAATAAATAAATAATGAATGAGTTGTTAAGCTATCAGGTGCTATAGAGGTCAAGTAACACGAGAACTGGAAAATGTACATTAGGGCATCTGGGTGGCTCAGTTGGTTGAGTGTCTGACTCTTGGTTTCGCATCGTGCTCTCATGGGTCCTGAGATCCAGCCCCGCTCCAGCTCCCGCTCAGCGGGGAGTCTGTTGGAGGAGTCTCTCCCTCTGCCCCTCCCTCCACTTGTGTTTTCTCTCAAGCATGAGCTTTCTCTCTCAAATAAATAAACAAATCTTAAAAAAAATGCACATTAGATTTGGCTTGTGAAGCCAATGATTGCCTTTGCTGGAGCAGTTTTGGCACTGCGTTCAGAGTGGAGGCCTGCTGGTGATGGGTTGTAGAGAAACAAGCAGTACAGGGGCACCATATGCAGTGAAGGAGAGCACGGGGTCTGTTGCTAGAAAGGAGTGGCGGGGTAGAAGAAGGGCTTTAACAATGAGTGACCTCAGTTCTTGGGGCCTCCATACTAATTCTGGAGGAATTATCAGAGTGTCGGTGCTCCTTTGGTCCCTGTTCCTATTCCAGTGAAGATTCTGGAAGACTTGAATTTCGTCCCTTGGGTGTAGAGAAAGATTTTTATTTTTTTTTAAAGATTTTATTTATTTATTCGATAGAGATAGAGACAGCCAGCGAGAGAGGGAACACAAGCAGGGGGAGTGGGAGAGGAAGAAGCAGGCTCATAGCGGAGGAGCCTGATGTGGGGCGATCCCATAACGCCGGGATCACGCCCTGAGCCAAAGGCAGACGCTTAACCGCTGTGCCACCCAGGCGCCCCAAGAAAGATTTTTAAAATAACTAACCACAGATGCAAATATCCTAGATGTCAGCTTTCTTAACTGTGGTTTTCCAAAGAGCATGAGACCGACCTCTCTCCATGGAAAGAAAGACATAAAGCCATGACTATCCCATGTTAGCCCCGGGTCTAAGGGGGAACGTCAGACTCACAATAAATTAAGCTAAAAGTTCAGGAAGGCTCTGCACTGGAATAAGAAAGGAGAGAGAGGGAGAGGTTTTTCTTTCTTTTTTTCTTTTTTCTTTTTCTTTTCTTCTTTCTTTCTCTTTTTCTTTTCTTTTTTTTCTTTTTTTTTTTTTTTTTTTTTTTTTTTTTTTTTTTTTTTTTTTTTTTTTTTTTTTTTTTTTTTTTTTTGGTTGAGTGGTTGAATTTGGCTAATGGAGTGTTGCTAATGGTTTCCCAATTTAGGTTCGCGGGGATCGGCAGCAGGGAGTTTTTTCCGAGTCACAGGAGCTGAAAGAAGCGCTAGTCTGTCTCACTCCTCCCAGAAACTCAGTCTGGGTTTTACTCTACCTTCTTCTGGGTCTCATCAGAGGAGCTCCAGATGACGAAATTTTGCGCTGGGGTATTTCTTCCTACCCCTCCCAGACGCATTGCAAGCTTTTTCCAATACTCCACTCTCCCTGGGGCTTTCCCGGCTTGCTGCGGAGAGAAATCCGCCAGCAGGGGTCAGCAGTGTCTCACATCTGGCCCGGAGCCGCTTGCCACATGTGCTGTTTGTCCTGGCACCGCCAGCGTTGATGGGGAACCCGAGAATACCTTCCTGGGAAGGCCTTGGCATCACTCTGAGCATCGCCGGCTCACGATTCCTTCCCCTGAGTGTGGAGTAGCATGGGGAAACGGAAGGTATGTTCATTCAAAGGCCAAAGTGGGTGTGGGTGTGCACACATCCAGACATCGGCAGCGCCAAGTCGCCATCTGGTTTTCTACCAGGCTTTTATGTGTATTGGCACATGCCATGCCTTGTGTGGATCTGGATGTCAGAGGACGTGAATCTCGGTTTGCCTTGTTGAAATGTTCTCAGCTCCCTGGGATTTCTGGATTCGCTCAGCACCCCGGCGCACCAGGAGGGTGGCTTCGCTCTCCCACGACTTAGAGCAGCGTTTGCACCGCGATCCCACGGTGCCTGCCCAGTCCACGCCTCCACGCATGCTCAGTGTGGAATGGAAGTCTTCCAGGGCTGCAGCCTCCGGAACGAATGTCTCGGCGGCCCAAGCCACACAAGAGCGAGTTCTGCTCTCATTTCCAGACTCTTCCTCATCTTTGGCCCCACTGCCAGTCTTCTCCCCAGCTCAAGTTCTCTTCGAGTCCTCTGGTCCACATTGCTGCTCAGCTTCCAGGATAGCTAGAGGGATGGATCCCATTGGAGGTGTCTGTCTCTCGCCTTGCTCCTCCGTCTCCCCCACCCCAATGTGGCAGGGGTGGGAGTAGTCAGAGAACCAGCCGGGGGGCTATGGGACAGCGATACAGCTGGAAGCAACTCTGGACTGGAAAGGGTTCCAGGCTGTAGCTGAGATTCCCAGGGCCCTGGCACCTTCCAGGCAGCCTCCAGGAGCTAGCTGCTGTGACAGGCAGAAGCTGTGCCTTTCCACCTGCCAGAAGGAGGACTTCTGCAAGCCGGGGCACCTGGCCTGCTTTCCCAGGAGTAGAGTTACAGCAGCTGATCTAGGCAACAGGTGTAGGTTGCATGGTACAGCTGCTGCCCAGCACATCTGTACCCATGGAGGGGGGTGCAGCAGCAGGGCTCGTCAATCATTCCCACACTCCCCAAAGCTGAGGCGGATGTGCAGACAGGGCCAGGCGGTGAGAGAAATGTGGAAAAACTGGGATACGCATTCACAGAGCACTTCTTTCCTAGAGATCCCAAAGTAGGACCCTTGCCAGGTTGCCCCAAAGTCAGCCTCGCTGGCGGCAGCTTGAGAGTCAAAGCCCTGAGCCCTCCTCCTGTGTCTTGCTGCCCAGTCCTTCCGCTGCAGCCAGCTCCTCTCCCTTCTCGGTTGGCTCCGCTCAGGCCTCTGCAGGCTGGAGCTCAGAATCCTGGCTCCCAGAGGCTCTCCCAGAAAACTGGGAGGGGAGTACTTGAAAGAATGGCTCTTTATATATGCAAATGATTTCTTACCACTTTAGTTCCTCAAACCACAGAATCAATTGAGGGGGGCAACATTCCGGGGCTCTGGGTCTGTGCCAGGCACTGGGTCCAATGCTTTACCCATATCCCCTCATCCAATCCTCCCCCAAACCCTGCCAGGTATGTTGTCAGGATCATTTCTGTTTCATAGGGGAGAAATCAAGGTTATGGTCACACAGAATACAGTGGGTCAGACACCTGATGGCTGCCCTGCCTCCAAAGCTTATACTCCATTCTCTGTACACACTGCCTGCAACCTTCAATCCCCGGGAAATCCCACGTTAGGCGCCATCCCTCTTCCCCATGTAGGTAATTCCCTGCCTATCTCCAACTCATCCATTTCTGTTCAGTGCAGCCAAAGTCACCTCTAAAACCTTTATTTGCAACTCACCGCTTTTCCAACCCCTCCGGTCATCCCACCGCCACCCACCAAAGAGGATGCCACAGCTGTCACCCTCTGGTCAGTGGCTTCTCACACCCAGTTTCCTTCCTGTGGTCCAGCCTGCTCACCTTCAAGCCCTATCATGGGCCTGAAAGTCTTTTGCTTCTATCTATCATTCTTCAGTGGCCCACTTCACACCTTGTTTTTCCCTCTCAAGACATTTTTTTTCTTAGTATTTTAAGAATATTTATTGATATAAAAGGGGCCCCTGGGTGGCTCAATCGGTTAAGCATTTGACTCTTGATTCGGCTCTGGTCATGATCTCAGGGTCATGGGATTGAGCTCCCATCAGGCTCTGCTCTCAGTGTGGAGTCAGCTTCTCCTTCTCCCTCTGCTCTTCTCCATCAAATAAATAAAATCTTTTTAAAAAGAGAGAGTCTAGCTTGGGCTCTGCTCCCTGTCCAATGGGCAAAGCTGGCTACATCATATCTGGGATCCAGTGCAAAATAAAAATGTGGGCTCCTTTGTTTAAAAAATCATCAAGAATTTAAAGATTGAAACAGCAAAGCATTAAACCAAATCGGAAGTCCTTCTAAGTATGGAGTCCCGTGTGACTGCACAGGTCACATGCCCATGAAGCTGGCCTACCCATGGGTCCTACAGAGACTGGCTGTCTCCTAGATGCCTTGAGTCAATGCATCCCCTGTTCTGAAAATGGACATTCCTGCCTCAGCCTCCACGTTGGCTCTCGTCCCTTGATTCTGCACCCAGCCTTCCCCGGCTGCATTCTCGGCACCAAAGCCAGCATGCTGGACATTCCAGCTTTAGCACAAGCAAACTCCCGGGGTCCGTGTCAGCCAGGCGGCATTGTTCTGGGAGCACCCACAAAGAGCAGGGTGCGAGACAATGACATCCCTGTGCCTGGGGTAGAAAGTCTCTCCAGAGATAAGAGAATCTGGAGACCCAGGTTTCAGTTCCAGCCCTGCCATGAAATTTGCTGTGTGCTCTTACGGGGGAAATTGCTCAACATCTTGGCACCTCCGTTCCTTATCCCTTAAAGGAGAGGGTGGGATGAGGTAGTTTTGAAGACCACTCCCAGTTCTAAAAGTGTGTATTTAAATGACCCTAAGAGACTATAACAATAACCACCTCTGCTTGAGCATTTACCCTATACCTTCTGCAAGCTCATTTAATGCTGACAACAATCCTCTGAGACAGGCACTGTTATTCCCCTTTTACAGATGAGGGAGTTGAGAGTCTGATGAAAACATATCTTAAAAGAGGAAACTTTGGGAGTGATGGAAACATTCTGAAACTTGGTTGTAGGGATGGCTGCACAAATCTGTAGATTAACTAGAAATCATAGAATCGTATACCGACACTGGGTGAATTTTCTAATTACGTTGTATACTTCAAAAAAGCTGTTAAGAAGCTAGAAATAGGGGCTCCTGGGTGGCTCAGTCGTTTAGCTTCTGCCTTCGGCTCCGGGCGTGATCCCAGCGTTCTGGGATCGAGCCCCACATCAGGCTCCTGGGCTAGGAGCCTGCTTCTTCCTCTCCCACTCCCCCTGCTTGTGTTCCCTCTCTCGCTGGCTGTCTCTCTATCAAATGAATAAATAAAATCTTTAAAAAAAAAAGAAGCTAGAAATAAAGAAATGTACTGAAGGTAGAAGACGATAGAGCCCTTCACCACTACCCCACGCTGCCACGGAAAGACCCCTTTTCTCTGCCTCTACATAGAACTTGAAAGCATGGCCTCAGGAGCTAGACTGCCCATTCAAACCCTGGCTCTGGCACTTACCAGCTGTGAGAACCACGCAAGATACTGACTTCAATTTCTTCACCTATACAATTCAAATAAAAATGATACCTTTTTCGAAGGGTCGTTGCGAGGATTAAATGGATGAATGTGCGTGAAGGGCTTGGAGCTGCAGTTGGCCCACCCGCAGTGCTCCCCAGAAGGAAGGACTATGACTCTTTTCCAGGATTGCTATAGCCAGAGCCTGCCTTCTTCAAGGGGACTGTTTCTCCTTGCCAGCCCCATCCTTACCCTCCTGGCCCCTTAAAGAAACACTTGTCTTGAAAAGCCATCTTTGGAAAAACACCGTGATGACTTTCAGTACATCTCACATCCTGGTAACAAAGAAAGGGAGAGAAACAGCATCTTCCCGATAAGGGATGAGGCAGTGACTTGCTCAGTCTCGTAAAACAGTCATTACCGTGCCAGCTTTTCCCACACACAGACTGTTACTCCCAGGTCCTCCCAAGCCCAGGCCATCAACACAGAGGGCCCTTCTTAAAGGGGACCCTGAGGCCAGTCATGAGGCATGAGTGGCCTCGGATGGGGACAACTGCTTTGCCCACACCCCCCCCCATCCCATTGGCAAGCAGCCCCTCCTGGGTTAATGAATCAAACTAGAAAGGGCAAAGCTTACTAGTGGACAGTCAGATGTCTACCACTTGAAAGTCAGTTTTCGAGCACTGAGCCCATAATCAGAGTGCATGTGACCCGGGTGGGGAAGAACCTGGGGGGGCGGGTAGCTGGTGCTTTCTGTCTCATCATCACACTTCTGCTTATATTTGCACAGCACCTTATAAGCCACTTTCTCTTCCATTATCTCACTGAAAACTCACCTAAGCCTCGGTGGGTGATTATTGTTCTCCCCCGGGTGTCAACACCCGTTTTTACTGATGAGCACACTGAGGTGACGCCCTTCAGCCAGCAGCCGAACCAAAGCGCGGACTCAGGTCTCCTGATAGCATGCCCAGTGATTTTCCACTGTGCTGAGGAGGAGGAAGTCAGAGGCTCCCTCGGACTCCACCTCAGAAGCTCTCATGACATTTATTAAACGCTCAAGAAAATAAAGCCACGTGCTGTCTTCATAGCCCCACCGCGGGCCTTACAAAGGGCTCTGGGAGGCCTGAACAAGAGAGCCAGGGGGTAAAGGCAGTCCCTCCCTGGGTCACACGGAATGTAGGAGCTCTGATCTGTTCAAGTCCCCAAGGTCCCACATCAGATAACCCAAGTGGCAAAACAAATGAGCATGGGTCCGCGGACCTCAAGGTGGCAGGAAAACAGGCAGAGCCCCCTCTCCCCCACCAAGAAATCAGTCTGGTCTGGAAATGCCACTTGTTCTGCTCCCTGGGACTCCCAAAGCCCTCATCTCAACTCCAGCCAGGTCTGAGAGTCTGTGGGGGTGACAACAGGCTCCTGGTCTGATTTTTTAAAACCTATTTGTCACATTGACATTAATCCTCTTGTTAACAATCTCCTGCCCTGAAGCAGGGTTGGCTCTAAGCTGGGGAAGGGGAGCTCCTGGGTTTTAAGGAGTCCCAATAAGGTCAGCAGGGCCTGGAGGCCACCTTCTTTATGGGGGGTGGGGTGGGAGGGGAACACAGGCTGAGACAAGGGGCCCCCAACAGTGAACCTGAATCTCCTTCAATTACCAACCGTCTCACTCCCTAGCACCCCTGTTGTTCTCTCCACCCTCCACTCTCCACAACCAGGCCATTGCCTTTACTTCTTATTGATTTTCATATTTAAGGAAAATCCATTTGCTTGATTCAGAGCAACTGAGTCATCACTGTGTTCAGAGGAAAATCACTCACAAAGTAGGCACTTGGCAGAAGCCAGCTCTAGGGTGGGCGGGGACTCTGCTTACACCCCAACGGCTCTGTCCAGAGCTGCCTCTGGCTTCTCTTCTCTGCTGCTCTGTCCTAGTCACTTTCTCTTTCAGGAGGCTTCACAACCACTGCCTGTCACCCCAACCAGGCTGGCCTCTTTGTTCTCTGACCCCCCCAACCTGTCCACATGCTATTCTGTTTATCTGTTGAAGGCTTATGATTGGGACATTTGGAGTAGGGTCGGAGATGACTTGTTTGATTAACCATTCATAAATGGGGGAGAAATATTAATTGTATGCAGTGGTGGAAGAAATTTAACCCTTACAAAATTATGGCTTTGGCCCTCTTTCCCTTTCTGGGTAGCACCAAAGGAACTGCATCATTCCAACATTACCCACGTGGGTGAGGGCCCTGTATCTAGCCTCAAGACAGGCGGGGGGCGGTTCAGTCTCTGATACTGGTTTGTATGACTGTTGTGTCATCTTGGTCCCTGGACCTAGAAGGGCCAAAGAGATCAGCCAATCCACGCTATGAGCCCTCAAGACGAGACAATGCTTCTTCTTAAAGGACCAGGCTTCCCCTTTGCAGGCAGAGAGGACAGTGAAGAGCAGGACAGAATTCCAGTTAGCACATCATTGAATGCCAAACGGATGCAGGGTTGCAGAACTCGGACTCAAAACTCAATGAGGCATATAGAATGCTACCAGGCACTCTTCTAAGCATGTCACCTGTGTTTATTGCCCTTAATCCTCCCAACAATTTATGGCATAGCCACGATTATTATCCCATTTACATAAAGATGAAGAAATGGAGGTGGTCAGAGATTAAAGAATTTGTTCAAATTCCTATGGCTAGTTAAGTGGTAGACCCAGGATTTGAACCCAGGCTGTCTGCCTTAAGAGCCCATACTTTCAGCCATTATACACACACAGGGCAAGGGATTCATCTCAGGTATTCCTCAGAGACGGTCCCCCTCCCCACCTCAAAAGACAATTCATTCCTTTCATGGACAAAAGGCATGTAAAAATCTTCTCTCCTGATCAGATGGGGAATGTCTTCAATGTCACTGCTAGTCCCTGTCTAGGGGTCCTTGATCCTCCCCCTATGTCCACATGCACTGTGACCTGAAAGGCTGGATAGGGGCTTAGGAAAAACTCAGGGCTCTCATCCTGCCTCTGCTCCCTACTGGTTGATGCCGCTGGCGAAACATTCAGAGACCTCCCAGGGAGTTGGCATTTTTTTGCTTTCTATCTCTCAACCCCTCAAGACCCGAGAAATAAATCAGTCCTCATGTTGGCTGGAGCTGGTGAAATCTCTGCTCCCAATCTGCTGGGTCCTTGGCCACCGCTACTCCCTTTCACTTACAGAGCTCAAAGCTTGCTCCAGGGGCACGGGGGCCACCTGATTTCCTTCTGGACTCTTCCTGCACAGTCTGGAAGCCCTCAGGCCAAGAGGTGGGTGTGGGGGTGGGAGGAATGGGGGTGGAATCCTTGCACTGCGGAGAGGTTGCGCGAGGTTTAGGCTGAGGACCTCCTTCCCATTCTGGCTCTTCAGCTCTTGTCATTTCCTCTCCCGTTTTCGGCCCCCTCCTCCCACTCCCACGGCCCTAGAAGGAGGACGTGGGAAGAAGGAAGTCGCGTTATTTTACTAAGCACCTACTATTTGCCCGGCACTTCTGGGGCCTCCCCTCTCTCCTCTGCACCCGCAAGTCCCAGCTCAGACCAGGGTAGAGAGGAAGGAAGGGTGGGCGGAGTCAGAAGCGGGGCGAGGAGGCTGGCGGGTCCATCTGCCCCCTTCCAAAGAACGGCCGAACCAGCGGCAGCCCGGGGACGTGGGTGGGGGTGGCGGGTCCCCGGGAGAAGGAAAGGCGTAATTGTGCAAAGGCTTCCTGCCCTGCCAGCTCTCGGCCCCAGCCCAGTCCCAGGCAGCCGCCTTTCTGCGGCCGGGGAGGCGGGACGGGAAGGCGAAGGCAGGAAAGGGTTACGGGAATAGCTTTCCAATGACAAAGTCTGGAAGGGACCCATGCCTCCGCCCCTCTGCGGGTTAAACTGGCACAGTGCGGGGGGAGGAAGGCGAGGGGCACCATACGCAGAGCCTCCCCTCCCGCCCGGCCCCCTGTCCCCCCCC